>NW_024581127.1:27649943-27999486 GCF_017639235.1 Corvus kubaryi
GGGCTGCAGGTGGATCTCTGCATCCCCCGTGGATCCCCAGGGGCTGCGGGTGGATCTCTGCATCCCCCGTGGATCCCCAGGGGCTGTGGGTGGATCTCTGCATCCCCCGTGGATCCCCAGGGGCTGTGGGTGGATCTCTGCATCCCCCATGGACCCAGGGGCTGCAGGGGCACAGCTGCTTCACCATGGGCTGCACCTCAGCCTGCAGAGGCACCTCGGCTCCGGCGCCTGGAGCACCTCCTGCCCCTCCTTCTTCACTGACCTTGGTGCCGCCAGGTTGTTTCCCTCACATGTTCTCACCTCCTCCTCTTCTCTGACTAGAATCCAAAATCTTGTGACTTTGTTTTGATTTTCTTCTTAAATGTGTCATCACAGAGGCGTTACCAACCTCTCTCATTGGCCCAGTTTTGGCCAGCAGCATTTCCATCTTCAGAGCCATCAGACATTGGCTCTGCCGGACACGGTGGGAAGCTTCCAGCAGCTTCCTCACAGGAGCCGTCTTTGTGGCCCCCTGCTACCTAAAACCAGGCCATGCCAAACCAATACAGGTGAAGAGTGGTTCTAGATAAAGTGGAACTCTTCCAGAAGAAGGACTGTTATTTTCACTCCTTTTGGAGAAGAAAAATGACCCTCAAGCTCTGTTCCAAATCAAACAAAGGCTGGATTTGAAGCTCCCCTTCCACAAGGACCTAGCTTGACCTAGGTGAAAAAAAACCAAAATAATTCCTGGCCAGTTCTGATATAAATTAGGAAAACTCCAATCTCCCTCAGTAGTGATGGCTCATATAGCTTAGTAAAAGTCTCAGCAATATTACCCTCTTTCCAGATATGTTTCTGGCATAAATCTGAGAAGACTCTTGTCATTTTAGAAGAAATGAGCCACAACAGAAATTCCATTCACAAATTAACTTGCCTGTTACAAAACTTTTTTTGCTGGTGTGTCACACTAGGAAAATAGTAATAATAACAATAACGATGATAATAGCAACAATAATAATAACAATAACATCTCTAAAGACTGGTAGAAGTTGCATTTCAGTGCTTCCAGCAGCTGTTATAGGAATCAAGATAGTCAGGAAGGGAAACATATCATCAAAAATAACATTAACAGATTTTGCTGGACTGCTCTTGTCCAGATGCCACAGAGCCAAATGACACTTGCTAAATATTAGAAAGGGAGAAAAATTGAAGTTTAGTTTCCTAGGCAGTCAGCACACCATTTGCTTTACAGCAATTTTGGCATAGTAATTATCTAAACACAGGTAAAAAACTCCATAACCCTACTGTAATCAGAGCTTAGATTGCATAAAGTTTATGGCACTAGAAAAATATCTTATCAGGGGTTTGTTCAGAACATAGAGAAGTTCTGTCAGAACAGATGGTCAGAGATAGTAAAAGCTACACAAGGAGATTATAAAACAACAATGCTTCTGACTTTTAATGGACTTTAAACTCCTGGCTTCTGCAGATGCCACCTTTCTTCTATACTGCAAAATCTATCAATTTACAGTCCATGCTTTATAATGTAAGCAATTCCACAATGTCCAGTAACACTGCTCAAAATGGCAAAGCCTTTGAAAGAAACTTATCAAGTGTGACTGCCCTGTGTAGCTGACTTTTAGTTATGGTAAAGTGGCACTTAGAGCTGCATCTGCACTTCAAAATGTCTACACATAATGTGATTACAGTCTCAGCAGAAAAAGAAGAGGAATACCAAAAAAAATCAGAAAAAAAAAGATCCTATTCTGACCTGCTGCTGGAGGTGGTAAACTATGAGCTGAGACTCACTCCCTCTCAACTGATTAAGGAGCAAAGGTCTGGCAGCTCTGAACAAGAGACAGCCACAGTAGATAATCGTTGAGTGTTGATGTCAAACAAGCAGCAGTGGCATTGTGTTCTTATAGGAGAAAGCCTACATGCTATAAGCCTACTATAAAGCCCAGAGCTCAATTATGGATCAATCTCCTACAGATTTCAAAAGCAGTATTAAAAACATTGCAAGTTCTGAACCTTAGTGAGTCACTGGCAGAATGGAAACTGGCTTAATTCTGTTCTCATGCAGTGCCTTCCTCCATGATCACCTTTCCTCTTTAAAGATGGTCATTAATAATTTTAGTGATGAAAATATATTAATACGACAAAGATATGTTATCAGCAAAACTTGTAGACAAAAGGTACATACGTAAGAAATTTTTCATAGACTTTGCTCCAGAAAGATTACACTGGCCATTCAATGGGAAAATACCCGTACATTACTCATCCATTAATATGTAGCACATCATTTGTATGTATTACAACATATATTTTGGAAAGATGCCCAGTCTTCATGTCAGGTATTCAGGAATCTACCACAGAGCACCACCAAGGTCCCAGTGATCGATAACACCTCTGTTCCACACAAAGGTTTCTACTGCAAGTTTTTTGATTATAAACCTTAACAGTACCAGAGAGGCACTTTGTCTTATCACCTGTAAGTAAATGTTTTTGAGATGGGTATGTCAAGCTCTTTCTCTTTGTAAGACTTTCTCCACACTCCATATGCTCTTTAGATGTTTTCAGATTGTAGCCAGGCTGAACAGGGCTCCCTTCACCAAATGTATAGTTACCTAAAAAGTAGCATCTTACATCACCTCTATGTTCAGCATCAGAAATTCACCTCACCACTAGACAGCAGGTGTGAATCACCCAGTCAAGATACTGCTATATCTATACTGCAGAAGGAGCCTGGGCAACAGATTTTGAGTAGACATCAAATGTTTTGATCAAGACAGAGCCTGTCCTTTAAGTGGTAACAGTAATCCAGTGGCAGCTAAAATGTACCCTGGTAGCTCATCTCCCAGCCCTGCCCAGAGGAGCAGACATTATTTCCCACAGAGATCATGGCTGGCCCTCATTTCCTAATGGCTTGTTCTGGCAGGAACACTTGTACCCAGCCTTAGATAAAAGACTGAAGCTGACAGAGAAGAAAAAACTGCAAAAGCCAGACTGCTCACATAGCATTTGTGAGGCAGCAAAGTTAATTGCTGTGTAATTACCACCCAAGTAAATTGTTTAATGTGGTAAAATGTGACCAGGGTTGTTACTTCTGCTGCAAGCAGTGGGTCATGATGCCATCTGCAAACCATCAACAGATCACATAGTGAATTTACTGCAGATGTAAAGCAAACCCTCGACATCTCCAAGCATGTTGTTAAAAACCCCCATCAAGCGAATACTAACATTTCTGTTGTTTCAGATGTCACTGTGGCTATTTACACAGGGCTCAATGGTGCCACACTTGTTCGTGTTGATGAGGGAAGAATATGGTTAGTTAAGAGAAGAGCAGGTTGGCAATGGCTTCTGAGGTTAGAGGAAAAAAAAAAGGGGTATAAAAGACACATCGGTGTTCAACCATAATTGGAAATCCAGCTATGTCATGTAGTGAGGGGAGTGATGGGGAGAAAGGAATGCGGTCTGTCATGAAAGCGGCTTTCTGGCAATTTACTGTGGGATCTTGAGCTGTTCCTATAAACAGCAGGCAACTGCTGGATCAGCTACTGGCTCCTTCTGGGTGCAATGTGCTCAGTGCTTGATGCCAGTGGGTGAGAGTGCCAGCTCGCTCCTAACCACACCAGGCACCAGTGCTTGAATCTGTAAAGCTGAGCTAATGCACTGAAAACAGAGTGAAATCCAAGTGCGTGGAGATCTGATGCAAACTGCTCATGGACCTGCAGCATCTTTTGCAGGGCATTGTCAGGGGAGCCAGGGCTCCCTGGGAATCGAAAGGTTTGGGCACAGACTGCTGCTGTCAGCATCATGGGACTTGCACTACACATAGGGAGAACCTTTATGTCTTATTTTACCAGTATCATTTCATTAGTTGCTATCTCCAGTTCAAAAGGTCATTGTAAAAAAATAAATAATATAGTGACACTTTGAATCTGTGCTTTAAAACACTGACCTATATCCTGTTGCTGCACTTGTCCTCACACCACTTATCACTTGTCCTTTATAAGTGCTTCAATTTGTTTGAGAATTTTTCTATATTTTTTTTTTCTTAATGAGAACATTTCAGAAACAGATAAAGGATCCAGGCACCACCAAATCTCTTTATATTTGAGCACCTTGGTGCCTGAGGTGCCTTTGAAAATGTCTCCCATGATCCAGAGTGACCCAGACACTCAGCACATCTCATTCAAAGCAGAAAATTGAGCCCTGTAAAAGGCTGTTCTTCCCACTGAAGGGTATCCAGGATTATCAGGACACATTACATCATGAGAGAGAAATGCTTCCCAGCTTCACTGATTGTCACACTTTGAGTCATCTCTCATGTCAGCAGCTTGAGCCTGGTTTCTTGGTTACTTTGCACAGAGCTGTAGAGAGCATGAAGGAAAAAGAAGACAACCTGCAAAGCAATTTTATTTTGTTTTGGTTTAAGCCCAGATAAAAGCACTGCCCTAATACCACTTCTATGTATCTGATGTGCCTGCTGAGCAGCTTAGAGAATATATATTTGTGCAAAATTTGGAAGCGGCTTGAGTTTATATGCTTGACTCTTATGTATTAAGAACAGGCAGGTACAAGTGTAGACCCCATTATTGACACACACACTTTTTGAAAAAGCAACATGTACATTTACTTCTAGAAAATTGCCCACAGGAACCTTTTGGTCTTACAAAATTTGGGACTCATTTTGACTTAACTGAAGCTAAATTCTTCCTCAGGTGAATATACACATTGGGATGAAGTGAAAAACTTGTTTATATTTTGGGTGAGAAAAGCAGCTTCTAGATTTTGGAACTGTTTGCTTCCTTTCATAGAACAGTAGGTTTGGAGCAAAAACTTGTGTGCATAAAGCTGCACCATTTTACACCATGAGAGACTGATGCACAGCTATCTTCAACCCAGTGGAATTTAAAAATTTGAATTGGAGCAGAAATCTTGCAATGAAGTAAATTGCCATAGTTTAGCTGATTACAGCAGCTGAAGAGATATTGTCACAGATTTGAAGGATATCAGCAGACTGTGAGCAATGTTGCACAGTTACGACACTGACCCTCAGTCCTCAGGTTTGTACATTTAATTTTCATGTACAACATAGAGTGGCAATGTTTAACATATACTAATAACAACTAAGCCATGCACCTTCTTAAATTTTTTCCTGATACTTCCAATTGCAATGAATATTTTTATTGGAAAAGTAATTTGTTACATACAACAGTGCACAGCAGATTTTGCTGGTGTTATCATGGGAGCAAAGCAGTGTCATAATAATGTTTACTATTACAAAAGAAACTGTAGTAGAGATGGAGCCATTGCTACTCGGTGACATCTTCCTTTGCAGAGGATTTCAGGAACCAATTCTTTGGAATTCTGTGCACCAGGTAAGGGCTAACACTAGGCACACTTGAATCATGAGAGATCCACTGCAAAGGCCCAAAACATCTGCTTCCTTTTATGACTGGTTTTATCAGTAGCAGGATATGGTATTTTGTCATCAGTGTTATAATGCCAACTCATCAAACTCTCTCTTTTTTGTTTTTATGATTCTCTCCTAATAGGTTGAAGAAGGTGGTGCAGGAACCCAGCACATAAAACACCCTCATTGGCCCTGCACAGCTGTCCCTGTCCTGTGGCAGTTCAGGACTGGAGCAAATACAGTGATCACACAGCTGTAGGAAATCAGCTTGGGAAAAACCCCAAGTTTTACTATTCTTAAGATTTAATTAGATTCTTAATAATTATAATTTGGCAATTATGTACTTTGATGGAAGCTGGTTTAATAAAATTATTTTCAGTGGAAAAAATGTGTTACACAGCAAATCTTCCTTCAGTTGAAAGTTGCACAAGAGAAGGCACACATAGCAAGGAGGTGGGCAGATGATTATTTCATAGCAGAAAACTTTTCAACTTTAATGTGAAAATAAAGAATGCTTTGTTATTATTTCTAAATCAAGCTATTCTGCAGCATTTATTCTGCCACCAATAGTTGGTCTTTTTACACTGAGTGAAGACCAAAATGAAATACAGATATTCCACACTTCCATGTAGACTGTAAATTCTATTTTCTGACTAGGTCTAAATACAACTACTGAAATAAACAAATTCAAATGTGGATTTTTTTTTCTTAATATTGAAAATATATTAGCTTTTCCTAGAGTGTAAATCAATAAATGGTGTAAATAAACCTTGCAGTAGTTATATGAGGGAAAAACAGAGGACCACAAGAATAAATAAAGACAGATTGTTTATGGCATCCTCATTTTCTTTTTAAAAAATGAGGAAAAATAAATCCTTCACAGCTGAAGGCTGGTTTTGCATTTCCCTCTCAGATACTTTTTCAGCATTTTTTAGAGTTCAGAAATCAAGGCAAGGGCATGTTCTCTTGTTCTCATGCTCTCAGTAGGCAAAGCATATAGTCTTACTGCAAGGGGAAAAGGGCAACAAAGTTGACCTGCAAATCTCTTACTTGAGCCTTAGTAATTTTAGACAGGTGCCCTTTGCTTAGCAATACTTTTTTCTTGAAAGACTGTATCTTAGCACAAAGGAGAAAAAAATAATTGTAGACATGTGGCCTTTAGAAAGCCAATGGCTTACAAATTAATTTTACTGGAGGCTGTAGCAATTACAAGACTTGGTTGTGCCATCTGGATATTCACCTGAACCTCCCCACAGAGTCCACTTCTCTGTCCAGGTTTCTGTAGCAATTTGTTGAGGAAATGCTGTAGATCTCGACATGTCCTAAAACCAAAATATTTTGGTGGTCTCACGGTTAAGGATAATCAAGATCTGTGTCTTTGTGTTGTTATTCAAAGCCTTTCAGAGTCAGGTGCTGCATACATGGAAATTCACCTTTTGCTCTGCAGCTGCCATTTCTTTCTGTTAGCAGAAGTCTCTGCTGAAATTAGGGATGCTGCCAGCTCAGAATGAACACTCCTGCTCTCCAAGGGGCTTGAAATGTCTTTAATTAAACTTTTTTTTTTTCCAGATTGAGGAGTGCAAGAATGCTGTCCAAATGACAGCACCTGTCTGGGAAATGAAATCTCTTTTACAGAGAGATAAAAATCTCTCAGGGGAAGTTCTATCAGCAAAGATGAGGATAAGAGTTCTAATTCTGCTTAAAGAGTGGGAGACTGGAAGTAGTTACAATCAATAACCTGGAAGAAGCCAGTTCAGATCTGTCATCTGCCCAGGAATCACAAGAGCACCAAACTCTTGCATTCTGAGTGCCTTAATCCATGTGGGCACAGAAGCTACATCCCACTTTTTGCACACAGAACACCAAGGAATTAAGGGTAATTTTCCATATTAGATGTGGATTTGTTTTCAAAAACATAAAGCATTTGTGTGGTGGGAACATTTCCAGCCCAATTCCACAAATTAAAGAAAACAAACAAAACATAAGAAAATATAAAAAATATGAAATAATGGATTTATATAAGACAAGACAGGACAAGACACTCTTTTTCTGGGGAAGAAGAGAAATCCAGTGACCAATACTACAATTAAACAGACTCTAGTGTCATTAGCACACTTAGATTCTAACTTATACCATCAATAATTCAGTGTCTCCCAAGTTTGAAGTCTTCCTGTTCTGTAGTCTTATGTTTGGATCCAGGACCCATGGACAGCACTAGACCCCACATCAGAAACTCCTTTTCTGTCCTCAGCAGGGTGTGTGACTGCAGAGTTCATCAAGCTCCTGGCAGAGCAGTAACCAGGTTGTGGTACTTGTGAGGCAACTGCATGAAGCTCTCTGAGCTGTGGCTCTTCAAAACTGGCCTGGGTTTCAGAAGACTAAAGTCTGGTGTAGTTTCCTGAGAACCTCACACATATAATTTCTTAAACTGCCTGTATGAAACATTTTAAACCCAAAGCACGTGTTTTAAGAGGTATTAACATGTCATTATTTCTTCTCATTAAAACCCCTTTGCAGTGTTTTTCCCAGTTATGACACTCTAAACTTTCTGTGCTTTTTAAACGTTTGGGTTCTTGTCATTTCTGCACTGCTTTAGCTTCTTAAACTATCTGCTTTTGAAGTGCCTTTTTTCCTAGTAAATCAACCCAAAATTTAAATAATGATTAAAAAATAATTCACTGAAGAAGATAGTAGTGGCATTTTGACTCAAATGTGAGTTTATTTTCCATAACAAAATATGTCAATATTTATCCTTCTTTAAAGCATAGTTTTCTTATATAATGGAGCCAATATTAAGGGAACTATATATCTTAGAAATACATAAGATGCCATTTTTCATTGTCTGGAGACTGCAAAGCTAAAAAATATTGTATCTGCTGCTATATGAGCATAGCTCTTGAGACAGCTTCGATAGGGAGACATGAGGTTTTTCCATTAATCATTCTTTTGCTGCTACTCAGTTTCAGTCATTAACTTGTAGTGCCCAGAAGGCTTATAGCACAGAGGATATGACTGCTGCCAGTGTAAAATCACCAATAAGAGGTTGGGCTTTTTAAAAGATCTGTAGCAGTTTGTAGATGTTTTTTACAGCAGGATCCAGAAGGTAAATAACTCTTAAAGGTTTTGAAACTTGTGAAACTAGTTATAAATTGTCAGTATGAATATTGATAAAATTATTACAGTACCTTTTAAAAAGATGCTCACATTCAAAGCCTGACTGTTTTTCAACAGAAATGGAAGCAGCAGTGCCCTTGAATCAAAACCCTACATCTATGAAGCTTGAAATAATGAGAGATTAAAAATGCAGCTCTCAGTCTCGATCTTAACTCTGTTCTAAACTTTGGGTTAACTTTGCCTGACAAATTGAAGCCTTACTTTTACAGCTTGGCTATCCAGGGAAGGAAAAGGATATAGCCCTGCAAATGTCATTGCTTCATCCTTCTCAGCACATCAGGGCAGACATGTAATTTTATGCAACTCTCTTTCTGAATACTGAGTTGACATTTTTTTCAGAGGAAAAGGAAATCCTTGAATTCAAAACCTGTATTTTTCCTCATATATTTAATCTCATTAAATTGTTTGTGCGTAACTATCAATGAGTTAGTATTAATCTGAATACCTAGATAACCATTATCAGCTGCATCAGAGAAATTCATCATCTTTTTCATTTGCTGCCTGGCTAACATACAGCTGATAATGGCAGTGCCCTTATCTGAGGGGAAATCCAGCTCTAAGGAGTAGTGGGCAATATTTAGGTAATATAAAACAAGAACTAAAGATGCTGAGAACACTTTTAAGAGTTTTGCAGGAAAGCTTAGTGGTTGAAAATTATTTCCATGCATGAGATTTGTCCTCATTCTCTGTGAGGTACAAATTACCTTACATGGACCACATACATAAGCCTGAATTTCAGTGGCTGTGAACTCTGAAATAAAACCTCAATAAAAGCACAAATAGCTCCAGATGTCTTGAAATAAATCTAGATTCTCTTGCTCCGGGCTACAGTTTCAAAAGGGCCAGCTTGTTGGCAGGGCCAAAAGTGTATGGTGAATTTGGTTTTAAGGTGAATGTTCTCCCTTTTTAACCTCATTATTTTGTCTGGAGACCTTCCTGCTGATGGCTGTCTATGGTAGAGATTACATTTCAATCTGGTTTGAAGTGGAGACCTCAAATGGCTGTCCCAGGGAATATGGAGCAAGAAACCTTTTACAGACAGAGAGATGACAAAAGGTACCTTAACTTTTACTACGTCAGACATCTGTCTGTTTTGCCAGTGTCCATTGTAGTTTTAAGGTCTTAATGAATTCATTTGTTGCAATTATATGTGATCATTTTGGAATTCTAGTTTTTTTCTAGGCAGCACCAGTGTGACTGTGGAAGTGGGTACCAGTCCCATAACAAATGGAGGCACGCTTCCACTAGGTTCCAATTTGTCTTTCCTTCAACAGGTCCATCCCTGTTTATCACAGCGTCTATAACTCTCAGTTTCATCTTTTAATGGGGAAAAACATCTCTATTTGCCGCCCAGTTTACCTGAAGATGCAACTATCAAGGCTTATTGCTCATCTTCCTTGGAGTCTGGACTACATGTACAGCAAAAGTGATGCTTTCAAAACTGCACAAAAGAGTGCCATTTTTGCAGGTGGATGAATTTATACTATTCCTATAGGTACTCCCACATCTGGAAGAAATGTCTCTGCTACATTGCTGCAAAAGCAGCACAAAGTATTCACTTTCCCTCATTGTGGCAGAAAGCTTCTCAGTCCTGTTCACAGCTACACTGGTGCATTTAAGAAGATACACACAGAAGACACAACCAGACACAGGAATGTGAGTGTCCCATACTTCAGCCTGACTGCCAGATGTGGCACATCTGCAGTACCTGAGGGATCTCTGACCACAACACAAGGTTTACATTCTCCCTTGCAGACTCCAAACTGGATGCACACAGCTCCTAAAGAGCAGATTTGCTGAGGCTTTATAAAGAAAATCTCCTTTCAGCCCCAAGTGGCATGGTATATGCCAGGTGTCACATGCAGGAAGGGAAGCTGTGATGGCTGTTTGTCACTGCCCTTCAGAGCCAGGCAAAGGGGGCCCTGAGTGACAGCTCTGCTTCTCCCAGAACCTGAATTCAACATGAGGAGCAGCACAGGAGAGCAGCACACACCAACTGATGCCACTCAAATCACCTCACATTTTTGTGGTCTTGCTCTATTAATGACAGTGAGAGGGTGTAGGAGATCAGGGGAGGTTGCACAGATTTCATCCCAAGCCCCAGTTGTGGAATGTGGACAATGCACACTGGGCACACATGTCCACTGTAGATCTGTGGCCATGCAGGTCTCACTGAAGACAGCAACCTGTCCTCTTCCTGGTTCTGTGGTTCCCTCCATGCAAATCTATCAACACTTTCCTTTCTCACTTCTTCACCAATGCTGCAGGATGGACCCCCCTTAATTAACTAATCTTACTCCTAAAGTTCTAAATTTTAACCTTTTTTTCCATCCTGGTGGCAAGCACAGGCAGTGCCATGATAATCATGGATAAATGATAATTATTATTCCCAATACATTATTAGCAGCACATACAGTATAGAAATAGCACAGAACTATTATTTGAACACATAAAGTTACACCAGACCAAAGAATGGTAAGATTCATCCAGGGTCATGCGGGGAGGAGTGTGACATCTGTGGGAGGAAGGCAGATTTTCACAAGTGGGAAATGGCATCCAGAGCAGACATGCAGTTCTTATTTTGGCAGCACTGTCTGGAAGACCTGACAGCAGTCAGGACAGCACTGCCTCTGTAGACTGCATCATCTTCCCTTCAATATAAAACAAAAAGCAGTGACCTAAGGTCCACTTAGACCTTGACTTCAGGTGGAAGAAGTATCTTCTTGCCTGGGAATATCAGGCAGAAAATTTCCTGGGCAGTCATTTCACTTAAAAATCTTCCTTCTAAGACAAAAACCAAGTGATATCAGTTTAGAGGACACAGCCAGTACAAAGATGTAAGTGAGGTGAAGAAAGCAAAGGTTTAAGAAAGGTGTTAAAGCATGAACCTTTCTGACCTTTTTTTTCCCCCATGCAGTGGGTGATGTTTCACTTTGGTTGTTCTGTTATCAGCCGGATGGTTCAGCACAAATGAAGAGTTGTCAGACCTGACATGGAAATCAGGCTGGAAAAGGCATTGTCATCATGCCAGAAAGCTGCCTCAGAGAGGCATTACCTCAGTGACTAAGCTTTAGGGAGCATTAGACAAGGGAACAGGTCTCTATAAAGGAATACAGGCTTTAAAGAAAATCAGACCTCAACCCTTTCCATTTTAAAATGACCTGTTTATTAAATTCAGGAGAAATGTGGCATGTTGAGCTGGTCAGGGAAACTTCACAGTTTTTCTTCTTTCTCCTCTTTTCAGCTAAACACATTATTTTTCAGCATTTGTGTTGAAAATGATAATTCCTTGTTTAATAGAAGAGGGTGGGCAAAAGAAGGGTAAAAGATACCAGATCAGATATCTGCCCTTTGCAGATTCTGCTGTTGGAGGACAATCTGAGTTCATATGACAGAAGTGTTGTGACTTACCCATTTTATTTGGATAGAGACCACTGAGAGTCCTTAACTGGTTTCACTTGAGCTGAACAATTCTGATATTTATTATTTCTGTTCCCTTCAACTGCAGATCCAGACCCTCTGATAAATAAGGCATCATAGCCTTACAGTGAACCCTCCCTGGCTGTGGGTTAGCACTGCGCACACTTCCTTGGTTAGGAGTGAGGAAGCTGCCACAGTATGTGGATGGATCCATGCAGAGGCTCAGCCCTTTGGTTTGTGGGTGGTGTTGAGGCACCAGTAGTGCACAGATCTGCTTCCAGTGGGGTACCATGGTTTTAAATGCAGTGTGATGTATGACTGCTATCATCACTGACTTCTCTTCCCAGCAGTGTTTAAACAGGTATCCACAATAACAGACAGAAATAATTACATACAGAACATGGTGATGCTTGATGAGCTGCAAGATAACTCGTATTTGTTGAGCCTGAGGCATCTGGTTGTCTCTGAGGCAAGGGCAGCAGAGGCCAGCTGAATGTCCCAGTTTGCCACCCAGCAAGACACAAAGATCGTAACTGGGGCAGGAAGGGGACTCCCCACCTCAGACAGAGAAAACACAGCACTGAGTAGGTGGTATCCTGCCCCAAAATGAGGCAAGGGTTTCCTGATCCCACCTCTTAAACAGTCAGGGGAACAGAGGCTGTGATTGCTCACAGGAACAAGACACCTGCTTGTGTTGGGCTCTAACATCTCTGCATGAGGCAGTACTGCTCTGAGTGCTCACAGCCACCCACTCGGGGACAGCCCAGGGCTCCCTCCCACAGCCCTGCGCTGCACCAGCACTATGCTGGCCCTCTGGCCTCCCACCATTAATCCAAGCAAAACCTTTGTAAATATATTTTGGCACACAGCTTTGCACACAAGCAAATCTGAGCACATTTGTAAAGTAATTAACTTTCTTACAAATTGCTTAGATTTGCTTCTCTAATCATAAAAAGCCACACAATACAAATAGCACTGTCTTTCTCATTGCAGAAATGACCCTGTTGCTATCCACAGTTGTCATTCTGCTAGGCTAGGCTATAACAATTAGAATTTAGAGTCATAATCATCAGTCTTCACCCATACCTCTCAAAAGTAAATTTCTTGGGACAGAGCCCAGGGTGCAGGGGATTGTTGTAAAACTGAAGCAATGTCATTGTGTTCAAAGAGGAGAGAGACCAGAAATCTCTCTGCTGGCTTTGTAAACAGCTGACCTTCTTTATTAAGAGCCGACACAGACCAACAGTTTATCATCAGACATGATTGTTAGTTACTGCAGAAATCCAGCAAAGAGAGTCTCCAGCTTGAAGGAATCAATAGAAAAATACCCAGGTAAAGCAATGGCTTACCAAAGGCAAAATATAGTGTGTGTGGCTTGATTAAATGCAAATGCAAATAACTATCTGGTTAAAAGGAGATTATGAAAAATAGAAACTAGATCTTCAACTTTTCTTCTGATTGCCTTTCATAAAGGTTTTTATTATAAGACTTCTTTTAAGAGTCTTATCTTTGTAGTAAATGGTTGAAGACTCAAAGTTTTTCATTTATGTGCCAGTTGCCTAGTAAAAAGCAGAATTAATAAAATGTGATCTCTATGTGATTGCTGGTGGGTCAGTTTTTGCCATGCTTATTTCAGAGGAATACAGCTTATCTGCTTTCACTGAGCCTTGAGTTACATTAAGCTAATAAAGCCTTTGTTTATTCTTCACACAGACTTAAAAGAAAGGATCCTGCTTGTGTTCTGCTCCTTGTACTTTTCTTCAGCTTCAAACCCATGCTCTGTCTGTCAAAAAAAGTTATCTTTAGTATGCAAAGACAGTGCAACATGTATGATTTAAATTGCATGACCATGGCAGAATAGTGTTCTTAAATTGAATTTTATACTCTGAGCTGTACTCAGCACAGGGTCATTCCCAGTTTGCAACATGTCAGAAATACACTGTTGAAACTGTTGTTACTAACCACACACATCTTTTCAAAACCTTGGTTTTCTTAATTCCGAGTTTGAGGAATTGTGCTATGGAGTCCAGGCTTCCTGAATCCTACAGCTGGAGCCAGGATTCTCTCCTCTCTGCAATTCCACCAAGCTGTATTTAAATTCCGCCTAAGAAACCGAGATCTGAAAAGCAATGAGTTCTGGAGAATTTCATGGTGATCAGAGGGATAGAGGAGTGCTATTGACCAGATAAATAACGAAGTGAATAATCCACATATTAGTTACCCTGTACTCTGCAGAATAGTGCCACTGGGTCTCGGCCAGTACAAGCAGAGTTCAAGAGAATAACTTAACATTTCAAGGAGTGTGAACCAGTTGTAAAAGTAGAAAGGCTACTAAACATTACTACTGGATATAGGATACCCATAAATTTATAGATTAAATCAATAAAAACCTTTAAAAATCAACTAGAACATTGTCACCAGATGTTCAGGCAAACGGGCATAAAAAGAGCAGCACAAAGATTTTCAGAATGCTGTCAAGGGTGTATTGTATCAAAGTTATTATGTGTAAAAATACATGTACTTGCTAAAAACAGTAAGTGAAAGGTGATTCACCCTGTATATACCAAGATTTAAGCAAACACCTCCTGTGTTTACTGATACAGTTCTAGAGCAAATGGTTCCAGTGAGGAAGGAGCCAGTGTTTCAGGTCTATATTCAGCCTTGTCTAATCTCTTTTTCACCTCAAAGGCAGAGTGAGATAAAAATGGTAGGTAGGAGATGGCTTTGGTTTACGTACAATGTCACCCTATTTCACGTGACTTAGTTCTGGTAAAGCCATCTGGTAATGGAATGGTACCAAAGGATCTAAAGAAAAATAGTGGCCAAACCTCCTCTCACACCTCTGGAGATGTTCAGATTGCAGTGTTAACTGGATTTCATCTGTACTTTGAAAATAAATAATAAATAATGAAAAGAATAGAATTGTTATCCCTTACAATCATGCCTGCCAGATTTACCATTTGTGCATACACGTACTTAACTATGATAAGAGTCCTTTTGAAATGTACTGATTGTAGCCTCTGAGAGCTAAATCTCAGTGCCTGGCACTGTAATTAACTCAAGATTTATTCATTTATCAAGACTCCTGAAACAAGCATGTCTAATTGCCTTTCTTTATTAATACACTCAAGAATGTTTAACATTTTACTGCCACTTAAACAAGAGTTCTAATAAGATACTGTATCAATTAATGGTCCTGTTAAAAGTCAACTGGTATTTTTACAATAGCAGCAGAACTCCTTGTTACACATTAAACACCATGAGGCAATCATAAGGTTTGTGGGTTTGTTTGGAAAGGTGCATTGCAACGATACACTGCCAAGATTTTAACAAGCGTCTCCCACAAGACATTCCTTCCTTAAGAGGATAGTAAAAGGCTCTTAGTTTTTGATTTGCCCAGAAAAGGAGAATGAAGGAACAGGAATTCCACTAATGTGTTTGTCCTTTAAAAGTAATAGGCTTTTCCAAAGCCCTAAGGATGCAAATGCACTACACTGCACTACCTTTGTTTGGATCTTGAAATGTGTTGGTCTTACAGTCTGCATTGAGTTTTGTCTTTGGGTTTGTTTTGGGGGTTTTTTTGAAGAGGGTCATCAATTTGAACCAATCTGAGATTTGTATACATCCCCACCACTATGCTCTGTGCTCAGGGAATTCCTCACCTCTGGGAGTGTGATGCAGCCCACATCTGGGTGAAGGCTGGTGCTGAAAAGCCTTCATCAGAAGTGGCAACTCCTGCCCTGCTGGACAGAGCAGGACTTGTGAGCTCACTTGCACTAAAGCAGTCCTGTTCGGGAACTACAAATAATGGCCCAAAGGCACAAACAGAGCTGACCAGAATGGCTTTTTAGCAAGGCATTATGCTATTTTGAAAGCAAATTTTCCTAGAGGTGGACTGGTCTTCATCCAACTTCTATCAGGATGCTTTCTTTCAAAGCCTAAGGCCTGGTGATGATTTAGGTATAATTAAATAGTTGACTACAGTGTCAGTTAAAACAATGGCCTGTGATGTGAGCAACGCACCACAAATGCTCTGCATTGTTTTACAGTGGCAATTTTCAGGACATCTTCAAAGAAACCAGACTGAATGATGCACAGTGATTTAGCAATCAAACTCAGTTTCTGACTTCAATATTGGCCAATAAACTCATGCTTTTACTTACTGAAAGAATTGCTATAAACTTTATACGTTAGATGCATTAAGCCAATTGAAGAATTTTTATTTCCTTTGTGAATCATAGAATCATAAATTTCCATAAGCCACTGAACAGGGAAGAGCTGAACACAATAAACTGGGAAATTATTTGCTCAGTCAGACGTAGTGGGCAGAGTATTCAAACACCACCAGACACCAGGAGCTACCATTTTGGTGTCCACAAGCTTTTGCAGTTTTATTTACTGAAAAAGAAATCTATAACCCTGGAAGACCCAGACCTTCTCTTTCCCTTTCTCCTTCTGGTTTCCAGGCAGCCTCAATTCACAGGGCAATAGCATAGACAAGCTAGTAGATAACAAAGGATGTAAGTCCTTAGAGGTTCTTACTCCCTAAAAAAAATTCACAAGAATCCCACAGATACTAATACAGATTTTTACTTGGAAAATTTTAATTTTCTTCCCTGAAATGCATATGAAATGCAGAATCTTTGCTGTTGGACTCCTATTGCTCTTTCAGATATGTCCTAAATTCTTCCAAATTGGGCATGTGCCTCAATTAATAAAAAAACAAAAATAAAGGCAATAAATATCAAACTTTCAATGGTTACTTAAAGAAATTTAGCTATCCCTTCTTCAATGAGGCATTCAAGAAGCCTCCTGTGTTTTAACATGCATACAACTTTTATTCATGTGGGTAACTTTTCCCTGTGAAAATGGAAAAATTTCCCAAGAAATTCTGAAGTTCAGGTGTGAGTCAGCTCTAGGATACTTTGCACCAAGGCCTTGAGCCAAGAGATTTCACCATCATAAACTTTTCCTCCTGGTATTGTGCAACACAGGGCACACCTCATCCTTCAGGCAGAGGGTTCATATACTGTGCTTCAGGTGGGCCAAGAAGAAGGCAGCATTCACAGTCAGGTATCCACCAGGGACAATGCTCCTTGGAAGTGTGCAGTAAGTCACCTTGTCCATACACTTACCTGTCCCTACATGCAGTGCTCAATAGGAAGACCTAGGGTGGCTCCAAGAGCAAAAGTGTCCTTGAAAATGACTTGATGAAGAGGCAGTTAGATCCTGTAGAGATCTTTAGGGTTCACAGTTTGATCTTGTAGAGATCTTTAGGGTTCACAGTTTGATCCTGTAGAATTCTTTAGGGTTCACTCGCCTACAATGTAGTTGGGCTTTGTGCCTCCCATTTCTCTCGTGTCCCTCTATTGATAATGCCAGCCCAAGAAGAAAAATATTCTCTTTCTCAGGAGGGTTTGGTGTGACCTGCTTGGGCAGCATTCAGGACTCTGATACAGCTCAGGTCCTAGGAGGGCATGTCCATCCTAAAGGACTAGAGAAGAGCAGGAAGGACACAGTTAAACCAGTTCTGGATCAGAAGCAGTGCATCACACTCAGGCCATTTTTTCCTATACTTATGCACTTTCCTTGATAAATTAATCTGCTCCAGTGGATATTATGCTAAACTGATGATTCCACCACATGAACCAGATCATGTACTGAACTGGGCCATGCAAGACAAACAGAATACCTTTTTTTGTTTTGTGGTCCAGGAACATAAAGCCAAATATTTTCAACCTTCACACCCATGTTCCTCTGGAACCCACAAGTACTCCTTGCCACAGTGCCAGGTTTTATATTCAGGGAGCCACTTGCAGTGGGATTCTGTTACCCTTTCAAAATAAAGACTGTGTGATTGTTGGAAATAAACTGCTTAGCTAGGAGGGAATGACTTGTGATATTTTAAAAGCCATTAAAGAATACTTAGCAGTCCCATTATCCTCAAATTATGACATGGTAACCAATGGAAGGGATTGACAGCATGAAATACTGTCTGCTTCATCTATCTATCTATCTATCTATCTATCTATCTATCTATCTATCTCAGCTGGTCTAAGAAATTATTTTACCCCTCACTATTAAATGTACTCCTCGCATCCCTCATACCCATCCATAACAATAAACTCCTCAGTGTCATAAATGAGGCAACAGCAGTTCCCTGGGGTTTCCTCTGAGGAATGAACCAAAGTGCTCAATGCAATATCATCATGCTTCCCTAATTGGCTCTATCACTGGTTTTGGACAGCTGTACAATGCTTATTTTTGGCTCTTTGTTTGTTTTTTTTCAGACTAGTAAGGCAAAAGAAATAATGTTAGCAGCCAATAGCACTGAACAGGGTTTTAGATTACTTGGGTTTAGTTCCATCAAGGTCATACCTGGGTCTCTGGAACCAAGGTTTAATCCCTCAAATCTCCATTGATAAGTAAGGGATAATAATTTCTCTGTCTGTCTGTTCTACTTGGATTAACACCCTGCAGGATGTTAACTCTGAATTCTTCCCTGGCAAGGGCAGCTTCTGCATAAAGCCTGAATGTACAATTATAGTACACATAATTATTAATACAAGTGCCTATTTTCCCCCCAGAAAAAGCCATTTCATTTAAAGTCATTATTTCAGTTTCACCTTCTTCAAACATCTTTTATTGACAACTAAAACAATTGAAAAGTAAACTTCATTACAACTAGTTTTGGCAGAAACATTTAAATGCAACCATCAGTGAACAGGGGAATGAGTGCAAGGAGGGTTTGAACCTGTCTCTGCTACTTTTTTCGGTGTCCTTTGGCTTCACTACTTTTAAAATTGAGGTCTTAACATCTCCCTTCCTCATTTACCACTTTGGAGCACAGACATTTCAGTGTTCTCCTCTGACAAGCATCTCCGTGCCAGCTAAGAGAGGTGTCAGAGCTAAGGTAAGCACCCAAGTTGTCAACACAGTGAAAGGGAAGAGATTGTGATGTGAGAAACCAGCACTGAGTGACAAGCTGCTGAGTCAGCCAGCAGCAGAAGGTAGAGCTTTACATTCTGTCTAATGGCATTATCTACCTACTTCAAAGTTATTACACCACTAAATCCTGTAAAAAATTGAAGGGTTTTTTAAGTGTTTGGAGTTTAGGGTAGGGATTTATCTGCTTTTGCCTTCTGTTAGTACTCAAAATCTCCTTGTAAACACTGAGACTGGAATTTTTAATGTAGGTATAAATACAATTTTAGTTTGTTACAGAACATCTGAAATTTCTAAAGAACATTTTAACATTTTGAGTTTTCAATATTAAAAAATGCTGAATCAAAAAATTTTTTCCACTCCTCTGTGAATCCCTAAGCATTCTTTCTGCCTGTAGCTCACTTGTAGACTCAAATCCATAAGACATTAGCAAGCACAGTATTTTAGTTTCAACCAACTGCACTCTTGCCACTTAGAGAGCAAAATAAGAGAGAGCTATTTGATGTCTCTCAGGCAGAAGCATTTGGCTTGAGCCCATGGAAGGAGGTAGGTTTCACTTGCTCTTTCCAGAGTCCCTGTGATTTGAAATTGCTTCCTCTGGCGATATCACAAACTGTATGTCCCAGATAGGGGCAAACCTCAGAATTACAGGGAGCATCTCCAACCCTTCCCACTTGTTCTTTACATAGCCATTTCTGAACCAGCAATATCAGAGCAGCTGGTTCAGAATATCAAGACCAGGACAAATTGTACTCGTTTTATGGCTGCCCAGCTCAAACACAGAATTATGTGTTCAGGAAAGCACCTTCTCACACACCAGTCCTGTGTATGATGATGGCTCCTCCTCTGGGTGTCAGATGGAAGAAGAGGAAGAGCTGATGCCAATGGCACTATTACTGTCTCTAAGGGATTGGGATGGTCCTGAATCCAAAAGAAGTGAAAACATTCCACAATCTTCCTAATATCAGAGTTCTGAGTGTCAGCCATTCCTTCCATTCCAAGACTATTATGGTAACTGGGAAGCTGCTCACACCAATGCCAGGGCATGGCTTAATAGCTGTATGAATGCATCACTATTAAAAGCAAGCCCATGATGAGCAAACTTTGGGAGATGCTGGAACCTATTGTAAGTATCTTTGAGTCAGTAAACACTTTGGAATTACTTCAATGTCATAAAAAATTGTTAAATGTCACTAAGTTCCAAATGTTATTGCTTTGTAAGATTTATCAGAGAATTGTAGAATGGTTTGGGTTTGAAGGGTTTAAAGATCATCTGGTTCCAGCCCCCCTGCTATGGACAGGGACACCTTGCACACCACATTGCTCAGAGCCCCATCCAACCTGTCCTTGAATACTTCCAAGGATTGAACATCCACTTCCTCCAAATTTATGCCTCAGAAGTGTTTAGAAACACAAATAAGTGAACTGATGACTGTCAATGGATCCACCACAGCAAACAAGGTGTGAGTCAGAGAACTGTGAGGAGGCCGAAGGTATCCAGGATGTCCTCAGGGGGCTGACAGGTCTGATGCAGGACCTTCAGCAAACCATGATCTGCAGTGTACTCAGGGATGTGTGAAATGGTGCTACCTCTCCAACTGAGAGACAACTGATGACAGACTTTCTTGTGTGAGGTGTTCTATACAGTGAGAAAGCATACCTACCTAGACAGACTTATAATCAAAACAGCCACACGAGGGTTAAGGGGAAAGAAATTTTCATCCTGTTTTTATGTTAATAGGCAGAAAGAGACAGTGATTTACTTAGAGTCACTGAGGAAGTCTGTGGTTCATAGACCAGTCTCATTCTGGTGCATCATTCAAAGACCACACTCCCATAGCCCCCATCTCTGTGTGTGCAGACACACTGTAGTAGGGTAAACTGTCTGGAACAGGGGTACAGCCTTCCCTAACTATTCCCCAAATGTTGTATTAGGACTACAGAGTTACAAGGGCACACACAAGACAGAGCCCCTTCTGGGTCATCCAAATTTTGCCAGAAAGAAGCTGTGTCAGGAAAGTAACTGAGATGAAGGAAACAAAAATATTGCTTTAAGTCCTCCTGGATTCCCTCCAGGACCTGTGCTAAGCACTACTGGCTGAACATGAGAATTTTATTCTTCTCCTCCCTATTCTTCTCCTCAAAAAGTGATGCTCCCATGCTGCTTTTAGGACACTGCGCATAACTGTGTGTTGTGCCAGGAGTCAGAACGTTCTGACTCTGGCTGCAACATGGCCTCCCATCGGACAGCATAATTTCTGTGTGGTTAACAGGGCCACAGAAATGCTGTGCTTCCAGAGCCAAAGAGACACAACCAGATCATTAATTATTTCCATACCTTCGAAAACTTCAGAGAGAAGTAAATAGTCATGGAAGCTCATGCCAGGACTTGGACCTCACAGAGCAGAAAACTCTTGGTTTCTTGGGAGCCCATCCCCTCAGAGCTCTCAAGCTCCTTTCATGGACATGGCAATTAGTGCCCTGCAGAAAGGATGGACATTGATGGATTGTGTGTCCTCAGTGAGTGATTGTAAGGCCTTCCCTTCCCCCATACTCTTATGATTTAAGATCTTCTCTCTTCAATTTTACATTTCCTCTCCTGCTAGATATATTTTTTCAGCTTCACTTACTTGGGTAAGGGTTTGTCCCAAAGCAGCCTCTCCTCCCCCAGTTTCCTCTTTCCCCTCCTTACTCACTGTGAATAAGACCTCTCTCTGTCTAAAGCAGCAATTGCTGAGGAGCCTCAAGAGTACCCATTTCTTGTCCTCCCCCTGTTTTGATGCACTGATTATCCTCTTGTTGGATCAATAGCCCATCTGCTTTTAGAAGTTTTCTAGCATTCTGATGCTAAATTAAAACAGAGAGAATCAATCCTTACTTAATTTACCCAACCAAACAATTTATCTCTCTCTTCTGATCTGCCATCATGTGAATTATACAATACTGACATACTGTGAGGCCTTCCCAGAAAAAGTAGGCACTTTTATAATGCTAAATTATCCTCTTTATTAGTAACTCTCAAACATGACAAACCAGGAGACTTATTGTATAATGTTGCATAGTCCTTGGTTGAACTTGTTAAAACTCACAGCTATTGTAATGGAGCAATTTGCTAATTAACAGTGGATTTTGCTTGGTTTTTAATGGACTTTGGGGATACATTTTAGACTTAGATTAAGATTAGTGCAAAAAAAAAAGAGTTCTCCTTAATTATTTCAAATTGAGTGTTATGCTAATAGTAAACAATTAGTTCTTTCCTGACTGAAAATTAATGTTCTATAAATAATTACAAAACCAAGCTGCTATGTGAGTCCCAAAAGGATATGCCAGACGTAGAAAAGAGTCATGACTCTTGCTTGTGGGTTAACCACCATGGCCTCACACTTTGTGAAAATTAAGCATGAGCCTTGGTGGCTTCCTAAGGTTTTTCTACCCTGGCTGAAAAAAAAAAAAAAAAGATAAATAGATAGACAGAGTGAGAGAGAGAGTGTTACAGCGGGGATTACTGCAACAAGCATATTTCAAACCAGGAATCCCGTGGAAAAGAAGTATATATGGACGGATTCTTGGTAGATGTTTGGAGATGTTTATTTCTCCAGCCGCATGGCCGGGGCTTTCCTCAGGAACTCTCCCAGTCACGGGACCCGAGGGACCTTGGCCACACCGGGGAACACAAACGAACCAATGGGGAATGAGACTGACCAGGGGCAGGGAAACCCCGTGTCTCCCCACCAGGGCCCATCTCCCAGGGCTACATGGCAGGGGGGACAAACCCCAACAAGAGAGGGAGAGGGAAAGAGGGAGATAACCTGCAGAGGGAATTTTTGATGGCAAAGGTGTATGGTGTTACAGTTTGCCAATCCTCAGATCACTGCTTGTTGCGGTGAGCTATGATCAGCCAAATCATGGAGACCAAACAGCCCAGTGGTTTGATGCTTCTGCAGCCCAAAAGCCTTAGCAGAGCCCCCAAGAGGCTGTGATCCATGCCTTACTTTTAGCCGCAGCCCTCCCTTCCCCATGTTTCTCATAGCCGGCCGCTCTTCCAGAGTGATCTAGGCTCTTCAGTGGCTAATTGGTCTCTGGTACTCCTCCCCGCCTGCCCCTTCCCCATTTGCTGTAACCCCTTCTCCCCGCCCCTGTAACACCTCTGGTTGAAGTATCATTGGTTACTGTGTGTTTTCCACGCCTACTTGTAGGAGTACAAAACCGTCCCGCCAGGCGCGTGTCTTGGTCCCTCTCCGTGGATTTTTACCCTGGAATGAACTCCTTCCGCACGAGGGAGTCCCTCTGCTCTATCCTACCTCCTTCACTCACACTAGCCTTCGGGGTGCAAGGCGAGCCCTAGATGGGGACTCGCCCGTTCTCCATCCAGCCCCTGCTCGGGGCAGGCAGAAGGCTACCCGGGACATCGTGCTAACTGGCACGGGACCGTAGCAACTTCTCAAATCAAAGCTTAATTAAAATATTAGCATCCATCCCATCAGAGATTTCTGCCTTGTAAGAAATATATATATTCTCTATACTTGCTTTTGCACAGGGAAAACTGAGAACAGAAAACTGGGAACAAAGAAAGTTGAGTTATGTCAGTTGAACTGAGTTTAGTTTAGTTGGTAAGGTAGGAGACTGATATACATCCTCTTATAGATCACCCAATTCTCTCATTGAACTCCTAGGAGTTAAGATGGTCCTTTCTTTGATGCAAAACTTTGGTTATTCATTTTGATTGATAATTAGCTTTTTCTCAGAATCCTAAGCTCTTTGGTGTCTTTCCACGCCCTTATAGATGCCCTCTCCAGTCAGTGGAAACAGACAGACACCTCTCATGCCTAAATCAGTGAAAGGTGGGATCTCTAAACTCACAGAGTAAAGGATTTCTCATTAGCAAAGGCAAAGTTCATGTAGGCACAGGAAGCAGAACAACTCCTCTGAGCATCAGCATCACTTAAGTAACTCAGGAGGGCAAAACCCTTGCTGCAGTCTGTCACGGCCCTGCGTGCCCTGTCCCCAGCCTATCCCTCTGCCAGAGCGGATGGTGAGTACGCCGTGCCGTGGGGTGGGGCAGCAATGAATGCAGCCAGGAGCCAGGGCTCCCAGGCTTTGCCTTCTCAGCAGATGCAGCCCTATATCATGCATAGACTTTTGGTCAGTGGTGGAAGAGGAAAAGAAGCCAGGAGGGTGGCAGCCCTGTGGAACAAGTACTTGCTGGCACTGCTGGGGATTTCCCTCCATCCTGCTTCACTGAGCTGTACCTGCCTCTCACAGAGACCTTAATGCTGCTCCAAGACCAAGGGGATCTCTCCCCAAACTGCGGTTTTGCCATTTTCACTTCTGTACTTTGGATAACTACCTACTTGGTCTCTGTCTGAAGCCTGCTCAAACGTGCTGTGTCTTACATGGCCCAGCAGAGCTACAGAAACCAATAAAATTTGCAATAGGGTCTTGCCTCAGTTTCCTTCTCATTCCTGAGCATTTGCTTGGAGTCTCTCAAAGCCTGTGCTAACCCTCTCCTTCCCCTGGGCTACTGCCTTATTCTGGCATGAGGGAAAAGATCAAAGATTCCTTAGAAAAGATACAACACTTTCTCCTTGTCATCTCCTCTTTCTGTGCAGCCTCCATGCCTTGCTCAGACAGGGCGCTGTCCTCATCTCTTGCCTGTGCATTAGCCAGCTAAAAAATCTCCCCCCAGCTCTTACAAACTAGCACTTGAAGTGTCCAAAGACCTCTGCAAAAGAGCTGATGAGTCTTAATGTCCAAGAAGTATCCAAACCATAACAACATCATGGGAGAGAAAACCTAACAGCATTAGCTTAGTTTGATGAGTATGTGTTTTCCTAATGTACCTCCCAGACTTGTGTCAGTCCTGAGGTCTTCCTCCAAACCTGAGTCCTCAGGTGAGAAAGAGATGAATTCTGTCTGCTCTGTAAGTAAAATAAGATTTCAATTTGCTGTCAGAGCTTTAATTAAAACACTTATAGATCAACTTTACTGTGTCAAATTGTCTATGCCACTATTACTATAGGAAGATGAATGTTAGCTGTGAAAACAGGCAAAGTACACTCCCCTAGACTAATGAGTAATTTCATAGCCATTGATTTTTTGACTTTGAAAATTCTCCCACATGCTTCTGGGAATTGGAACTTGTTACAGGTGACCTCACAGCAGCTTTGGCAATTTTTTAAACCTTTTGTGAATGTAGAAAAAGAGTAATTTTGCCCATTCATGTTTTCTGTGGTAGGCATTACATGTAAGCACTTCCATTCCAGGTTCTGAAACCCAGAATAATTGCTGAATGACATTTAACATATATTGTATGTTAAATGTCATATATATGCATATATATATATTATATATAAGCATATATATATATGCTTATATATATATATTATATACATATATATATATATATATATAATATATAAGCTACAGCTTTAATTCCATGAGATACTGATAAACAACCAGCATCTCCTTCTGTAAGAGTAAGGATATAATTCTGCAGTTAGTCTCAGGATCAGCTTTCTTTTCAGTAATTATGAAAATTCAGATTGTGTACCAGGATAAATTTAGTCATTGGGATGAATCTGTTTATGCCAGTGAGTTACATTAAGAGAGCACAAAATGGAAGTAACTATTACTGACTTGAAAGCAGGTGTGTGATTTAGTATATAACAGGCTATTTGAAATGGTTGCATAACTAAATGGGCAATTTTATTATTAAAATTAATCTTTTAATCCACATAAATATTGTGAAGCTTTTGATAAATTCTGGATATTTAAAGTCAGTCAGTGCAGCACCTGAACACCTCAGAGTCCCTAAGACATCATCTTCAGATCACTTCCCCAGAGAAGCTACTTTAATCATGGCTGTCACGTCTCTGCTCTTTGCTTAGCCCAGTGCAGCAGGATGTCAACCCTCTCAACACTCCTTGAATGTGGAAGCATGAGCAGGAGTGAAGAATAGGCTGTGCACAGGGTGTCTGAGACATGGACAGACACACAACTTATTTGTGGTTTATGGATGTCTAAGAGCACTGTCCAATGCCACACAAGAAATGATGGCAGGGCACCAGATTTAACTGAGACCCTGTACCACTCTTTGCCCAGCAGCTCAGCTCTGGGTTTGTGTAAGGACATACATGCTCCATCCCAGAAGCATCCCCTGGGGTCACTCAGGGAAGAAAGTTACAAGGAATGAAGAAAGCAAGGATCACCAGAGAGACAGAGAAAAAGGAACATTTTCCAACCAGAAGAAAATGTACTTGGGCTGTCCATTGCTTTAGATTTATACCACACATCAGCACCATAATGACAGGACCACTTGAAAGTGCTGGCAGTCAGGATGCACCTCCTGGCAGTCCCTGGGATGGCCCATGGTAACATGTCAAGCAGAACAGAAAGAGACTGTCGTGGTGTCAGCGTGTTCACATTGGCAGTGGTGGCAGAAGATGAGAGACACCAATGAGAGCAGATGACAAACAAACGAGGTTCAGGACAGCAGTCAGGATGAGGGCTGCAGCTGCTGGGGGCAGCTGGGCCTTGGTACAAAGCCTGCAAAGGCAGCTGCCCAATGCTCCAGCCACTCATACCACAAGACCTCATGCCACAACAATTGTGTCCACACACATTGTGATCACATCTACTCAAGGACCTGCCCCAGTAAATCTGGGCCTTATTGTAACTGCATTTATTATCTATGATCTGAATTAAACCCATTAAGAGGGAAAGACTATACCAGCATAGCTGTGATCAAGAGTCTGTCCCAGCTGGCCACAGGAAGGTAGGAAGGCAGCCTGGTGGTTATGCAGCTGTCAAGCAATAATCCAGCATTATCTGGGACCCAAATTCAATTAAAGAAACCATGTATATGCACTAGACATGCAGTTGCATTAATCTCATCCATTGGCTTTATTTACATACTTAATACTAGTGGCAATTTTTTCCTTCTGTGGTGGTGCTGTCAAAGACATCCTCCTTTCCATCACTGCAAATGTGAGGACTTAATTCCAGCTACTGCATGCATGGCCTCAGGGCACTGAGGAGCAGAACAACAGTGTGGTTGATTAACCAAGTTCCTGTCTCTGTCATCAGCTGAGTCCCCTTGAACAAACAAAGTCCAGCTGCTTCTTGTGCCGTTATGCATTTAGATTTGCCTTTATTATACAATAAATGAGAAATCAAGAGTAAACAAGAAGGTGAGGGGTTTATTGAGCTCCTTTACTGTGACTACTGCTTCTACTGGCACTTCCTTTGACTTTTGACCTTGCTTGATGCAAAGGTTCTGGTCTCCTTGAAGATAAGCTGCAGCTTTTTCTGAAGTACATGGGCTGTAATGTGATACCTGTGGATATGGTACCGAGGGTAATTAAGATGTTTGTTGACTTTGGTTCTGCCCCCACCAGTGTGTAGCTATGTCTGTAGGAAACCAGTGTTTTCTTGCTGATGAAGTGCCAAATATTGGTGCATAAATTCAGCAGAGTTCCTGGTCTTCAGTGTTCCATGCTTCTTCATTACTAATTGAATAAAATTCAAGTCAGTGTGTTTGGCAAAGAACACATGAAAGTTACATTTACAATGCAGGAAACAAACATTTATAAATTGGTTATACAGTGAGGACAGTACTTGGCTTGCCCTCTAATGGTAAATGCCCAAGGCATCATGGAATTATTTGGTCTTGCAAGAGTGAGGCCAGATGAAATACACTTGGCAAAATATCAGTCTCCCTAGAAAATGCTGCAGTGCACACTAAACTCTGCTAATACTAGCAATCAGTTCTCCACTGACTACAAGGAAGCTAGCCACACCTGATGGCTGACTTTTTCCTTACAGTTCAGTGAGATGAATCTTCTTTTTATATCCTGAGCAATTTTCAGTACCATGGTTTCTTCTCATTGTTGAGTAAGTGATTTCATACCTTCACATGTCTGGTGATCTTTCATGAAGCAGAGGACTTCAGCAATTTCTAGTTCTCCATCTAGTAGTCCAAACATCCTCAGCCTCTCCCTTTTTCAGTTTTGTGGATACAGAACATAATTGATGTTGTTGATCTTTTCTGCTCATTTTCTTGTTCTCCTCTCTATCTCAGTTTCTACATCATGCTGGTTCTGATGGCTATCAGGCTTTTTTCCTAAAGGGCACTGATAGATGAAATCATTGGGAAGTTATCATGGATGCAGGCTGTCAGGAATGGAGCAAACTGGGTGTTCCATGGACCTTCCTTACCTCTGATTCCAAGGTCTGCACTGAATCTTCAACATAATCCTTCCAGTCTGATACATCTAGCATTTAGTGGCACTCAAGAATTTCTACCAACTTTGAAGAGGATGCTGTGTAATGACAGGTATCAGACATAATAGAAGCAGTGAACTTTTATAACTCTGACAGCGTGATCCAAGAAATTCAGGTCCTTCCTTTGAGGCACAGAACTAGAAGAAATGATTGTCATTTTCCTGATTGTACCTGGAAGCAAGCCTTACTGCAGGGAATTTAGACTGAAATCTTCCCCAGTATTGGATGTGGCAGCTCCAAAGGCACTGGAAACTGACAGTATACTTCAGAAGAAGCATGAGAACTACTGGAGGCTTCTAAAACTAGAGCACTGAGAAAGAACAGTTTAGGAAATTGATTAGTTAGCAGATTATTCATAATGTAACTGATAACAAGGTCAGATCAATGTTATTGCAGCACTGGGCTTGACTTTGCAAAAAGGGTTGATACTTGTAGGTCAAGTCAAAATTCTGATTTCCAAATGAAAAGTTCACTAAGACCAAAATAAATCCAATTAAAAATGAATACTGAAGTGCAAAGAAGGGCTGCAAAGGTCAGCAAATGGCCCGGACAAAATTTACTTGGCAGAAAATGTGTCATTAATCACAACAAAATGGAAAGGGGTCCATTACCAGAAGAATGTGGCTGTGCAGAGAACACACACAGCTTGAAGCCATCAGACTCATGCTTTCTGCATATTCTGTAGGGCAGCACTCTGGTTAGTTCCTTGTATTTGTTTACTTCTGAACTAACCACCTAGATTTCCTTTATCACCAGCGGAGAGAAACAGGCTCTTCTGGGGCATAATTTGTTCCACAGTGATGCCCACAGTGATTGTTCCACCGTTCACAAGAACACTGTTCTGAAAAGTACTACTTCTCTCCATCAACTATGAAAAACCCATGGATGACTGGCTAGTATGCATGTGCTTCTACACCATGGATGTCTAAGCCAAGGCAAGATTAATCCAACTTTTGTCATAAGCCAGGGACATGTCTAGCCCCTGAAATGCACTAATTACTAAATGAAAAATTGCGTGATCACCACTGCACTTAAGCACTGCAGAGCTTCTGAACTCGGGTGGCAGTGTAGGCATTGGAGTAATGTCACCACACTTCAGGGACCTGTCTATTCCATAGATACTCTTGGAGTCACCTTTAAAGAAAAAAACCCACACTTTTGGACTGGCAGCCTCAATCTACTAATGAATTACTTCATTTTTACACACACTGAGAGTCTTCTTAGATATATATATATATTGTCTCCACCTTTCCTCAAAGACTCTTTACGACTCCGGTGGCTACACTGCTGTAGAGCAATTCCCATAGCCTTGGTAATCTTCTGGAGCCTGCGAGTGAAGCAGCTGTTAACCAAATAATTCTGGACTGAATTTTCACAGAACAGTGAAAACTACTTGGGCAATCATGATATTAACAAGTTTAGTAAAAAAACAAATTATTGCTTTTCTAGTTAGACAGCAAATCTGCTTTTTTCCTAAATTTTGCATTCAGAGTTTCAAAGGCTTGGCTTAATACTAGACTGCAGCCAAGGGATTTAAATGTGTGCCTGGGAAAGTGAACTTATTGGGGTGAAGAAAGAATGATGTGATACACAGATGCATTAATATAAAATGCACTAATACACACTGTTACTGACCTTGTTAACAGAAAACACTACCAATAGGTTCAACACAGTTAATGAGGGGGCGGAGGGAGAGCTGAAGCCACATTTGATCCCATGTCTTTTGGGGAAAACACTGCTCGAGAGGAATAGTTTGTGTTGATTTGGCCCAAGCCTCTCTCAAAAGACAAGCAATTGCCACCCTCACCACCTTATGGGTAGATGAGCCTGCTCCTGTCATGGGTGCATTGAAAGCATGTGTGGACCAGGAGGCTTCTACTGAGTAATGTGTTCTGTGAGAAAGGTTGGCCGAAAATTCAGTAAAAATGACCAGATCCAATCCAGAGAAAACTATGGAACTAAGTTTGAAAAGAGGAAGCAAATGCTAGTGCAGAAAGAAGATGTCAGAGGAGATACTGTATGTGACAGACACTACTCAAGTCATTGATTTAGGAAATCTAACTTCTCCAATGGAAATTTAACCATTGTCTGTACAGATGTGTCTAGGCTCCATCCAGCTGTGCCCGCAACTGACAGCTGCCAGAGGCTTCAAAGGCGGGTACCTGAAAAGTTGTGAGCATCCTCAGTATCTATTATTGATCCCACTAGCAAGGACCTCCTCTCCCCTTGGTATAAGCATACTAAAACAAAGAGAAGCCTCACACATCCCTGTTTTTTCCTTTTAAGTGAAATGAGCAGTAAGGTCCTGAACTTTGGGTTAATCTGACAGCCAAAGACCTACACCATTAAAAACCGTGACACCTTGGCAAAAGGGACAATCCCCTGCAAAAAGGATCTTGCTAGGAAAAGGAGAGGTAATGTAGGAGAAAGAATAAAAACAGAAGAAAGTAATATTTTTTCTTTTTCTTAACTAAGTTGCAGGATGTGGTTTAAATTTTGGCCATTCTAATTTTAAATAATGCAGCCAAAACAAAGTCACCCCACAGTACTATGTTTAAAAATACACATTTATCCCTTTGTCGTCTTCTGATTGGTCTTTGAGATCTGCGTAATTCAACCGACCCAGAACTCAATGTGTCAGCAGACACCTTTCACAACCACTGTATGATGAGCCCAGTCATGATGAGAGATCAGTCAGTCACTCAACATTGTGGCAGGGGTATATCCTCCACAGTAGGCTGCAGGCATGGAGGATGGACACAAACAATTTACCTGTCCAAAAGAATCCGGATAGCAGGGCATCTCCTTCAGTCTGAGGGAGTCTTTAACCTTTTGATAAGAGACTATTATATAACTCTCAAGCAGATTTAGTTTACCTAAACCTAAGTATCTGACGCCATTTGAGATGCCCTTGTGTGTCTGAAGTAGACGGATGTGGTCGCCCTGCTAGAGGTGACACATAAACTGCATGAAATCTGTGCCCTTCTCCAGCAGTTGAAGGTCATGGTGGGCAAGGCAGGGCATCAAATGTCACCAGACCATATATGTAGACTAATGATTGATGTGGAATACAGGTAACTCAAAATCTGTCCTAAGCAAGATTCTTCTCTACCAGCAAAGTTGACTTTCCTCTTCTTTCAGGAACCCTCTTTCATTTGGAAGCATGCCTATAAAGATTTCCTGAGATTTCTATTCTGCCCTTTCTTAGGCCATTCCCACCCATTTTGGCCCATGATTATTGTCTGTAAACTGAAGAGTCATGAATGGAAAGGTACAGGTACCTCTCTTGGTTTGATTGTCAGTGAGCTAAAGCACAGTCTGGAGAAGGCCATTTCTCTCTCTCTTCTCCCTCTCGACCAGCTCTGCTGGTAAAATCTTTTAGTTTGGCTTCTGAATTAAGTAGATAAAACTGTGTGGATGAGGAGTGTATTAGTCAAAATTGCCAGTGCCGTGTGCATGAGAAATTATCTCCTTTTTTAGTCCAGAATTAGCCCAGAGTATTTCTAAGGTACACGTATCTAGAAAAAATATCGTCTTAGACTGAATTTCTGCTTTTCTTCACAGGGACTCTTATAAGTATCTCCATCTATAAGGAATCAACAGTTGCCAGCTGGTTAATGGGGCTGAGTGAATGTTGCATGGTCCTGTTGGTGGCTATGATTAATTGTGGAGGGTCAGCTCAAGCATATCCTGCAACTGGGTAAAGGTGGCACTGATGCAAATTGGTCATCTGGGAATAAACATCATTAATTCCATACGACATGTCAAATAAACAGCCTATGGAGAGGTATGCATTTACAAAGCGCTGAAGGACCAACTTGTATAGAGTTTATCCTCAGATAGCAGTAAAGGCAATCAATTTGGATTTAAAGATGTTTGCAGAGATATGATGGACCAGTTGAGAGGAATGGTTAAGCCATGTACCTGCTACTCTGCATTGTAAGACAGTCAGCCAGCAGTAACTGGCATCATAAAAAGCAAGGTTTGTACTGTACACTTGGCCATCAGTGAAATTTCTGCTCCACAGAAAGCAACAGCGTTTCAGAAAAAAAAAAATTGTCCAGTGGGATCAATAGTCAAAAAACCCCCACCAAGTAATTAACAGGACAAATGCCCTTATCCACCCATTCCCAGAGGTGAATGTATATGGAGGTACTGGGCCATTACAATTTCTAGGAAAGCTGATTTGTGTGCGACTGTCCTGTTCACCTTTTCTTCTACCTCTGAGCCTCCAGTTCAGATGTAAGACAGGCTGTGTCCTTGGCAAGTGTGAGTGAGAGCAAGTGAACATGTCACTGGACTCCCAGATCAGTAGGTACCCACCATATTTTCAAGGTCCCAAAAGAAAACTCAACATTTTCATTCAAAACTTATGTTTTCCCTATTGTAAATTTTAATTCTGCAAAACTAGCATATCCTAGTAGGAAAATTCCCAACCATCTGTAAATATAAAGGCAAATTTGAGGAAAGACAGTCTTAGGCTCTCCCCTCTGACTTATGTCTTTTCCCTCTGCACCCATACAATCTCTGGGACACAGGCATTGCGTCACGGCTGAAATTATTAAGTACATATCAATTAAGAAAAAATTATAGTTTCCCACGAGTAATAGGATCTCTACGGCAGTGTGCTCATAATAATGTAATTACTGGTGGGGGTCTCTTTGCTTAAATTGCGATCAATGATTGGCACTTTTCACACAGCTACATTTCTTTCACTAATATATTTTTCTTTACTTACAGAGTAAGCCTGCATTTTGGAGTCCTAACAAATATTTAAAATACAAATCTTTTATAACTTGAAGACTAGATAACAATTGCCTGATAACTAAGCATAATCTGCAATTAAAAACTCACATACAGTTGAGCAAGACTTTCATACAATCAAAGCTCAGATGCTGATGTGACTTTACATGCATTTTGCAAAGCAGCTGCTCACTGCCTTTTGTAACACCTCAACAGGAGCACTCTAATGCATCATTGTAAGCTCCAGACATTCACACTCCTCAGTCCTTTCCTTTCTACCACAGCTCTGTATTAAATCTACGTAGGCCTGAATGTGACTACTTTGTAGCCTGAACATACTGAGAAGGTAGCGCTTGTTAGTACAAGCAATTTTAATTTTGATTCTTTTATTAACTGATTGTTTTCAAACTAGATTACATGAAGCATAAGAAATCAAGCTCTGCAATAAAAGACCATTGACTCAGCTGCTTGAAAATGGAGATGCTCCCACTAAATATGTCATGAACAGAGAAGTCACTGGCTGTGTGCAGCTCTGAAATCCATTATCCTGAGAACATGTTCCCATCCAGGAACATGCCTAGCACCTTTCTTTGGTACCAACGTATCAACACAAAGGAAACTAGCAAATCTTTCACTGGGTAGGGGAGCAATTTGTCAAGCTGACTCTATATAGTCTGGAAATTACTTGTTCTTTCTCTATCCTGAAAACTGATGATTAAGAAAAGACAAATGGTGTTTCACTTGCCACAGGAAAATATCGCAGTGCTAGCTAAGACAGCAAACACAGATACTCAGCTGGATCTCCTCATCCCCCTTGTCATACCAAAAATGAAAGAAGAAGGAGTTCCTTTCTGAAACCTCGTATTCCTGCCTAGGTTTTTAATCAAGGGTATACATAAGAAATTACATGTATCCAATTCGGATTTGGAAAATATTACATTTACCATCTTTTTTTATTTTCCAGAGGGTTTTTCTCACCTTTTTTTTTTTTTTTTTAACTCCACTAGATGGGCTGAGAATTGGTTTCTAAAGGCTTTCAAGGAGAAAGGAAGGAGGAAGTCTTACTCGTCATGTCAAAGGCTGTTCCGTTTCCTGCACAAAGAGGAAGTGTGAAATATTCTGAATTCCAAGAAATAGATAAAATAAAAATGTCACCTCAGCTGACTAAAGGCACAAAAAAAAAAGATATTCCTCTTCCCTAACTCCGCCTGTGGTATGAGTTTCCATCTAAGCAGATGGGCAGTTTTATGTGTGACACACTTTTATCTAATGTGGGTGACCACCTTAGGACGTGCCCTAGATTCCCTGAACTCTGCTGACAACTCTCCACTGATTGTAAAGGCAGCCCAGGTGACTAGCTCAGATATAGATTACTGCACTGTAGACAATCACTTTAAGCAGATAAATCCCTCCCTGGAAACTCATACACTCCCACAAGGCCCTGTGCTTCAGGGAAAGGGAGCATGGTTAAGACCTGAACCAACAAACTTTCTTCATTTTGTAGAACTTCAAATATTTGCATCTTCTGGGCCATATGATATTGAGATGCAACAGGGAGATGGTTATTTGTTACTTTGCCACAGTGCTCTGAAGAAGTGCTGACCATGTGTTGGATCTGAATGTTTAGGGAAGATGGGAACTGAGCAGAGAGGGAAGGTAGGGTTTGGGAATAGGGTGCATATCTGGATGGGTTAAGGAATCATAGAATCACAGAGTATCCTGAGTTGGAAGGGACCCACAAGGTTCAAAGCCCAACTCCTGGAGCTCCAGGGCTGGATTATGGTTGAAAAAAAGAGAATAGAAAACATTTGGCAGGAGATGGAAGCTGAAAAGGAGAAACGGAATTTGAAACAGGATGACAGGTAAACCCATGGGGATGGGCTGTCAAGGGAAGAACAGGAGACCTTGCTGTCTACAGAGAAATTGGGATCCATGACTCCTTACTTGAGGCTCCTCTCACTGGCAAAATGAATGAATGAATGAATGAAACTTCATGTTTATTCTTGATTCAATCATAGCTGAAGCACCTAAGCAGTACTGTGTAGCACTCCTGGAGGAGTAACTTCTGGAGATCCACAGCACCCAGCTGCAGGAGACAGACTGCACTTCCCAATGTACGAGTGTATCAATGTCTGTAAGTTGCCATTTCAACTCGAGGAATCTGTGAAACTCATGCATGTCCCCAGTCATCCCCCCTTCCCGTCCTCTTCCATTGCCACAGCTGGGATCTATCTTCTTGGGTCTTCTTTGGTTGATTCAAAACTAGAAACTGAAGCTGTGCTGCAAATTAATGATTGCAAAAGCCAGCAGCAATCACTGTGGCTGTTGCCCTCCCAAAATTAAGGAGAGTTTGCCATCTAGAGGGGAAGCAAAACAGAATGCTGTTCTTTGGTGGGAGCAGCTTTCGATTTGACTACAGGCAGTTCAGTGTTACAAACTGGGCAAGCAGGACAGCAACGGGCTCACACCACATAAGGAAGAGAGTGAGTTGTTTCTTTTTGACTCTGGGACGAATAGTCATTTTCTTATCTAAATTGTGCAAGCTGAAACAGACAGACAGTTTAATTAAGCTTAGCAGATCGATGGCATTCACATTCAGCAGAGGAAAAACCTCGACAGAGACTATTTTTTGAGCTAGTTTTGAGTGGAGACTAGGCATGCAGGCACAGCTGGGCTGATAACCAGTAGTGGGTATTTTTTTTTTCAGTGCAACTGGATGTTGGCTGCAAATTTCTGCTGAACCCCAAAGCTTCATCCCTTGAGAAGGGAAATCTTCCATTTTTATACCCAGATTACACCAAAAATTACTTCTCCCCAGTTCAAACCTTTCCCCTGTATATTTTCTGCATAATAGATGTCAAAACGTGTTCTCATGGTTTCTTTTTTTGCTTCTGGGAAAACTATGAGGGTTTTCCCCCTTTCCTTTTTTTTTTTTTTCCCTTCTGGTGTTTCTTGACTACATTAAGATGCTCTGTTCTTGAAAGCCCTGAGCTATGCTTCCATCCATACAGTGGCTCTGCATTTCATTCCACTTGAAAATATTCCTGTTTCCTCAGGGAGGAAGGACTAGTTGTCCCCCAAGGCTCCTTTCCACTAGCCATTTCTGCAATCCTCTGGAGCACGGACAGAGCTAGGAGCAGTCCCTGCTCCATACAACACACCATGAAACATCATGGACCCCTGCTGAATGGGGCTCACTGGCCTGTGACTTGGGGAGGGTGGTTCAGTCAGGCTGCAAAGCACTGACAGACACCAAGCTGTTGAATAAATATCCCTTTTGTAAGCTACCTGAAAATGGTTAGGAACGATGGCAAAGGCAAGCACAAGGCAGAGACCTCCAAGCATTTCATGATTTTGAATGCTTGTTGGAGTCCACACCAGGCACTTGGTGTGTTGGAGAGGCAGATGTGCACACCAGCAGAAAACCAGGTCTTCCTGCAGGTTTCAGCTGCTTTACTACTTATTCATCTGAAGTTTTTTTCTGGTGATTTTGTCAACTTGTCTTTGCTTTCCCTATATCCTGGCACTCAGTTCTCAATATGCTCATGGGCTACTGCAGGCATTGCTGTCATGACTTGTAGAGTACTAATGAAACCATCTGTTGGGTCAGCCTGTCACTTTACATGCCATTCCAGGCTCTGATTCCATGAGATCACACAGGCAAAGCAGTCACAGCCCTCACAGCAGTGCCCTCGTGATTTTAGGAGGTGGCTAAGCTACAGAAAACGTCCTTTTTCTGGATGAGATGCTAAGCTGCTGTCGTGAACACCTGTGAACTTTGAAGATCACAGACTGCTTTCTCTAACAAAAAAAGCTTGAGTTAGACGTCCTGTTTCTGGTTGGAGAAATGTAAATTTTGCCTCTGTTTTCAATAGCACAGTAAACTGACTTCTGAAGTGCATTCAAGGCCTCCTCTAGCTTATAAAAATTGTCCAGGGACAACTAAATGAGAGAACAATATAGATATTTAGATCTTTTCCACCCACTTCTTTTGGGCTGAGGTGCATGAGTGAATTCAGGCAGTTAATCAAGCTACTGATTGTCAGCTAAGCCATGGTAATGGTTGGTGCCTGACCGTGCATGTGTCCTTAGCATAATGCAGCTGCAAAGTAAATTGTGCCATCTTAGCTCCTAATGAAAATGAAATCCACTGTAGAGGCAGTTTGAACTAACATACTTCTCAGTGGGTCAAGCTTAAGGCATGCACATGGTTAGTTAGCAGGTTTCATATGATGAGCATCTTCAGTAACTCAATTATTTCTTATCATGTGCTCAGACCTGGGAAATTATCCATTTGGAATAGCGATGCAAGAGAAGATTGAACTGGCTGAAACTGCTCTGCATAAGGGGCTGGCACAACTTGAGTTGGATTTATGCATAACCTTAACTAGAGATGTGGAAAATTCATTGGAAGACTTTCAAATAGAGATTGCTTTTGTCTCTCTAAAACACACAGGCATTCAAACAAATTTTGAGCCTGATGTAGAAAGTTTGGGGTGAGCTTCTTTCACCCATGCAACACAATGAGTCAACCTAGATAGCCAACGTGAACTAAGTGAACTGTTCTTGACATCAAAACCTTTAAAACTGTGAATCCTTGTGGTTCTGTAAGGTATAATTCACTGCCTATACCAACACTCTCTTCCCATTCCCCTGGCATCTGGCCCACTGAGGCTACACATCTGTAGTAAAGTTGTGTGCCGTGGGTCTAGGACAAATGAATGGGAAAAACTGCTTAGCAAAACAAAGCTAAAACACATCAGCTTCCACTCCCTGATGCACTGGTATGTGGAGTATTAAAGGCATTTGAACCACAATCCCTGTTCAAATCAGCTCATGAATCCATTCTGGACAACAGAGCAGCACTTCAATTTCTTGCTGCTCTGTTGATTTGCTTGATAGTAACATGTTGAAACTCCCTAAACAAAAATTCAGGTGATATCATGTCTATCCCATCCACCCTGGCTTTGAAGAATTCCCCATGTTCAGTCCAAGGTTTCTGCACTGGAACAGCTTGCATAAGAGGCAGCTATTTTTTGTCACGGAAATACATTATAGTAAACACCATTTTCAAAAATTTACACTAGAAGATTGAATGAAAAAATATTCATCTGTCTTGGATTTAAAGATTTTTTCTTTATTACTATTAACATTAAACTTTACTAGGACTATGAATTGAACTCAACTGCTGAGCCTCAGCTGGTATTTTGCAATTTTACCCTTCAGCCTAGTTTTTTTTTAATTGAAACTTCTGGAATATACACTTTCTGTTCAGCTTTTGCAACTTCCTGCATGAATGAAATATCCCCTAACCCTGACCAGAAAAACCTTCCACATCTCTTTCAGAAATTTGCTTCAGCAAATGCAACATCCTCACCAGAAGGAAACACAAGCTATAAAACATGCTGCAGCCTTCCTTTCTGTCTGGCTTGCTTCAGACTTCATTCATAAAAAAAAAAGAGAGACAGAATGAGGAAAAGTGACAATTGATTCAGAAAGCTGTACAATGTAAACACTCGTCCACAGATGATGCATTGAGGGTTGGTGTTGCATATCTTTGGGGACAACATATGCTTGTCTTTCACACTTGTCAAATCCTAACGGCCATTGTTATCAGTACACAAAAGCTTCCAAATTCCTACCTGTCACTGAAATTCTCAGAAAATGAGAAACCATAACAGCCTGAGAAAAAAAAAACCTGTGATCCTTCCTATTCTGCCACTGCCTGGGTCCTTAGCTTTTTCTCATTAAGCACAATCCTTACTCAGCAGAGCCATCTTATTGACACTCTCAAGATTTCTCAGTCTTTCCAAAGGATGCAAACACCTGCATTACTTTTTTTGTTTATAAACAAATTTAGAACACTCCTTATGTCATAGAATTATTTATTATTATTATTATTATTGTTGTTTCCACTTTTCAAACAGAGAAACAAGAGAAGGATAGCCTTCCTTTTCAGCCTTGATCAGGACCAGGTTTTATGTTGTTTACCAAAAACTCAATTAGGACAAAGATGAAAACATTCCACCCTTCTGGGAAAGCAGAAATGTCACTTTCTCCTGAATTTTAAGGCTTTATGAGACCGTGCCCACAGCACACTCGAGACAGAAGCAGTACCCTTGCCACCTTGCTAGGTCTCATTAGGGAGACAGAGGTACAGACAGTCACCATAGCTTGTCTTCTCTGGACCTCCCTTTCCATCCCAGCTCCACCTCCATGTTCCTGTGTTCAGAGATCCAGCCTCCCAAAAAAATCCTTCCTGGCCCCTGCCTCAGTTTCTTTCTAGCAAGCAGTGGGTTTACACAGCATCAGGTCTCTGGAAGCATGGAACATCCAGCCCATGGGTGCTGCTGGCAACTCTCCAGAAGCTTTCTCCCACTGCTCCCCAGCTATATCTGTCCCCAGCACGGGTGGCCCGGCAGCTCCGAATAGAAAGGCATGCCTGGTACAAGGGACACGGGCAAGAGCTGCGGCCACCCCCAGAGCTGGTGCAAAGGTTTCCCACAGCCTTGGAGCTGCCTTTGAATGGGCTGCGTGTCAGCAGGCGGCAGGAATGTGGGGAATGTTCAACTGCAGGGCAGTCCACTTTGGGGGATTAAGGCACATGACTCCCAGACAAGAGCGATAGCTATAGCTGCCCTGAAGGCCAAACCCCACAGAGAGCACTTTCTTCCCCGCCAAGAAGTGGTCTGAAAGAGCCTGCTACCCAGGCCCGCAGGAGGAAGCAGGACCTGTGTGTCTGGTGCTTAGAGCTTCCTACTTTTCTTTGAGAAAAACAAGAGCATGGCCAGTATCTGATAGATTATCTTTCCTGGGGCAGAAGATGGGTTTAGGAGATGGGTAGGATGGGAAGATATGTCTTCAATGAATTCCGTTTCCCACTGTGTGTAAAGGTTACTTCCCTCCAGGTTACTTCCCTCCATCACCTCGCTGGGTCCTGTCACACACTTCCCACTCTGAATGAAAAGCAGAAACTGCCTTTCTGAATGAAACCACTTCTTTCTTTGCCATGTTTGGGCAGCCAGGATCCCCACCCTGCTGCATGTCCTGCTGCAGCTCAGTTCAGCCCTGAAATTCCCGTGTCTCTGTTGATGGCTGTTGTGGCAGAAGACCTTGGAGATCTTTGTGCATTTTGCTACTAAAAATGGGCTTTGTGCAGTGCACTGCACTGGAAAACAGATTCACTTGGCAATCGCGATGCCATGCTGTGTGTAGTTTCCAAATCATATGATGAAAAGATACAACATCTCTCTTTTTCTTATAAATCCCACAGGCCCTGAGTGTGCCAAGAGGTCCTGAGGTCACATATCTGAAGCACACTCTGAGAGGTCTCCTTCTTGCCTCCAGGAGCTCAAGAAACCCCAGAGCCAACTGCAAGAACTCCCTTCCTCACACACCACCTGGCATTGCTGCCACAGGCTTCCCAGCAGGGAGGAATCCCTTTCTCACCTGATAAAGCTCCACAATCACTAAGGGTGATAGTGTTTGTAAGTACACTGGGCCAGCAATAAGTAATGGCACAGGTTTCAGAAGTCCTTACACGGTCCGGAGATTACCTGCAAACTATTTGGAGGTGCAGAGATGATGAAATATTTGTCTTTTCCTCTCACTTATGGAGATACATTTAAAGAGCATTTATAAAAAACCCCACACTGATCCAAATGTTCCCAATTGCCATTTGAAAGCTACACCTAGACTGCCAGTGGGACAAGGAGAGAACAGACAGGAGGAGCTCTCCCTGGCTCTGCTGTGTCTGACTCAGGGAAAGAAGGCACCATGACATACTAAAGGCCGGATTCTTCTCATTGTCACACTGTCCCACATCCACCAGCTGCAAAGGAATCCTTCTCTGTTTATCCTCATGCAAATAAAAGCAAGTCTCCAAATAGTTTGTGCAGATTTTCAGTTGCAAACATTTGCTTGTGGGATAAATAAATGATTATCATTGAAGCTGTATACCAAATACAGCAGGTTTCACATTCCTGCTTTCTCCTCAAGAGCTCAGTGTCCACAGCAGAATACCATCTGGAGTAAGGACATGGAAGTTTGACATAGTTGGCCTTATCTTTGCTGTGCAGGACTGGAAAGCTTCATGTTTGTAAGCTAACACCCAGATCTTATTCTTCCTTGAGAATACCCGACCATGCAGTTTGCCAGATAAGCTACTGCTTTTGCAGGTGATAATTTGTGCACAAAGTGTGACAATGCACATTCAGATCTTCAGTTCCATTCACAGATTATTAAAATATTGTTTATGAAGTGTAGGAATGGCTGTTCTGGATCAAACCAGAAGTTGAACACTCCAGTTTGCTGTCCTGAATCTTAGCCCCTGTCATATTAAGGAGGAGACAGAGGGGGTACAGTAGGTTTAAGGAACAGAGCAGAGCAGGTAAGGTGCAGAATGACCATTTTCTAATCAATTGACTAATAATTGATTAAAATTATTCCTAAGATCATCACATGTAATCATTGTCAGTATAGGCCTCCTTCATAAGTTTACAAGCCTTTAAAAAATACTTTCTTTATGCTTTTGCCATCTATATCCCTTGGCAGTGGTTTCCCCCAGTCAGTTCTGAAACCTGTGAAACTATTTTCTTTGCTTTGCTTGGAATTTAAGGCCATGACTTGACAGACCATGGCAGTCAAAGAAGAAGCAACAAAGAGAACTCACTAGAGGAGATACTGGCACTGATTGAACCAAACTACCCAAGACAGAGAGGAGGTACAAATCTGGGCAGAGGTATAGCCGGGGGGCTGACAGAGCAGACCTCCATTTAGATAGAGCCCTTTAACTTAGGGAATTAATGGCTTAGCACTGAAGCAGGTAGAAGCTTTTGTCTGCAATAGGTATCTTAACCTGGAGCTTAGTGCTTGCTTTAAGACACCATAAACCAGCACTGCAACCAGAAGAAGTAGTCCTGTTGCTGCTCCATGCAATTTATTCCTGTAATTCATTCACCATGCCTTGGGGCCAGTGTCTGTGGCTTTACAATAAATCAGATCAGTCAAAATGATTTTTGGTTGCTATTTCCTGGGCAATTTTAAACCAGGTAACTTCCAAGACCCTGTTACCTGCAGAACTGAGTAAAACCATCTTGGTGATGGCTACAGAAAGGGCAGGGAAAGGCAGAACTGCTTCTTTGAGTGACAATGGTGGCCTCTGCTGGCTTACAGAAACCCAGCCCTTGACTCCTGGGCACCTTCTGCTTGGTGGCATGCTCTTTGACCCCAGACCAGCTCAACCCATCACTTGGGCCACCTCACTGAGGCAAAGAGGCCGGGTCTGTCAGTAGTGTGCTGGATGCCGTCCTGACGGACACACGCTCCCAGCCTGATGGACACATACCCTGATGGATACACACCCTGAGCAGAGCCACTTGCCACTAGCTCACACTTGCTTTCTGTTGACAGAGCATTTTTCAGATATTCACAACAATGTTTTGAGCAGTTAATATACATATTAGGAAATAACTGTTCTTTATTGGCACTGAATAAACCTCTTTGCCTGGCTGAGACTTGGGAATGTAACATGTCATTTACAAATGTCCCAAGAGAGCAGAGACAGATTACAAAAATATGCCTTGTATTCAGTTCATTTAGGTGAGTAAGATGACAGCACAAGGATTATGCATCGAATTTACATGCTGAATGGTCACACTTAGAAACCCGACAAATTGGTTTGGAAAATTAAATACTATTACCTAGAGCAGAGACAGTGCCAAATTCACTCCCCAGGAAAAACAGAAGAGTAGAAGGGAAATTGCAAATACCAAGATAACCTTATCTGCTTCAAATGAGTAGCACAGTTTTAAGAACAGTGGTTTACAGGTATACAGGGCGCAGTCCTACTGCAGCAAGTGAGCCGACTCTCAGCTTTGAGATATTTGGAGTAAACAGGCAAATAAATTCCTATTTAAATTTTATCCACCAATCTGAATTTGTCTTAATAACCATTGGGATCTGGTTACACAATTGTTCCTGTCCATTAAAATCAAACCTCATGTGATAGCTGACATTTTTGATTCAGCCCATGCACATTTAAAACAATGCCCTGCGAGTTGCTTCATGCAGCTGAAATACTTTCTTACACACTCACTGCACGACCCATGCTGGGCCTGCCGTAATTCAATCTACACCCTCTCTTAGTATGAAACACACCATGTGATGTTATCAGCCTGGAATAACACCACTGACATCGTGTATCTAATCTCCACACATTTCTTGTCAGAAAACAAAACCGAAGAACGTGCCCATCCCCAGTAGGAAAACAAGCATGGAATGCATGGAGACAGGGTACTCAGAGCCACCATCCTGATGATTGTTTCCAAGAAAAATCATTACAAGTTAAAAGCAAATGTTTACCACTGAGTAAAATGCTTGACTTTTCTAAGTTTTAGTCACGGGCCTTTGTTACTTTTCACAAAAAGACCAACTCTGATCTCATTAGCAATGGTTTGCACTCATGTAACTTCCCGGCTTGGTTTTAATTACTCCAGTCGCAATGGAAATGAGAACAGGGTCAGGATGAAGGAAAAGACTAATAGTTCAAACAAAAGGCTGCTGAAATGACAGAAAATTGTGTCAAGGATCTCCCCTGCTTTTTTTAACATAGGTTAACAGAAGGGCTAAAAGTCTTCCCCATCTTCCCCAACCAGCATTGGAAGATCCCAGTGCCTCCACGGTTCGGCTCAGATATCTCTCTTCTGTTGCGTACAGAAAACCAAACAAATGAAAGTGAAGGTCTTTATTTGCGAGGCACCCTCGAGAACTGACATGATTGACAGTGCTTACAGAAAGGTGCCAACTCACTTTCAAGGGAATTTCCTCGGCACGGCGGCTCGGGGCAGGTCTGATGAGGAGCTCAAAGGGAGGTTCAAGCTTGCTGCGGCAACAGCTCCCTCTAATGATAGCTGGAAGTCAGTCTCGGGGAAGGAGAGATCCTTGCTTAAGCGCTAGAAATCTGTCAAGAAGATCCAAAGGAAGAAGCTCTCCTCCCGGTAATCCGGCACCCAGATGGAGCTGGCATCTCCATTTACTGGTCAGTCTTTACTGACAAGCAGCAATTAACAGTATTTTGACAGGAGGAACAGATTAGGGGGTTGATCTGCTGTGGTCACACAGATGCACTGTCTTTATTTACTGTGGCCCTGGCAGCTCAGGCTGACTTTGTTTCATTTGTTGCTGGAAGCACCCGCTTTACCAACACAGAGCAAACTAACCATATGTAGGTACCTGTATACCTGTACAAGGCTGCCTGTGTAACACAAGAAAAGCCAAGTGCTCCTGCAGTTGCACAGGATAGCCACAACTTAGGTCAGAGAGGGTCATTTCTGACCAGGCTGTGCTGGTGTTTGACCCAGCTGCCTAACACCACTCCAGATTTTTTTTTTCCTCCCATTGATCTCTGCCTGTTTGGGGCAACACTTGAAGGTCTGATCTCATATCTAGAGAAATCAGCAAGTTTTCCTGGTGGTCTCAAGGAGAGTGGGGCTGACAATAGCTCTTGATTCACATAGCCATAGAGAAAGCCCCACAGAACTCTATCACATGCACAGAAATTTCAGTGATTTTTAATCTTTGCCACTCTGGTACATTTGGGTTGGTTACAAGACTCCCTTTCTAGAAGACTTTTGAATTTTTTTCCCTCTGGGGCTATCAATTTTCCCAATAGCACTAGTTACTTCTATCTATGTTAATAAGGGCTGCATGTTGGGCAGCAAACACTTAGAAGATCTGGGATCAGCCCACACAACTGTGGAGTTCTGTTAAGATTACTAAGTCAAGAAACTTTTCCCCTTAAATTGTGTCCTCAATCAGTCAGGAAAGAGACTTAGGAGCAGCCCACAGCAACAGCACTCTTTATTCTGGTGCTGAAAGTAAGCTGAGCTTAATTTGGACTATGCAGCATGGTGTGCACAGCTGTAGGGTGTGTGAGGGTCCTTTACACCAGACCAAAGTGAAACAAAATGCTGCAGCTCTGATCTGGCAGAACACCACATCCACTCCCAGTCTTTAGGTGCTGGTAGTCCACATTCCATGTGTAGTGAAGACCATCCTCTCCTCCCAGCTAGACTTATCCTGCAAATCCAAAACTGTCTAAACTGTCCAAAACAAAACAGTCTCCCATCTGCTCTGTTTCCTGAGCAACTGATGCCTGATCTGAAGATTTAGGAAATCAAAGGTTGTATAAATATAGTCACATGAAGCCCCCATGGGTGTCACCTTGGACCAAATCTAACTAGTACATTTGGTTGAGGGAAGGGCATGGAGCTGTTTCAGGGAGGTTTAGGTTGAAATTTAGGAAAAGATTCTTCACCCCGAGGGTGGTTGGGCACTGGAACAGGCTCCCTGCAGAAGTGATCACAGCACCAAACCTGACAGAGTTCAACTAGATTTGGATAACTCTATCAGGCACATGGTATGATTCTATAAAGGGTCAGGAGTGGGACTTTGATCATCCTTGTGGGTCCCTTCCAACTCAGGATATTTTATTATTCTAACAAGATTTTTGATAAAGCAGGCATTTATTTAGAATTAGTAATTTGCCTAGGGAGACATTAACTGAGGAGGGGGGAATGTTTGCTTGCAAGAAGTGTAGAAACTTCTGATTGTTATTTAGGAACCCCTTTTTAATTTGCTGTGTGTGAAAGATTTCTTTCTATCTTTGCAAAAATATGCTTAACAGTAGAACATACAGATAATCTTTCTAATACACTTATAGGTCTGAAACTGAAAATCTATTGGAAGCTATCAGCCTGAATTTCTAAAATTTAGTGCTAGCAAACTGCAGTGCATGATGTCCAGTTTTTAATGTGCCTAAACAGGATGTCCAGATATTCCAGCTAATTACTGAAATTGGCATTTAAGTGCTATAGCAGCTGAACACCATTTTGATTCACCGGGTTTCCAACTTCACATCTCCTCCGGGGGTTTGCCTCTGGAAACTGGGATGTGGGCATCAGCCTTTTATATAGTACTGCCTATTCCTACATACCACAAAGGAGGGAAAGGGCTTTTAATAAATTGTGCAAAAAAACCTTAAAAATGCAAGGTCAGGCTACATGATAAGAGTCCTTTCTGCTTTTAAAATCGATGCATCCCAGCAATGTGATCCCATCACTTGTGCAGTACACCTAATTGATTGCACGTTTGCCTTGAACACCATTCAGAAAATTGGACACTGCTGCCATGAGCATTAGTGCAGAGAAGACTCCTGCAGGGAAGGCAGTAGAGTCAACATCTTCTGGCTGTCCCTAACAAATGGCACAACTCTCAGCACTTCCCAGGCACTTCGACGGAGGCAAGAGGAAAGTGAGAACAAACAATGAGCAGAGAATGTTAGTACCAGGCAGTCAAAGTGTAAAAAGGAACTGCTTTCCACAAGCCATGTTTTGACTGGAGTCCTGGGAGAGAAGGCAGTGTGTACCTTGAAGCAATCACATTATCCCAAAGTGGAACCAAGAGAACAATCCACAACTATTGCAGGTATTTTGACTCATTCATCTCAGCGATTCACCTCTCCTCTTTACAGGAGAAAGTCTGTGTGGAGGTGACAGCCCTGCGAGGCTTACCTTTGCCATTACTCATAGGATTTGCTGTATTCCATCAAATGTGTATTGTATTGAACAGTTTTTTCATTCTAAAAAATTACATGTGAAACTTTGGTGCACTCTGCATTCATCAGTATAACCCTTGCCAGGTTGAGAGCACTGAGTTCTGCACAGTGCACAAGAGTCTCCCTCCCTCTCAAGTGAAGGGAACACCAAGAGAGTCTCTTAATGCATGTGTGACCATCAAACCAAAATAGCAAGGTCCTGAGCACAGCCTAGCACCAATATTCACTTTTCAGTTCAGAAGCAGAAGAAAGTATGTAATTACCTGCATATTTCAGAAAGAATGGTTTGGTTTTCTGCTTTGTGTTGGGTGGCTCTCTCTGGAAACACCACCTTCCCAAACTGTCCTGTGGACCAGCTCTGAGTTTAACCCACCCAAGAGATTGCCTGGGACCCAGTCAGAAATAGTTCATGAACATCAGCATCCTTACAGTGCTTTTCCCTATGAGCAAAACCATACACTGTGCCACCTGTGGTGTACCCAGAGCCATGAGCCACTGCCTAGAAGGGGAAGCCACATCACCAGGGGCAAAGCATCAGAGCATCCCAGTAAAGGGGAGGAGAGCAGGTCATCACAGCACTGGGGATGAAAAATATTCCCAAACTGGTGACCCATGTGATATGGAAATGCAAGGTGTCAGGTTAGACATACCCAAAATAAAGGATATTAGGATAAGACGCAGGGAAGATTAACCTCCTTCTGGGCTCAGAACCCAGAGGGGCCAGCACTGTTGGCTGCCTGTCTTCACTGAAGTGAGAGTGCTGTCCTCAGTGGGGCTGGAGCTGGGTCCTCTGCAGTAATGAAACTCCTCACATTTATGAATGCTTTTAACAGCAAGGCCCATCAATGCCAAATCACTTGTCCAGCTTCACTGCAGACAAAATAAAATAGCTGTAGCAAGATAAGTGTATCCTGGAAGGCTGGGATTTTCCAGCAGGGAGGGCCAAGTCTCTGTTGGTGGCTATAGTCTCTGTTGAGCTCAACTCCACAGACAAGTGCCAAATGACCATAGCAGAGATTTTGGCAGTGGAACAGCAGTTGTAATAAATGACTCTGTGAAGCCTCGTGTGCACTTCACCTAAGTGCTGCAGCTTGCCCTGCCCTTTCAAAGCACTCCAGAAATGTGGGATTCTGCTTATCAGCACAATGAGCCAGCAAAAGCCCATCAGGAAAGTTCACCACCACTCTCAGTGGTGTGAAAGCAGCAGCCACCTCGCCTGTAGCAAGGAGAAATCCCAACTGTCTTTCCAGAAGTCTCCCATTGCTCCAGCTCCAAGCCACCAGCCCCAGGGGAAGGAACCATGGCATTTGGATGAGGCTCTGAGGGAGGAAGGCTGGCACAATAACTGCAGCCACAACTGAGCACAATAGAACTACGGGTGGCTTTTATTCTTCCAGTTGCAAACTCAAGGGTTCCCAGACAGCCACCTCATCCACTTTGACCCTCCTGGGAAATCAGTGTTTGCAGAGGGACAAAAGACCTGGTGATTCACAACCAGGCTCAGGCTCACCAAGGGGCCTTAGAGAAGCTGCAGCACTTCTGGTGGTATTTGGCCTGTGCTGGGCTGACGTGTTGAAGAAACAGTCACGCTGCTTTGCCCACTTATTGCTACATTGGTCTCCTCTTGGTCTGGCATCATTCAGATGTTTCCCATGCCAACATGTTGACTAAGCCAAATTGTTTCTTACATTAAAACCCTCTGGATCTGCACTTTGTAAGTCTTCAGATTCCCACACATATTTGGCTTGGGAGTCCTGAAATGTTTTGTCCCAAATCCAAAAAAGATGTGCAGGTACAAACAGAATTTTTCCCCAGACTTATTGAAATGGGCAGTTGCTCCTGAATATATGGAAAAGCGGGGAAGAGAGGAGGACTCAGGTTTGTCACTATTTGACCATTTGTTGCTCACTGTACTAGGTCCAACCTAAACTGAGTCATGCTGAAGAGTACAAAAATAATGTGGAGCTATCCTTGTGTAGGTGACACTTGGTGCCCCTTCACCAGTTTTTCCCTGATGGTTTACACCTAATAACTCATATTGAACATCTCAAGCACACTCAACAGCTGAGTATTTCTGAGACCCCCTGGGTGCCTGGTGACATCTTTGCATGCCCAGCGATATCTTCAGCTGTCTACCTGCTCTCAGCCAGCACCCGGTGGAGGCTGAGCCTCCACACAAGAACTCACAGCGTGATTTTATTGTATTTTCTTTAATTAATTTCTGCAGGAAGCCAAAGGCCATTCCTGTCCCTGGAAGCAGTTCATTAGCTGGCAACCCAAACTTCACAGAAAGAAGCAACATGACAGTGGTAATGAAAACAAGACAAAAACAAAAAACTGTGAACATTTTTATTGCCACTGGAGCCATCACCATCCACAGAGTATATTCAGAGCTGTCAGCAATGCCTCTCCTCATTTGGGACCCAGTCAAAACAAAGCTCCAAGTCAAATTTCTTGCCTGACCACTACATCAAATTTTAGTTTCATTCTCATTCATGGTCTGACACTGATTACATTATGAAATTCATTAGGGAAGAGAAAATTGCAGTTATTTCCTTGATGGAGCTGAGTGGTGCTATTGCAGAATAGCCAGGAGCAACCAGGGAAAACATGCCCATTAGAGGCTGGTGTAATCCCACCAGGAGCACAGCCAAGCAGTCACAGGACAAAAGCAGCAATGAGAGAGATGCACTGACAGAGCACAGGGTAGCTTTTTAAAAATGAAGATGTTTTGCGAGGCCTGATCTTTCAGATCGTATTGAGAAACAAATGTACACAAAGGTTCAAGGAAATGAAAAGGGAGAGACTATATTCCAAAGGTTTTCATGCTGTAGCTATGTGTTATAATAAAAGAACCTGGTGGCATATTTTATGGTCATTAGTGTTTTAATTAGGAAACATGTCATTTCACATTGCCCAGTTCCCATCTCACTGCCATTAAATGGTTCATTTCCTGTCGTTCTCACACCAAAGGTAATGATATAAATGAACACAGGCTGCTCAGAAAGTGTTAGAAGGAAGAAGGCACCAAGATCTTTACCACAAAAAATCTCACACTTTGTAGACACATAAATGAAAAATAAATCAAAAAATCTCGAGGGAAGCATTGTTTCATTTCCACAGAGTGGTTGTGATTGAGCACAGGTAGTTTTCCCAAGGCAATTGTTTTATTTGTGGGACTAATTTGAACAATTTCCCACAGAATGGAGCCACCGTGCTGGAAAGTTTGAAGCCAAAGAGCTGAGGACCCCAAACTGGCAGCACAAAGGGGTGCAAAGCTTGCTCTGGTCCTGACTGCCTTGGATAAGAGCAGAGCGTAATTCTCACGAACCACAACTGACAAGGTGCACTGGGAGATTGGAGGGAACTTGTTTCTTCTGTTAGTAACCACAGGAGTTTCTTGTGGTCAGTAGTTCTGAGAACAGGAAGCTGGACAAGCTGTAGGTGCAGGAGATTCTTGCTGCCTCTGGGGTTACCCACCCAGCCAGAGCTCAACTGATTAGGAGGGTATCAGAGTTACATAATGACATTTCTGGGCTGTTTTACAGTAAATATGTGGGGGGCCTCTTTGAAGAGAGGGGTGGGGGATGTGGATAGCAAAACTGCAAGAAATTGAATTTAAATGGGAGAACAATTTAACAAATTCTTTTAATATATAACATGCAACAAACACATATAATTGTAAAATTAAATATAATAAATATAGCAAGTCAGTATTTAAAAGCTATTGAATCTACTAGCGTGTTTAGACTTGGAGTTCTGCTTTTAAAATGTCTATAAATTTGCTTGTGATCCACACTGATCCATCTCTCCTAACACCACACATCTAAACATTGACATCTATCTCTGAGCTAAGCTCTGAGAGCTCCAGAAAGAGAAATTTAAAGCCCATTATAAGAAATAGGCACTTTTAGGATATTTTTAGATTGACAGTTTTAGATGTTTTCTTCAGAATGCATCCAACTTTTCTCTGGTCTGCAGTGGCTACTGAGAGTGCATTGTCACTATCCCACATGTAGATATGTGTGTACTAGATGCCTGTTTTACCCACAGAAATCCCATCCCAAATGTCCTAAAATATGTTTAATAACCCAGCATAATAATAGTAACTTTCAACAATATTGTAATGGGAACTAGTTCAGCTTCCTACAGAAAGCCTTTTCCAGGTTTTTATCATTATAAGAGGCATCACCGACCTCCAAATTACTGGTGAAATTAATGCTTGTGCAGGATGCATTCATCAAAGGCCACCAAATTCAGGTTTTATGAGGCCAACATGTGTTAGAAGGCACTGCTACTCCTCACAGCAGCTCAGGTGGTTTTGCAGACACAGTGGTTTTCTAGAAGCAACTCACCACAAAAATGACCATGAGGGATCACCCTACCTGAAAACAGATCAAAGTCAGCCTTCATACCCATTCCTGCCCCCTGACACCAAGTGGAGCAATGGTTTCAGCAATATACTTTTGATTGTTTAATAAAGAATTATTTCAAAAATACCCTTATTTCCAAGTGAGAACCAGCTCCATAAAGCAGGGCAATAATTTCTCCAGCGTGTCTTTTCCTCTTAGATTCTTTATCCATAAGGAAATCCAAGTCTGCTTCTATGCATCTCCTGCAACATTAAAATTGTGTATAGATTTTAGATGGGAATATTCATTAAACACTATCAACTCACAGCAGCATGGGGAAAAACCTTCCCTCATCATCTCATTGGATGTGGGAAAAATAACAGAAAAGCTGCTATTGTTTGGATGTTTTTCGTGATAATACTTTGAGAGACAAAACATTTCTCCTCCCAGCTCTAAAGCTATTGAAGGGATTTTCCTGACACACTCTAAAATGATTTATTGTAGGTCAGAGGGCAATTGGAAGAGAAAAAGATCAATCACACAGGAAGAGATAAGTTTTCCCCTTGATCTTTCTTTCTTTTTTTCTTTCTTTTTTTTGGTTTTGGTTTTTTTTCTTTTTTTTTAGAGCGAACAGCTTGTTGGATTTTTGAACTGTCTCAGGGCTCTAATTTCTTCAGTGATCATAGTCTCCGGTTTGCTTATGGTTAAGCTATTTTTTATCAGAAGAGCTAAGTTCATGGTTCTGACCTCACAAAAGCAAAAATCTGCAGTTGCACTGTAACAAATAGTCAGCTGAGATGATGTGAATAAGATATTTTAGTGACTTCTAAAAACTTCTCTGTGAGTGAAGAGGAAAATATAAACCAGTCAGCAGTACTCTGAAATACAACCCAGAGGTGTTAAGGTCCCATAGATGCCCCACCAATTCATCATGATTAATGTTATCACAGCCTGGGTTGTCCCAAGGGTTGCAGTAATGACTGGCCACTTTTCATGAGGAGCTGTGAAATAGTTTTTTTGCTCTGCATGCAAGACAGAGAAATCATTTAAGTGCAATAGACTGAGCAAAGCTGATTACATTCAGGTACAAAATCATTGCATTCATAATGCAAATGTTTTCCTTCTATCTAATATTAACAAAGGACATTGTCCTTTCATTTCTCAGGGAATTAGTCATGCATATCCTACTGCCTGTCAGGAGAATAGCGTGGCTGATTCCTCAATAACAGTACTCAAACCAAATCCTTACCCGGTAATTCATATTTATCATTCTAGCACACTGCAAGTATGAAGAAAGAAGGGATACAACAGTTTTGTGTTCATTGCAATAACCACAACATTTGGGATTGCTTTTATTAGCCAGACATTATTTGCATAGCTGTAGTGTCTACATTTCCCAGCATGAGCAGTACTGCAGATGAACTCTGCAAGAGGCAGAACCTCCTCCAAACTGTTTTGAATTCAAGTCCGCAGAAGATGGACACAAGACATGTTACAGGAGCTGGGACAGGCAATGACCTACCCAGCCACGGACAAACAGAAACAGCCGCATCAGATGGTGTGGCTGGTCCTAGCAGTCAGCCAGGTCTGATCTAGTGGTGTTGCTCCTGATTCTGATTCCCACTGTCTCTCCATGTTAGACAGCTGGTGCCGCACTCCTCCTGACAAAGCCCAGGTCTGAGGAAATGAAGGTGCGGAAAGCAAGGTCTGAATACTCTGATGCACAGGCAATTCTCTAGAGATGGGTGTTTGGCCAGCTTTATCACACATGCAAATCAAGAGGAATGAGCTTCAGCACAAGCCTGGAGCCAACCTCAAACTCACCCTCTACATCCATAAAGAAGCCCCCTCACTTTTGGTCCATACAATCTCAGGCTAAGCAAGCCAGAAAAAAAGTCATCACTTTTATTCAGACAAGCTGATAGCAAATGCATAAGCCTGGGTTGTTATGGGTATTTTATGCACCAAAATCCCAGGTTTAGGTCCAATGCTGTGAAAGTCTCCACTATTTTTGCCCTAGGTAATGTTTAGCACATAGTTTCCAGCTTGAGAAGCATAAGCCATGGAATGAAATCACACCCTCACTGAAAGGACAGCAAATCATAGAGACTTGTAATGAAAGCTGGAATTTTACCCAGAGGTTTCACTGACATTCATCCAGGAAGGGTATCCATGTCCACTCTGGCAGACTGGGCAGCCTCCAAAGAGCCCAGAGTCCCAAAGTGGCACTTGGAATGAAAGTCCTAAGAGCTGTGGTGCTGAATCTAGCTGCTTATAACATAGGCTTATAACCTGAGCACGTCTGCAAGGTCAATCAAGAGCTGATCAATAGTATGTATGTCCTTTAGGGAGCAAGATAGACAGACCTCAGCCTAGACAGACCCCAGCCTAGATAGATCCCTGACTCAGGAGGTCAGATCTCACCGTGAACTCCACTGGCCTCATTGGGACATCATAGACTGTCACAGAGATCTACTGACAGCCAGCTTGGATCCAGACACCTACACTGTGAACACCTGAAGTTAAAAGACTTGAAACCCTTAAAAGCTTCTCTTGTTTGAACCTTGATTAACAAGAACCGTATAGAGAATGGCAGAGTGACAAAGTAAGAACACATGAATGGTGGTTCCAAAAAAAGTTCCTTCCCTCCTCTCCGTCACCACTACAAAAAATAAAGAATTTTATATTACTAAAGATTATGAAAGATTGAGCCATCAATTATTACTGTTCTTTGTGTTTCTGTAACAAAAATGGAGAGGCATTAGTTTGCATTGTATGGTATATCTACAACTCACTTTACAGAAACTGCTCTCAGTGTCTAATTTTTTTCATGATAAATCATAATAGCCTTCAAGGAATGTATCTTAGTATGAGATTTGGGTTTCTATCTGCTGGAAAGTAGATGCATAAATAATTTATCCTCTCAGATTTTCAGTAATGAAATAAATTATTCAACATAAACTAGGTAAAGGCTCACCTTTTCCATCATCTTCAGTTCTCTTCTGAAAGCTGGTTCTGTCCTAACCCCCACCTAATTTAATTACGTGGTTTACCAACTGTACAGTCTGTCTGTTTATCAGTAACACAGGTTTGTGACCATTTAGTCCATCTTGTTGGTGGAATGGAGCTAATTCTTTCTGTTCCTGTTTTTTGCAGCACGTGAAGGAAAGCATCTGAGTCATTTGGTCACCATGAGGATGTGGGTCACCCTATCATGAGCCACCTTGGCCACCACAGTCAGCTACACCTCCCAATCATCTGGGTCAAAATTTTTGGCTCCCAGGGAGGTAAAGCCCAAACATTGAGTACAAATATCCTTGAGCTGGAGGAAGCTAAACTAAACATGTTGCAGAAAAACAAGAGCATTAGATTCAAGATAGGCTTATATTCAGCTCCACATTCGTGAAAATGTACTACTGCCAGGGAAGATATCTGTGAGGGGTATTTTTTCCCTATTATCCAGATGTGAAATTAATAATGCATTAATTGCAGGTGTAGCAAAACTGTATCAAAGTCTGCCCACATCATCAGTGATCATAATCTCGTGAATGTGGTGGTGATGCTGCTCTTTCATTGCCTGGCTTTTAGAGTACACGCAGTCTCCTTTGACAGCACATCTATAGTGATCCATCCATTACACTTTTTGGATGATTTGTGAGATGAAAAATGAGAGAATTGCTGAACATATTTGCACTGCTGTGTTTCCCCAGCATTATAGAATCTGCACCAGGTAGCCAATGTGGAAAACCCCTGGGCTAGTCAATGGCAAGGAAGGAGAGCAGAGAGCCTGGTTAGCCACAGTCCAAGAGGAGCCCCTGCTGATCCCTGGAGGGATTGCAGTGAGCACTGAGAAAACGTTCAACATTTTACATTCTTCAGGCAGAGAAAATTTGTTAGTGTGAATTGAAATGTAACAGGAAAAAAGAAAAGAAGGCTCAAAAGCAGTTGGAGAATGAAAAACTAAAATGTATTCAGACAAATGTGCTTTAATTTCAGTTGGTTTTGCAATGGGTATTTTTGAAATTGGGAATCTCTGAAAAAAGTTTTGTCCAAGGGAATTTTTTGTTAGACGTAATTGTGAAAACACATTTGCTCTTGTGGTTTATCTTTATCCCTCATCCATTAGTCACCCAAAATAAATATCACTCATCAGACAGACACAGCCAGCTGAAAGATTGGCATGGATTTTTGATGAATTCATAGTGAATTGGTAAGACTAAACAAAACACCACTTGCATGTAATTATTCTATTATCTTGGTGGTTGAATATTCCGTATTTTCCTTTCCCCATGGCCCTTCCAAAAGGAGGTCCAACTGTGTTTGCATTTTTAGTGCCCAAGACCAAAAGTTGCCCAAGGTCAAGAAGGAGATGCGTGTCACAGGACGGAATAAAGCCTGGGTTCTGTAACACCAAGCTCAGCTCCCCAGAGGACCACAGACAGTGGGTGATTCTTGTACCTGAGGAATGTACCTGTTCTGTCCACAGAACCCACAGTGCCTCAGCAGTCTCCAAAGAAGATGGAGGGACTGGAACAAATGGTGTTCTTCAGTCTCCCCCACTTCTAACATAGGATTCACCCATACACAGGTTTGAAATCCAAATGCAAAGGACCTCATCTTACATATGTACTTGCTATAGCCAGTCCCATCTAAGCTTGATTCTTCAAACAAGGTGCAAGATGCAAATCATACAGTGGTATGATGGTTAAAAGACTGAATGGTGCCCTCTAGAAGTGCAGTGTAGAGTTTAGGAAAAGACAGCAGGAGTCTGAATGGTCAGTGAACCCAGGGATTGTGCCAAAATGTGTCTCACATACATGAAGTATCAGCAGATCTGGCATTCAGTGCAGTTCATCTTAGAATGATGATGGACAGGAAAAGGCATCAAAACCTGTACATGGTATATAACAGACTGAAATTCAATCAGGTATTTGTTTGGGGGCCCAAGAAGAATTAAAACTTACTAATAATCTGGACAGGATGCCCACTAGCATTATTTACCCTGACTAGAGCCTGGACACCAAAAGCAGAGAAGATAATCCCATAACCACAGGCACATGGTGTGATGCTTGGGGCTGTCCTGTGCAGGGCCGCGTTGGACTGGAATGATCCTTGTGGGACCCTTCCAACTCAGACTATTTTGGGATTCTGTGATTCTGTAATCTTACCTCTCTCATGCTTTCACTAATGTAAATCTATAGCATTCAACTCTCCTTTTTCAAACAGCTATGGCACCTAAATTCTAGGACTGAATTCACATGTGCCATGTGCTTACAACACCACCGTCAGAACAGAGGACCTTTTCAGCTCTCCCTGTACATGCTCCCACTGAGATGAAGTAAAAGGTGAAGTTGCAGATGGGAAGCACAGCACCCTTCTCCTCTTGATAGAGGAAGGGTTTCTGTAGGAGGAGAATACAAATTGCAATCAGCCAGTATGCAGATTTGAAGTGTCAGCTTGCTCGGGGGTTTTTTTAAAAATGCCAGGAGATCTTTCATAAACACAAATATTCAGGACTCTTTTTTATCTCTGGTATGTTAGCTGGGAACTCCATCAGCTTAATGCTTTCTGTTCCAGTCAGTGCAGAAATAATGCTCCTGCTAGATCACCCACCCCCTGCCAGAAACTCCTGTGCTATTCCCTAGAGACCAGAGTTATCTCACTTGACTTAACTTAGATTTGTATCTCCTGGAGGGTAGTGTGAGCACAAACACATAAAGCCAGTAGGGTTTTATAACACACAACATTTTTTCCAAAATCTGTGTGGTTTAAGTCCTATTATCTAATTGACTGCACCCTACTCCAAACAACTCCATTAAGAATTTTCTCTGAATGTGCAAGGATTAAGGGCCTCTGTTTCATCAGTGGTATTGTCTGCACCAAATATCAAAATTTTGCCACATCACTGGTCATTTTTATAGGATTGGAATTCACTGGAAAATTTTCAGCAAAACAACCTGGGAGCTTTAGTTCAGGGAAGGAAAAATACAAAAACCAAACATATTTCCTTGTAAAATTATGTAAAACTGAATTCCTTTTCCTGCAGCAAAAAAAAAATATTTTAAGTTCACTGAAACTTAAAATTTTAAAAATCTTATTATAGAAAAATTTTGAGGAAAAACCTCGAAACGTCACTAGAGAATTTTCCGAAATTTTTTAGTTCACTACCACTGCTCACCTGTCACAATACAGCAGAAAAGCTGAGAACTAGTGTCACTTTTCAATCTGGCTTTTTAAGCCAGTACGAGTAGTCAGCTTGTCTTCTTTAACTCAGTGTCACATATTCATATAGCAATTATTTTTCTACTTTGTTGTCACATTTGAAATTAATTTTTTCATTAATTTCATTAATTAATGAAATTTCATTTCATTAATAATTTCAACCTTTCTTGGGAAATGGAAGTTCCGAGTGTCACCCCATACAGATGTCAGTCAGGTATGTCTGCCCAAACTTGTGTCCTCCAGCGTCCTGGACCATCACTGGAAAGGAAAAGCAGCCTGGTTCCCACTCAATACCAGTCAGTCATGACCTTCTCCAGGAAAGCCTTAGAATAATTTAGGTTAAAAAATAACTTTAAGATTATTGAGCTCAACTGTAAACCCAACACTGCCAACTCCACCACTGAAACACGTCCCTGAGCACTACATCTACATGTCTTTTAAACACCTCCAAGGATGGTGACTCAGCCACTTCCCTGGGCAGCCAGTTCCAATGCTTGGTAATGCTTTCGGTGAAGAAATTCTTCCTAATATTCAATCTAAACCATCCTGGTGCAACTTGAGACCATTTCCTTTTGTCTTTTTACTTGTTCCTTGGGGGAATAGACCAGTCTCACCTGGCTGCAACCTCCTGTCAGGGAGTTGTAGAGAGCAATGAGGTCTCCCCTGAGCCTCGTTTTCTCCAGGCTGAACATCCTCAGCTGCTCCTCATCAGACTTGTGCCCCAGAGCCTTCCCCAGCTCTGTTGCTCTGGACACACTCCAGCACCTCAATGTTTTTTGTGCAGTGAGGGGCCCAAAACTGGACACAGGATTTGAGGTGTGGCTTCACAGTGCCCAGTAGTTGGGGACAATCACTGCCCTGGTTCTGCTGGCCACACTACTGCTGATACAGACCCGGTGCCATTGATATTCTTGCTTACCTGGGCACACACTGGCTCACATTCAGCTGCTGTCAACCAGCACCCCCAGGTCATTTCCCACTGGGCAATTTTCCAGCCACTCTTCCCCCAGCCTGTATCACTGCAGGGGTTGTTGTGACCCAAGGGCAGGACCTGGCACTCAGCCTTGTTGAACCTCTTACAAATGGCCTTGGGCCATTGATCCAGCCTGTCCAGATCCCTCTGCAGGTCCTTACTGCCCTCCAGAAGATCCCACCAACTTGGTGTTATCTGCAAACTGACTGAGGGTGATCTCAATCCTCTCTTCTATTTGGGAGTTATTACCCCAGGTAATAACTGCAAAACTTGTGTCCTCCAGTGTTGCTGCCTGTTTTGAGCTTCCCTTCCCCCTCCCCAACACAAGCCAGGACTTGCCTCTGCCACGTGCTCTGAACCGCTTTGTTCCAAGCGCGGGCAAAACCAAATGTAACTCAAACTCTTCAGCAGTGTCTGATTGGCCGGTCACCCCGGGTCCGCCCCCAGTTCTCCCCTTTCCCCTTCTCCGAATAAAAGAAGAACACAAGAGGGGTCCGCCCTCTTTGGCTTGCACTCTTTCTGTGAATGTCTGCTTCTGTTTCTGTTTGAAAGCTTCTAATTGCAGAAATTAGGCAACTGAAGACTATATTTCTCCCTCTTTGCTTCCACTGGTGGTATCAGCTTTGCAGCTACTGTTGCAGCTTTTAGAGCTACTGAAATGCTGGATTGCCCATGCTACCTCTCTAGGCTGCCCGAGGCTTTCTAAGGCATTGAACTACGAGCCTAGCCGGTAAAAAGCTGTAAGTCTCTCCACACTCCAGACTCCTGGACCATCACTGCAGAGGAAGAGCAACCTGGTTCCCACTCTGTCAACCAACCATAACCTCCTCTGTGACAAGTGAGATGGTAAGTTCCTTGTGTCAATGTTATACTTAGAGACATCTGCTAGAAAGTTCTGTCATGGCAAGCAGATGTTAAGGGCAAGATAATCAAGAAGAGGTAAGAAAGAGAGGACATTAGGAAAATTCATTTACAGTAAATTTTAGAGGCCATCTGCCTCAGGCAAGAGCATGCTTCAAAAAACCACTGTCAGAACACAGAGCCAAGTGCTGAGGACAGGGGGATGAGATGCACAACCTCAGGGCTCACTTCATTTATCTGGAGTCTAGTGAGAAGTAAAATGGACATTTTCATCTAGAAACTACTTTTCTTTACACTGTCCCTTGCTGATACTGAATTACAATAACTCAACACGGCCAGAGCAGGAATAGTCTTGCCACACGGCTGTGTCAAAAACAGTTTTATGCTGCTAGTGGTCCTATAAAGATATATATATATTAAAAACACCCAAACAACAACATATGTTTATATACATGAAGCAAATTTGAAAAGTCTAGATACAAAATACAGAACAAATTGTCTCACAAAGTCGGATCTGAGATGACCACATAGGCCTGGGAGGGAGTAATCTCTAGAGATGTGTGCATACTCACATTACAACTAGCGACAGTACAGCTGTTCTTTGTTCTTATTGAAGGATGATGAAATATATTTATGGCTAGATGTAATTTATGTAAAACGCCAGCTGTTTAAAAGGAAACTTGGAGTTGTCTTGCACATCCTGAGTATGTTATTCCTTATGAAACAGCTGAACCTGGATGTCCTTACGCACAAGAGAGCCTATGGTTAGTGCACTTAGAGTTAGCCAAACAAATGTGAATTAAGGTCACCTTAACTCTGAATTGGAGCTTCTGTCCTGGCTTTTAGTTACAGTTGACAAATTCAATTCCTTTTCATACCTTTCTTACGCTGAGGTTCACCTCCCAATCTCCTGACATCCTGTAGTCAGTGTGGGGATAGGAAGAGGTCATTATCTTCAGTGAGTGAAATGCCATGGAATCACAGGCACCTTTATCCTATCAGTACAAATTTAGAAATGCCCAATGATCCACGAGGAACTCTGCATTTATGAGCTCTGCATTTATCCTAATGCATGCAAGTGGTGACTCTTGCTCACTTCACTTGTTTACAAACAGCTTCAGCGTCCAGCCAGCTCTAAACACTTGAGTTTTTCCTCATGACCTGCTACTTGTTTCCAGTATTATAAATACATTATGCATGCATTAGATCTCAAAATGAATGTGAACTCTCACAACCTTTCACACTGAGGATGTGTCTCCCCTTAACCCTGCTGCACAGATATTTGCTTGAGATCATTTCCTTCTCTCCCTGTTCTGCCTGCATTAAGCAAAATAAAGAAGGAAAACAGCTCTACAAACAACAAAATGATATAAGAGAACAATGAATTTATAACAGACCTCAGATGATTTTGCTCTAGAAAAGATACCTGGTCCCTTAGCATCCAAGGACTGCAGCCAGACCAGTAAAGGGGTGGCATTACTTATATTTTAATTCAGCTCAGCATGAGGTGGGGGAATAAGGTGCCTGTTCCTACATTTGCCTGCTAGGCAGATAAAGCCTGGCACAACTTTGATTACAGACATGTAGTACAGATACTGTGATACAATCAGAGCATGTAACAAAGATGGGGATGTAAGGTTGAGTCCAAATGTGAAAACTAGAAATGTGATGAAGTATTGCAGGTGAATATTTTCATTATTGACATTTCAACAAGCACAGCACACCCTGCCCAAGGTCCGTTTTTCTGTGAGAGAAGTGCCCTTTATGGTGGGCTGGAAGCATATATTAGATGCTTTATACTTCCCACTCTAAAATCTATTTTAGGTGATCATATACTTTGCAGAACCTTAACCTCATGAGCACAGGTTACATGTTATTTTGGCTTATTTTTTACACATAGATAAGAACCATTGAAAATCTGGAACAGCTGATCAACACATTACAATTAACTGAGTAAGAAAATACACTAAAAATAAAAAAAAAATTAAAAATTAAAAACAAAACCAAAAAAAGGCGACACAAGAGAATATTTCTTTCGGATGTAGCAGATTTTTGCCATTTTATTTTGAGAATTCTGGGACCAAAATAGCAGTTTTGCTAAAATTGCGGTGCTACATGGCAGCAGAGGTGGAGGCTGCTACAGTATCTAGAAACGGAAGGGGAAATAAAAGAGCAAAGAATGTGGAACATAGAAGGCCGAAATAGCTCTGACTGTCAATCCACAGGCAGCAATTGGATCAAGCCTTCATGAAGGCAAGCAAACATACTGAAATGGGTGATTAAAAGCAGCCTTTCCATTAGAGAATCACAGGCCTTGTTCGACAATATGCATGTAAGTGAAGATCAAACTAGTGATGAGATTATGATCAAGACTGAAAAAAACCTTCTTACTAGATAGAGTGAAACTTTTGAGAGTGGTATTATGATATGTGACAAGATATAAGAGAACTCAAAAAGAGAGGGAAAGAGGCTTTAGAGGTTTTGAGAACAGAGTTGTGACTATTGCATCAATTGTATTGTTTTAAGAGTTTATGGAATACTTAATTGGAGGCAAAAGTTGCAATGGAGAGACAAAACCAAGAAAAAGATTGCAGAAAAGATTCTGACTTCAGTTTGGAAAAGGCAATTAGACCATAAGTGGAGAACATAATTTTCAGATTGAATGCTCTGAAGGAAAACAGGTCTTATTCAGATGGTTGGGTTCATTCAAAGAGCAACAGGAAGAAAATCAAAAGCTCAGAAAGGAATAGGAAAACTGCAAAATATTTGAAAGAAGGATCACGATGAACTGCACAAAAAGTGGAAGAAAACATAAACCAAATATACATCTATCCTTTGTAAAGAGCTGCTATATTTTGTAACAAGCATAATAATTTTGCAAAGTCCTGTTATAAAACAGAATTTACACAAGTGGGTGTAAACTATATTACCTCTACACAAGCAAGCCTCATTCTTTATTGGAAAGATTTAAGCAATACCTACATGATGTAGATTTTATGTCACACACTAGCAGATCCTTTATTAATTTAAGTTGGGTGCACAGATCAGGGTGATACCTGATTTACAATGCAGAGCATGAAGACAAGACCAGTACCACCAGTGCTTAGCTAATACAGGGGACAAATCACTCCTGAAGGGGTGTCACGTTAGTGTAATAGGACAGTCACCTGGCTGGAGAGGTGGCACTGCCCAGAGACTTCCGGGAGGTGTACTACCCAAAAAGATATCTCTGATTTGAATGAAGGCTTCACTTTTTAAATTAAGAAAACCCAGCTTGGTAAGCCAAGTGAAAGAAGCAATATTTATGCACAATGACCTCCTCTCTGTGGCCTCTGCTCTTGCTGGGGGTCATGCGGGATTGTTTCCAGCCAGCATGATCGCGGCTGTGTGGCAGCAAACACTGCCCAGTGCCCTCTGCTCCCTAGGGAGTTTTCCCATTCATTTCTGAGGCCTAACCAAACTCATCACAGTATCAGCACGTGCTGCAAACTCCCAGGGTCCAGCTGCATCCCCAATAATGCCACAGCCTTTCTACCCATTAATGCCTTGGGTTGCTCCCCATGGAAAGGAGAAGGAAAGTGTCTAGGGTTGGGAACAATATTCAGCCAATCTTCTTCGTGGATCATAAGAATGCCGGTGAAAACCAAAAGAGAACAAACCCTTCTGTCCTGAGAACATAATGTTGAGATGAAACAAAATCTTTAGAAGATGAGGTTTGCAATTATGTTGTCAGAAGGTGCACCTGAGGCATAGCAAACTGGGAGACCACAGGTCAGAAGAGGAATGCAGGGAAATAGGAAAAGAGAAAGCAAAAAATGAAAGAGAGGTAAGGAGGAGGGAGAAGTGATTAAATATGGAAATTACAAAAGAAAGCTTAAAATACCCAGGATGTAGAGAAATGTCATACACAGAACAATACTGACTAATATGATCTGAGTAAGGTTGTAAAGAAAAGGCCATTTTAAAGGGCCAGAATAGACAAAGAGAAGCAGCACAGAATGATAAGTCTAAAATTCTTAAATATATGATCCAAGACTGATATCAATTTATTTGGCTGTGCTGAGGGAAAAAAAAAATCTAGATCATTTTCCTTTTTATCCATAAAGAGCATTATTATACAATATAACCCCAAACATGACACCTCACATGTAAAATCTGTCTTTGTGAGCCACAGCATACCATCTACAGCAGTAGTGGTTCACAGACCACAAATGCCATGGCTCTGTTTTGCAAAAAAAAGTTTGATTTAAAAATAGCATTATTTCAGCTCTAGGGTAGTTATATTTTATTGCTGCTATAAAAAGAAACTGTTAACAGGGCACTTAAAAGAGATGAAGAATCAGACCTGGAGCAGAGCAGTACCCTCTGAACATAGTTGCCAACTGCAGAGAACACTTCTGTCCAGACCAGCAGGTTATTTTAGGTGCCAATGCTAAAAAGTGGAGCATATTCACCAAAAAAAGTGAAGCAGAAAATCTACCATGATCCTGGATAACATGAATGGAATGGGTCTGCAGGACACTGGACTAGTGTATTACATCAGAGGACAATAGTCTTTTGTGCAGTTGCCTCCCTCCCACAAGGTAATTACTAAAGGAAGTTTTCATAACAAAAGGAAGATGGAAAAGAAGAAAGAATCTGGACTCTTTATATCAAAACCAAAACCAACAGAAGGGAGGGATAAAGCAAGAGAAGGCACAGGGCTGAGCAAAGCAGAGCTAAAACTCATGAGGTGCTTCAGACATCCACAGTACAGAGATGGTCAGCTCAGAGACTGGTTGAAACCTGGTGATGCCTCATTAGAAATCCCTAATTTGCCTCTGAGTAGGAATGAGTTGTTAGAGTAATTGGATCTTTAGGAAGCTTGAGATAAAATACAAAGTATCCTTCCCATCGTGTGTGAGTTGAAAGCAGCTGTCGAGGGAGCCAGCACTGGTATCAGCGGCTTCAGCAGCACACAAAGATCCCCTGCTCTTCCTTCCAAGCTCTTTCCTAAAATGCCAGTTTTTCTGATGTGATTGCATCAAACAGTCATTATAGTTCTACACTCCAGCCCTGTTGGGGAAGATGGAACAGGAAAACCTTGGAAATATGATTGCCTGACAAAAGATTTTGGGAATATGAAAACTACAGGCAACATCGAAATGAAAGCCACTTTTGAAATACCAGGTCTTAGTTACTGAACAACTAGAAAACAATGGTATGGCCACTGAAGTAATCCCCTCTTGATGAAACAATACCCTCTGCTTGCAAACAGGTCCAAGGGTCAGAGCAGACCCTACTAGCTCAGCAGAAGGGGTCCAAAGAGTAGTTTTTAGAAGTTAAGATGTAACACTCTATGGTAATATAAGAACTCTTATAGGCTGTATGTAAATGCTATAGGATTTGTATCTTGTATTAGATTGGTTAGTGACAATTAGAATATTCAGTACAGAAGATGATTTATTGTATTGTAACCAGGACTTCAGACATTCTGATTCTGATTCTCTCTTCTCTATTCCTCTCTTCCACTTCTACTCTTACTTCCACTCTTGCTCTTACACCCTCTCTCTCTCTCTCACCTGCTTACTCTCTTGGGCCTGCTCAGAGCTGAGTCTAGCAGCTCTGAGCAGTGCCCCAATACCCACGCCCTTTACAATAAACCGACTGTGTCCCAAGACCTGCCTATAGAGATCTCCATCCGTCTCCGTCCCGACCGAACCCGCCCGTAACCTACACAGCCCCATATTCTTCTTAGTTCTGTCTTAAATCCACTTCCCTTCCATGGTCTGAGCCTCCTATTTTTCGAATCTCTTCATTCCTCTGTTCTCCACAAACATCTAGGACACTTATAGGCCACATGTTCCATTTTCTTCAAGGCTGTAGGGGAGATGAGGACCCACTGATTAACTTGGCAGGGCTTATACACTGAATTTAAAGTGTTTGGTCCAGCCAATAGCAAGTTCAGATTCCTACATTATATGTCGTGTTTTCAAATTTTTGGATGTATTGAAAATAGAATCTAAAAATGCACTGTGTTCCTACTTAGAGATAGAAAGGAATATTTAGGTTGCAAAGTTAGTAAATACATGATGAAATAAAGACCATATATTCAGCCTCTCTCTGCAAATTTTCTAGGTCTTTTAAATCCATAATGCCATACTCAGCCTGCTTTTCCTGTGTTCATTCAGTGCAAAGGACAAAACTGTTTTAATCCTCAGCTGTGACTGGAGGTTCAGGGAGCCATATCCTGAGCATGTACAATGCACCAAGGGCCCTGAGAAATCATGACCTGTATTAAAAGCTATTGAATCTCTCTGCCACCAAAAATGAGAATGACAGCTTAACTCTTTTGGCATTATTGAGTAAATATTTCTTTTAGAGCTAGCATAGCATTTGACTCCTACTATGACAGAAAAACACTTGGAAAATGAGTGGTGCTGCATTCAGGGGGTGGTTTGTGTGGGTCTGGCAAGATGAGCCTCACACTGACCATGATGAACTGAACTGCCCAGTGTTAAATGACCACTGGGCATGGGATCCCCAGGAGGTGCAGGGGTCTGCAATCACATAATTAAAGATGACTTGTTGATATGAAGAGATCAAGTTGGAGCTGCCTAGACAATTTTATCTTCTTTATCTCCTAATTTGGGAGTACTTAAATTTGCCACCATTGCAGGCTTCTTTCAATACTTATGAAAGGGACTTTTACAAAGGTTTTAACAAATACTGCAAGGAACATTTCTGAATTACTGTGCCTGAGGTTGGAGGTCTCATTTATCAAAGCTGATGGCCAATAGCTGCCTCTTTGTCCAATGAGTATCCCAGGAGCAGGGACATGGCAGCAGCAGAGAAGCAGGCAAGACCTCTGAGAGGTGCCAAGAAAATGCTCCTGGCTTCTGAGCTTTACATTAAAACAGCTGCAGGGGGCTGTGTGGGGACATCAGGTTTGTTGAAAGGAAGGACATTGCTCCTGCAAATGGAAGGCGAAAGAGAGGAACAGGTATAATGCCCTCAGCCTCTTCAGCTCCTGCCAGGAAGGAAAATCAAGGGTTAAGTCTAATTTCCATTTAAACTTATCACAGAGGGGAAGAGTTGGCATTTTATGTGGTTATCTAGGGTTATAACAGAGCCATTTTAAGAGATATTTTTAATTTACTCATATCATACATAATTGAAAACGGATTAAGAAATATTATTCACCTGTAACAGTGACTATACTCCACTTGACCACATCAGTTAAGTGATTTCAGCTTTGGCTAGATGTTGGATTGCCTTAAAAACCCAAGAGCACCAAGAATAAGCCACACAACCACAAGGGATCACTAAACATCAGTTTAGTGAGCTGAGAAACACTTTTAGTCTAAATGGAGATTAATCTGAGTAAGAAAGCTTTATGGACACATGAGAGAGAGCAGACCCAGGCTCAAATATCAGCTGAGAGAGGGTTAAGAGTATTAAATCTGAGGTTACAATGGAGTAAAGCAAAATAAAGGTGTCTGATAAGCCAAAGCAGCAGCTTTTCTGTGCATGTGTGTACCAAAGATTGGAATCTCCACAGCTTTGAAATTTATTTTCACCTGTGATAAGGGAGATGCAACATACAGAGCTGGCAATAATTTACAACCCCTTTGGAAGGGTGTAAGAGATGAGCATAAATGATGACCAGGAACCAGGGTGTGGTGAGAGATGCATTGACCAGCTTCCAACACTGGAAATAGCTCTTTTTTCTTTGTATTTAATAACTTCCCAGAGGGACACACCACACTCATTTCTAGTCCTAGGAAAAAAAAATATTTTAAAGTTATGATATTATTATGTATCAAGAAGCTATTTTGCATCATTTATTATTTATCTGCTGAGGCTTTGAGAGCACTTGAGTTTCATCCATGCGTGCAGAAAAGATAAAACCCAGTCCCAAGAAATTTATTAGCTAAAATATTTGCTATAACTAAACTCGAGTCAGATTTACTTAACAGATTTCTAAATAGATTTAAATGGTGCAAACCTTTCTGCAGACAATGTAAACTTAGCTTAGATGTTACAGAAATTTAATATCTATAATTACTGACTGGAATCAAGTAAACTGAAATGAGGCTCTCAAGTTTAAGATGTTTATTTTGTGGGTTGTGTGTCTGGAATGTATAAGTGAATTGCAAACAAAACTTTTCAAACTCACCATTTCTCTAAAAAAATCACTTTTAAAAAAAGTGATCTTTTATGTCTAGAAAACTTCTTGTAAAACATAAACCAGCTTTTACCCATCGTTTTGCTGCCTGACTTTATACTTAGCAGCAGCTGCTTAAGTTTTTATAAGGTGTTAATAAATCTGCCCATACTATTTTTAAATAATTTGTCAGAGAAATGCTTTCTCATTCCTGCCATGAAGACTGTCTGGGAAGTACTTGGCTGCTCTACAGATGGGTCCTGTAGAAAACCCCTTGATAAAGATAGCTGATTGTGTTGTAACCAAAAATAGTTTCTGCCTGTATTAAGGACACACACTGCATGGAAAATCTGACAGCAAAGAGGTGCTTAACACCTGTGCTTGGTGCTAATCAGAGCCAAGCCAAAAGTAGCTTGGAGCCTGACAGCCTTTCTGCCCCTTCTTCCTCTTCCTCATGTACAAATTTAGGTATAGCTGCACTTCTGTGGGCAAGGGGGATGGGCTAGACAGCTCCTACAAAATCCCTTCGGGCACTTACTCCTATTGTTTTACACTGAGAAGCTGAACTTTCTTAAATAGGAGCAGAGATGGGGAGAGGCTGGGGGAGTAGCCAAGAAAGCAGAGCACCAAGGATGGCTGGTGGCACAAGCAACATGGGGGTGTAACATCGTGCAATGACAACCTCTGCTGCAGTGGGGACAACCTCTGGCCCATACAGCTGAAAATCAGCTCTGCTTCTTGAAAAGGGAAAGTGAGATTGAGGTACCTTTCTCAAAAGTCACTGCTGCTCTCTCTGGTAGCCCAGAAAAATTCATCATAGGTAGTGGAGCTTTCCCTTGGGGTCTGAATGTCTTAGTAGATCTTCTGCTTACATTTTTTGCTGAGGAATTTGAGTCAAAGGACTTTACATCACATCAAGTTCCAGGTGGGAGACTGGCAGTGGGTGGGTGAAAAATACATTAGTACACAGACCCATGAACAAGCATACCTGCATTTAGTCTAACCTTAGTCTGCCTCTTGAGACAGAGGTTTGTAGTCCTAGGTCAGAGACTGTAAGAGCAGTTTAATACAGATCTTTCCATTAGATGACCGACTAAGTGCTTAGTTGAAAATTATACCATTAAAAACCCACCATTATCTGCAAGTTAGAATTAAAAATGCAAAAAGGGGTGATAAATGTATAATTTGGAGATGCAGGGTTCAGAAAAGCCTTACAGAGACACGTTCTTCACCTGCTTCCTTTCAGTGTCTCTGTGAATGCTCCTTTCCATCTGCAATCCCAGGCAGCTGCTGTCTTAAGCCCAGATGCTGCTGTTGATCTGGGGCCTCCCCAGTGCCCATCCTTGGGCTCCCTTCCCGGAGCCACCATGGTCACTGGGCTGCACAGTCTCACTCACGCTTCCTGCTCTTCTCAGAACCTTCCACTTCTAGTGAAGTATTCAAATTCAGCTTGCACTGCTCTTGCTGCAAGTGCCCCCTGGGCAGGCTTGGCAGGATGCACTTCTCAGAGGTGAGGGAAGTGGGTTCAGATAGCCCAGGGTGCACGACTGGCTGTGAGCCACAACCTATTGATCTCATGTGAGTTACGTGGGAGAGAGGCAGCTCAGTAGCCAACGCCCGTGCAAACCACAGTGACACAATCCTGTGTGTGTTCATAGCAAGTTTTATCTATTTATCTCCAAAACCTTGCTTACAGCACTGGAAATGGTTATCACTCTCACTCCAAACTTTACCAAGGAGTCAGTGAAAGGCTTCAGTGCGTTTATGGACGGAACTGCGATTTAGAGAGGCGTAAAAATGTCATCCTTGGCATCAATGGCTTCCTACTGAAAAAGGAATATTGCAGCTAACATGACTATCCAGCAGACATGCAGCAATGGCCAAACAAATGAGCAGCTCCCCTGGGCTCCCACTGTCTGCCTCTGCATTTTTCATACTCAGGGTCTGATCTTGCTTCCATTAAGAAAGATGGAAACAATCCAAGTGCTTTTGGTGGGAGCAAATGCCTCACTCTATACACTCCAGACTCCTGGGGTGTATATATTGTAGAATGTACTCAAGCTACATGCCTGTATGTCTTTCTTATGCAGTTTTTATAAACCTCTGGAGTTTGCAGTTTTTTCAGCAATGACAATGACAAGTCTCATTCCAACTGGTACGTTCCCAGGGAAAGTTCTTATTTTAAAGAAATGTTATTTCCTAATGAAAAAACTGTTCTGCTGAAAAAAATTTCACTAGTTGTGTCTTTTGGGCTAATTGAAAGGCTCACCTTGCTGTCAGATGCCCTACACACTCAGGAAATACTGGATCAAGACCTCTGATACTGGGGTGACTACATGCTTCTTCAGTCCATCTTCTGCAAGAGTAAAAATGCACCATTAAGGGTCCCAGTTCCAGAGGGAGAGGGATGACAAACTGCCTGGTCATTTGTTCCTGCTCATCCTGCACAGATAGTAGAAGCTGAGGCTTCCAGATCCTTTTCTGTCTGTTTTTTGGGACAGAAGTTAGCAACTTTTGGAAGGTCTTCTAACACAGAGTACTCACCCCTGCAAATGTCATCAGTGAAAAAAGCAAGCACCTGCAAGTCAAAGTTTAATGGGAAATTCAAATGGCTTCTTCTAGATTTGCATATATTCTTGATTTTGGCTTCTTCTGCTTATGCTATGCACTCCTCCATGCATTTTCCATCTTTGGATACTAATATAGAGCATATGTTCCCCATTTAGCTCTTCCTTGATTCTTGTTGGCATCATGTCTGTGGCAAAGTAGAAGGAAAACAGCTGCTTTGAGAGAAAACACTTGTTTGCAAAACAAACTTTTCTTTATATTTGTACGTGAAAACTGTAAAAACCCTTATATTCTTTTTTGACATAGACATGTCTGCAGGAAGAATATATTTCGTGACCATTTAAGTTATGAAGCAAGGGTTATGTTTTCATGGAGCTTATATAATAAAAATGAAGTAGAAGAGCACGTCTTAAAGTGTGTTTACAGTCTTAAAACTACCTATGTGTTTCATGTGTATAGAATCAATTAATTTCTGCAATGAAAGAAAATCATCCTTCAGATAAATTACCTTGTCCATAACTGAAAAATGTTACTTAGCTAACATTTCCATTTCGGTCACTGATTTGCAAAATACTGACTGGCATCTGTAAATCCCACAGGGAATAAACATGCCTGGGCACTTTCAAAGAGTCAGGGCCAGGAACCCAGGGAGAGAGCAACCTGTACTAAGTAACCACTTGTAAATCCCACCCTGTAGAAGGACATTTTGGAGACACACATATGCCAAGACCGAGTGAAGTAGGTGTTAAAAGACTACACATTTTGGAACAAACAAAATGAAAATAAGACCCACAACCACCATTACCAAGTATAAAATAAAACAGAAAGAATTCAGAGTAGCTTTCCTGTTCTTTTTTTCAATGGCTACAAGAATTCATCATTGAAGTCAACACTGATGATTGGAAGGTTTTGCCATATCCTTTAATGGAAGCTGATACCGACCAGATCTGGGATATTTTTAGAAGGAAATCCTGTCCCAGGAATTGCAAGTGTTCTTTTGCTACCTATAATTTAATGAAAAATTACAACACCCTTTTGCATCAGTGTCAAAGGAGGGTTATGCTGGTAGAAATACAAAGGAAGCACCGAAGGCACAGGCAACTTCCTTCCCCTGACTGGAAAACAGTCTGGAATTGCCACGGCTTTAGCTCCTGCAGAAAGCCAATGGGACTGATACCAGAGCTCTCTGTAGAAGACACAGGCAAGGGGGAGATCTATGAATTAGTATCACTTCAACCTTCCCTGCGCTTTTCTCTTTACTAATATTTCCTGATGCCAAGCCAAGGGGGTGGTGGTGGTGGTGAAGGGATGGGAAGTGGGATCTTTTCAGGGGAGTGAAGGGGACAGCAAGCTCTTAATTCAGTTAACGATTGCAGGAAGTGGTTTGTCAGTTTGGAGGTAGTCCCTGCTCAAAGCCAGTGCCCTTCTCAGAAATTAACTTGCGGTTCTCTAAAGATAGATTGCGCAAAACACCAGGGGGCCCTCGGGAACCTGCAGCCATGATTCCCCAGACAAGGAGCTCCAGGGAAGCAGTGAAATGCCCCCCTTCCTGCAGCTGCTCTGTGGACTAAACCAACACTCACTGGAGCAGGTCTCTTATGCAAGTTCTCAGGTTTCATATCCGCAGTGACCAAGTTTTGTTAAAAATATGACAGCTGCTCTGTCATTTTTTTTCCATGTAATTTTAACCGTTGCTTCAAACTGCACATGCATTTTCTGCCTTTTAGCGATGGCAAAGGAGGTTTGCATCGAGCAAAGGACCTTGCCAGCTTTGGCACTGAAGGAAAAGGTCCCCTTGGCACACCTCATGGATTGAATAAAAGACTTCACAAATTACAGCGAGTAAGGGATATCTGAGGTGATGTTCAGAGCAGTCTATTCAAGCCATGTGAACAAGTAGTATTCAGTTGGGTGTAATTGCAAAAAAACAGGAAATTGATGGACTTCAAGGAATAACTCCCAGGTTGCCTTGAGTGGAGATCTGATCAATGTAACTATAGAACATCAGGATGCCTCATCCACATTCCCAGGAACCATACAATCATTCCTTTCACCAGAGCCTCTAACATGCCCTGGGAGAGCATTTTATTCACCCTTAAAGGGTCACTTCAGCTAACCCATCTGAATGATCACATTTTGCACTGGTGCAAATTTAGATTATCTGCACTGATGTCAACAGATTGATTCAGAGTTTAGCATCCTTGCAGCTGGTGAACAGAATCTTTGCATTACTTTCAGCCCAAAGTTTCCTCAGTCAATTTATACTCCCTTTGTTAACCAGAACTGGCACAATAGTGAAAGGAGTGCTCCATAGAACCCAGTCTCCCACCCATGGCAGAAGTAACTACTTTATGAGAAGACATCTTAGAGCAGGTCCATCTTGGTCCATAACTGCAGGCCAGCCATGGCCACACATCATGCAACACAACACTGTTATTGGGAGCATTATGGCCCGGTTTCCATCCCAATTCTCACCTCAGCAAGAATATATCTGTCCTACAGCCAAAGAGAAGGGGGCTGGCTGTCACTTCCTCAGTAGTAGCCTTTTTTGTTTGGTTTTTAGGTCTTTTTGTTTTCAGCAATAATGCATTAAATGCTATACAGCAGAGAGAGATGGGCTTGTTTTCAGGTATTTTAGACGGGAAGTCACAAAGCATGACTGTAGCCTTTCCTCACAGACCTCAAACCAGAGCTTCTTTGTGAGCAGTTGCTTGGTCTTACCTCCCATGGCAGCAGCTCTGTGAGCATTCCCCTTTTCCTCACACGTGCTAAGGATGGTAGAGAAGCAGAGGGAGTAACCTGCATGCTCCATACAGCAAAGAAATAGAGAATATGCAGAAAAAGGTGTCAAAGAAGTGTACAAGAGAAATCAATTCACTTTGGAGTGGATTTTCCAGAACAAATTATGAGAATTAAGTCAGGGTTTAACTGCTTTACTAAAACAGCTTTTCTCCACTGGAAACAGATATCACCATGCCCTCTCCTGGTCTGTGGCACCTCTATAGCTCATCTGCAAACGTTGCTCATTTCATATCTCTCTTCCTGAAATATTTACCCTTAGCTTTAAGTGCCCTCCTCATTTGGAGGTGCTTTCCTCTGCCTCTGCTTGTTTCCTTGTCAACCAGTCACACCGTCAAAGAAATCTTTTAGGGATCTGCTAAGACACCTGCTCTAGTGAAAAAAGTTGGAAGAGGGAATTAATATCTCAGTTGCTTCCCAGCACCAGGTGCCTCTCATGTCAGCATTGGTGTCCCCAGCTGCATCTCCTAGCACAGGAGCTTGTTCCAGCCTCAGAAAAGAAGGTGGTTGGAAATGGTGCTGGTATACACAGGACCCCAAGCACACAGGTAGTTTGTTTGTGGTAGCAGCACATCACACTGTCATTGTGATCCCATCCTTGAATGTTGCCCAAAGACTCTACGCATGTGAGTAAGAGCTCCACAGACTCACCCGACACAGCACATGATGCAGCTGGCAGATGTGGCCTTGAATCATTTGTCACCAAAGCCTCCCCATGTACCTCCTGCATCCTTTTAATTGAAAACATTAACTTTCAGGAGAACTCATAAGATGCTCATGTGTTGTCCCATAGGGAACAGGAGTCTGCTGTGCTCCCCAGGAATGAATCAGGCTCACAAATGAGTAGGTGCTGTCTTCCTAGCTTCCAGTTTCTTAGTCATGGCTCATTCTTGTGTTCCTCGTTTACACTGAATTCCCACACTGGGCCCTCTTGTGTAATTTAGACTAAGCTTTTCTCCCTTTTCTTTTCCCTTCCTCCCTCCCCTCTGCCCCCCGCATCCTCTGTACAACAGAGCTGGCCACACAGCAACAGAGGAAATGAACAACATCTGGTGAGATTGATTCCTCGTTCTTGTAAGCAGTGTAAGCCAACAGCTGTGTCAGGCATTTCATCCAGCTCTGGAGTAGGAAAGAAATCAATCACGCATTCCCCTTTACCACACCTCCTCATTCTGGCACCCACACTGGTCCTGCAAGATAATTGCTTGGTTCACTTTCCTGAAAATATACTGGAATTCCACCTTTTGTACAGAGGACATTCCTCAGTGCAAATGTAATCATTCTTTTAAAATACAGGAGACTTTAAAAGAAAAAAAAAAAAGACCAGAGCACTTAAGCACATGCCCTCCTGCCCACCTTAAATAAAGGAGCTAACTGGATTCCTAAAAGCAATGCATGAGCTTACATCTGGGTTTTAAAAACCAGTGTTTTCTTAGTCTGTGCATTTAGATGCCTAAACATTATTGTATCCTATGGCTCTTGGTAGTACCTAGGCACTTAGGAAAGCTGCTTTTAGACATGAGTTGTACTGTTATGCCCAATGATACCATAGTGGCATCATATCTTGTTGGATAGAAACCTTTCTGCTGACCACTCTGGAAATTAGAGCATGGGGACAGAAGAGATCCAAGGCAGTAGCAGCCACGAGCAGCAGACATAACAGGAGAAGGGCAATTTTCTTGTAACTTATGGCCCTCTGAGCCAGCTTTGGAGTTAAGGATTAATCTCTTCTTTCGAGTGTTTCGGCTGACACTACCAAGAAGCCATCAGCTATTTCCAATCACAGTTTCTGTGATGTGGACATTGGACCACTAAGAATTCATCAAAGATCCCCAACAAGCCTTCAGCAGTAATTACTGCCCAACTAGCTCAGCTATGAACACAGAAAGCACAACACAGCTCAGGAAGAAGGATTCAAAGGTAGTGTTCAAGAGAATCTGGAATAGCTGAGCATTGGACAGCTTGCCTTGTTTGTCTCACAGCTGCACATGCTGATGGTCTCACAGATAAGGCAGCTGCTAGGAGCCACAAGAAGGGAGCATCTTCATCTGTCCCTTGGGGTGCTGTTCACAGCCATGCTGGCTTTAACTGTTTGACTGGGATGCTGGCAAAAAGTATGGCCACAGAAGTCTAGAAAAAGCAGTTCATTTATCATCAGTCTGGACAGGTATTTGATCTATAATCATAGCCAGAACTTGGACCCCTCTGGCAGATTGTGAAGGCTGCATGCTGGTCTTTTCTGCAGAGATTTAAGTAGCCTGTGTTCTTTCTATCCAACTGCTTTCCTAGGAACTCTTCAGTTTAGTGATACCTATCTCCTGGTCTCCAAAGACATTTCGTGAAGGCCCTATAGGATAACTCACAATCATGAATAAATGAAAAGCAAAGAATGATGCTGAGAAGGACGGCAATGTATGATATTGTATGTGGCACACTATCCTGCACAGTTTTTCTAACACTGGATATGGCTAACAAGAAAGTAAAAACACTTTTGGGTTTTTTTAACCTCAAGTACCTTCACAGGTGTCTCACACCCACAGGGAATTTTCCAGCACTGCTGCACTGACAATCATCCTGAAAATCTGGGCAGTATTGAGCACAAAAGCCCTGTGAAGTAAAAGGCAGGACAAGATGTATCTTCCTTGTTGTCAGCTGCACACATTTGTAAAAAAGTCCTCTTCTCTAACTAGTGGGATTCACTACTATAAAGTGGAATGAAGAGTTTGGAAGCAGAGGGAGAAAACAACCTAAGAGAAAGTGGGAAGCAGCCAAAAAAACCCATATGTAATCAAGGGAGGCAAGCTATAGTGCTAAGGGCTTGCTTGGGGTTGAAGATTTTCCAATAAGCAGTGCAACAGAACAGATTTATGATTTCACCATAAAGTTGCATGATACCATTTAATGAATTAAACATTCACATACAGGTTCAGAGAAAATATTACTGACCGGGAGAGCATAAAAGCATTGGGACATTCTTCACGTTTATTACTCATGAAAAGCTAAAGAAAGAAAGCAATCACAATAGCAATGAAACATACTTTTCCACCCACATAGCATCTGATCAAATATTCACAGATGGAATTTATATGGGGGTTATGGCAGGTTTTTTTTTAAGCTGCAGTTGTAAGTTAGGTTCTGCTAAAATCCAAATATACATATATATCTTAGGTATTTATAGGAGTCCTATTACCATAATAATTGAGCACTGCATCCCTTTTAATGTATTTATCCTCACACCATTCTTAGAAGGGAGAATGGGCTACACCAGTGCTGAGATGGGAACTAAGGCATAAGGGAGGGTATGGACAGCAAAGTGTCTTAGCTGCCTTTAGTTTGGATATTGTGATGCCTTAGAAATATGGCCACATCAGAGTGCTTTAAAAGGCAGATCTGGACAGTTTCCTAACCAGCCAATAGGAAAGACTGCATGCTCCCTTGGATAGAACAAGGAGAATAATCTAAAATAAAATTAAATTCCCTGGAAAATTCACATTTTGGAACACTGACGAAATAAGAGAGTCCTTCCACCGAGCAGAATTCAAGTAAAATGCAGTTGGTAAATATACAGATCTAGAAACCAGCTGATTTTTTTTAACTGTATCAGATCTTTGCAGATCACAAAGATCCTTTGGGTCCTAAATTCTGCATAATTAGCCTCTGTAAAAGCTGTCTATCAGGAGCAGCAACAGTCCCATCAAATGGAAGGGGAATAGTTCTGAGATTACAATTTTACTCCATTGGCTTCAGTCCCACACCATCACATCAGTGCCCTCATCCCACCAGCACTCAGCTGTGCTCCCCTCAGTTACCACCCAAGTGTTTTCCACTCTGACACCCAATCTGAGCAGATCCCTGATTAAATACATTTATAGAAGTAGCAAAACTGATATTTCTGAGGTTACTGAGCAGGAGAAAATAACTCTCCTTTTGAAGCTTCCAAAACCCTGTTCTTTTTTGGACAAATGTCACTGGCATGAAAACATCTCTTTGTAAGCACATGTGATCATGACAGTGAGGCAGGGATGTCTTGCATACTATGGGCTGATTTTCAGAAGTATAATTAATTAAGTAAATGAGGTTGAGTAGATTGTCTGAGACCCAGGATTTGTCCCACTCTTCTCCCATCCCCGTCTCTAAAGATGAGCTTGAAAATTCTCCAACATTCAAGAAAATGTATTTGCTTTGGCTGGGGTAGTGTCATTTTTTTCACAATAAATAGTGTAGGGCTGTTCTTTGGAGTTGTGCTGGATACAGTGTTGATAGCACAGGGATGTTTCGTTACTGCTGAGCAGTGTTCATACACAGTCAAGGTCTCTTTTGCTCCTTACTCCACCCCACCAGCAAGGAGGCTGGGGGTGCACAAGCAGTTGGGAGCGGTCTCAGTCAGGACAGCTGACCCCAACTGACCCAAGGGACATTCCACACCGTATGGCATCGTGTTCAGCATATAAAACTGGGGAAGAAGAAGGGCGGGACACTTGGAGTGATGTCATTTTTCTTCCCTAGTCCCTGTTACGAGTGATAGACCCCTGCTTCCCTGGAGGTTCTGAACACCTGCCTGCCCATGGGAAATAGGGAATCAATTCCTTGCTTTGCTTTGCTGGCATGCACAGCTTTTGTTTTGCCTTCAAACTGTCTTTATATCAACCCGCGAGTTTTCTGCCTTTTATTCTACCAGAGGAGAGTGAGCAAGTGGCTCTGTGAGGCTGATTTGCTGGCTGGGATGAAACTGTGAGAAGGATATACATGTTACCTAAATCCACTTTGATAAAAATGAAAGTATTGTCTCCATAAACAACTAAGCTCCATCTAGTTCCCAGTTACCAAATGGAAAGGAAGTTATATAGCAAAATCCTCAGAGCGCACAGACATCTAGCTTGAGTGCTGCATTCACTCCTCCCAAAACACACAAAGGCATCTTGTTTGATCACTGGTAACCATGGAACCCAGAGGAGGAAGCACATCACTACCTGCCATCAGCTGTTGCTGAACACAGCAACAGGTGACATTGGCCATCTCATCCTTCAGATTGTCACTTCTGCAGGACACTGAGCCAGAGACTGCCTGGCCTTCTCCAGCATCATGAGCCCAGCAGCAGCCTGGGCCTAGGGCTGCTCACTCATGGCAACCAGCAGGTTAAACAGGGACCTCCCTCAACCACCTGTTCCATTTCCTAGAGATTGTGGCACTGCAGAGGTTACAGTCAAACTCTGTGTGTTGCAATCCCCAAACCATCTCCAATCATCTCCAACCATCTCCAATCTGGGTGATTTTAACAGAGCAGATGCAAATGGCTGTAGTCCAAAAGTTACTTCACATGAAACTCAGCTTCCGGGAAAAGGAAAGGAGCAACCTTTGGGAGAAGGGGTGAAGGAAGTACTGGGGAAGGCAATTAACTCTGCCATCTATGTTTTATCTTCCTGTTCTTATGAATCAACATCCTTAGGAAAAAATCCATTTGGAACTTTGAACTATCCTACTAAAAACATCCCACATGTTATTTTTTCAGCAATGTGTCTCAGTACATTATTGGTGTCATTTTAGTTGTTATTTTAATTTTTTAAAACATTTCATTTGACATAACCAAAGAAGAAAAACCTCAGGCACTTTTTTGGGGGTGCGTTTCATTGTTTTTAGACTAAAGTTGCAATATATAAAAATCACTTCAGCTGGGTTTTATCATTACTAGAAATAAAATAATGACTTAATGATTTACTATCACATGGCATTCAGATTACAAAAGCAGCACTATATAAAAACCAATACAGCACATATTGAATGGATTAAATTTGAACTAGATTTCTAATAGTAACTGTATGATGTGGTTACTTGAAATAGCTGAGGATTAGACTCAATGACCCAGGAGGTCTCTTCCAGAGTTATACTCCTAAAGGGCAATTGTTAATAGGAAATCATCATCAAAGTGGGGCATTTTCTGTGCATCCTACAGAGATCTCCTTTTGTCAAAAGTTATTCAACATCTTTAGCCAGGATGGTGAAGTTTTCAGAGGACACAAACACTTGGAGAACACTAAACAATAATGGGAATCAGTCAGCTGCCCTCAAAGCTTATTTGACACCATTATTCTGTTACCTGCAGTGAAGCACACTATTTCTACAACGAGGAGGGCCATTCTAAGGGCATATTCAGAAGCAGGTACTCAAATTCCTGTATACTATCCTGTAAAACAGAAGATACAATACTTGGAGATGCAGAGAGCATGTTGTGCCAAATGGAATGTTGTTATTACCTCAGCACACAGTGCTGGTGAGTCCATTACTCAAATAACATGCACAGTCCAAGCAGGTAGCTGAGTTACTGGAAAGGGATCAGAAAAAGGCTACAGCAATGATTCTATGTCTGGAAATTCTGCCTTAAAACAAAAGACGTAAGAAGCTCAGCCTCTTTAACTTCTCTTAGAAAAAATTGAGAAGCAATGAAATCATAGTCTGTATTTGCGACTGGAAAATATTTCCGACAATAAAAAGTTGCTCAATTTAGCAGACAAAAGGCATGCAATGTCTGATCAGCTAGAGTTTGAAATCACACAGGTGAGATAAAGTATACATTTTATACATATTAATAATGAGTTCAGATAATCACTGAAATAACTTACCCAGGAAAGCAGTAGATTTGCAAACCTCAAGCCATCTGAAAGGCCAGTTTGTCTCCCATAATGCCATAACCTGGCTGAAGGAAGTATTCACCTTGATATGGGGATGATCAGGGCCCTTGCTGAGAAGAAAGCAGCATGGGAGATCAAAGCCTCTTTACTGATTTTAAAACGTGTGAAGAAAGATAATTTGCCCACTTTTATGAACCATCCCATACCGCCTCTTGGTTGTCATGTAGAATGTCTCAGGAATCTCTCCATCCAAAAAAACCTTTTATTTTTACTTCAGTGAGCCACCTATTAGGCCTTTATTCTTTCTAAACCTTTCTATTCTTTGAGTTCTGTTTTCATATCTTCTTTTAATCCAATGATTCCTTCTTGCCTTCCCATAAAGTTGTCATTTCCTTCAGATGCTCAGACTGATGAAAGAGCCATACTGAAATAAAAACTAAATGAGGTGAAAATATATCCCATAAAAACTCCCATTAAGGACTTTATGGAGAGATTTCCTACTCCTCTGGCTCAGATAGCCATATTTTATTCCTTCTAGGAAACAGAAAACCCTTAATCCCAGAAGAATGCAGCCAGAATCAAAGAGCAAGAGAAGGCATTAAGTTTCAAGAAGAGGAGGGGGGAAAGAAAGAAGAATTTTATAGTCAGCCCTTCAACACAATGGGAATGAATGGGCTATCACCGGAACTACTGCATGGAGCACAGGCACTGAGCAGAGAAAAATATGATAAACTGGAAATCTACACAAAGTCCATGGTCAGATAGCACTGGGTTAACATCGTGCAATAGGCTGTTGAGTGCTTAATGAGCCAGACGCTGTTAGGAAAAATGTCTGTTAGAGGGAAAGAACAGAGTGGGAAGAAAGGCATGAAATTCTTGTGTATGGTCATGATTAATTAAGAAATTGAGAGAAATGGTAAATTTGATGGCTTCTCATCCCTTACACAAGAAACTGATTCTTCTTCAGAGCAAAATATACTCTGTCTCCAACCACCCCTCAGGTTATTGCTTCCCCTGCCTGGTTTGTTCATTTGTTTGTTTGTTCTGTGTGTGTGAGTGGGTGTTTATCCTTTTGTATTGCCATTTGGTCAGTGATCACACAAGACCAGAAACAGTGCAATATAACATCCCAGGTTATGGAAAGCTGGTATTTTGTGAAAGGTGCCCAGTATAAATGTCACATCATTTTTTCAGTCTGCTCAAGCAGTTACACGGTTTCGTGCATTATTTAACTTCCATTTTTGATCAGGGTATCCTATGTGTTTTGATTTTTATTGTTATACATTCATTCATGTGACATAAATAAAGTTCTTTCACTTACACCTTTCTTACCTTCTCAGCTTAGTAACAGATAGAGAGGTTAAACCCAGATCTGCATTTTAGTGAATCAACACAGTATTAACAATAGATGCAGATTATCCTGGACATTTTCATATGTTTCTGGAACAAACCCTGCCAGAACTTCTGGCACCTTCTGCTAAAGCCATGTCAGGGACTGAGAAATTCAACCAGGACTTGGGCTTGTATAATTTCAATTAGTTTTCCCTGAAAAGGAGTCCTCACTATTTTTGCAGTTTTTCTTGTCTTAATTGTTGTCAAATTGCTTTTAAGAGATGAACACATGGAATTCATCAAGCATACAACAAAACCCACATTCAATTAGATATTGATGGTCTTGAGGGATAACAGCAATAAAATGTGGCCAAGAGGAAAAACAGTTCACGAGTTCTGGTGACCCAAGCATTGTGGGCAGAGGGGAATGTTGCATAATCAAAACAATGAGGCGAGCATGGGGAACCACATTGTCTTCTCCACACCCTACCACCACAGCACTGTTCCTGGAACCATCCCTGCTGCTTGTGAGAAAGCCTCTTTGAAAACCAAATGCCCAAATTTTCAAATCACTTTCAGCCATGTGGGCCAAAGATTCATCTGAACTGAGCCTGGCTAGTTCTTGGCCATGAGTACGACATGTTTTCTCACTCACATCCACCACATCAGTCAGAAGTCACCGAAGAGAGATGTCATCTGTTGAGTGGTTCTTTAGGAAACCATACATTTTGCCCATGATATGGACTAGTCCTGAGCAGATCATCATATAATGACTTCTAGTATAGCCTTTCTGTTGTCCATCTTTGGCTGTTTATCTAGTCTGAGTTGTTTGTCTGGACTCTATCCAGTCAAAGAAGAAGGATACATCTTAGCATAACTCGTCCACTCCAGCAGTGGTGTCTCAGGTTGATGCCTATCTTGCTTTATTAATGATATATGCACCAAATGGACTTGCTAGGTGGACTGAATTTCATCCATACTTCTGACTTCAGAAGGCACCTTTCAATGGATGCGACAGCAAGCTTATTGAAATCCACTTTATTGACTTAACTTGGCTTTGAACCAGAGCAAACATGAGCTAAGACCATGAAGAAGGATGCTCGTGCTGTGTGAGACCTGTATCCTTCCCTGCTTTCACTGGTTCTTGAAAGGGTCTAAAGTTGCTAGACTCCTAAATGGGACACTTCATTTGAATGGCTGAAATGAGGTGGCCTAAACTTCTGCGTTCCTGATGTTCTCTGCAGTTATTTCTTTGTAGCATCTGGACCTGTCATCTGTACGAATTCTACAGAACACGTCCCAATCACAATCCCAGCACTTTGCCTGCTTTTGCAGAGATACATTATCCCACCAAAAGCTGAAATAGCACAGGCAACCATCAGGAGTGTCACTCAAACTCACACTTTAAAGCACCAACTGTATTGTCTTCTTTATTCTCCTCCTTCTACCCACATTTAATCCCTTCCTCTCCTCTGACCTTCTAGAAGTCTATACATCATGAAGTTTCCATGCCACACTCCTTCCCAGTCTCTCCTTTACAACGCCTATAGGAGATTATATTAACGATTTCAGCCCTGTTGTACTGTGGTCTGAGCCACAAGAGACTCAAGTCATAATCTGTATAAAATACTCCCCTTTCCTAGAATTCACTCCTACTTTCTGCATTTGTTTACAGAGAATCTTCTTGGGGAAAATATAAATAATTTCCTTTTTGCCCATACTGGCTTAGTACCACAGTTGATAAACCTACTAATTTCCTTTCTTCCCTTTCATGATACACCACATCTGGACTGATGCCTTAATGGGGCTACCTAAAAACAGAGGCTAGACAAAATTAAGAGAACAAAAGTGGGTATTTATTGAAGGGCCTTCACTAAGGTACACTATGGGCAGACAGAGCCCTAGGGCTACACCCAAAATGGACGACAGGTCATGGGTTTTTCATGAGTTTGGTCCATTTGCATATCAGGGTTAATTCTCCAATTACAATTTCAGGTAACAATGTCATTACCCCAAGTTTGTTTCCTCTTTCTAGAGGTTTAGTGTCGAGGTCCCTTCCCCTCTGCCATGTGGTCCTGGGAGAGGGGCCCTGGGGGAGAGACACGGGGTTTCCCTGCCCCTGGTCAGCCTTGTTCCCCATTGGTTGTTTTGTGTTCCCCTCGCAGGCAAGGACCCTCGGGTCCTGTGATTGAGCAGCTCCTTGGCAGAGCTCCGGCCATGCGGCTGGAGAAATAAACATCTCTGAAACATCTATCAAGAATCTGTCCATATATATTTCTTTTCCACGGCCCTCCTTGTTTGAGACATGTGTTGCAGTATCCCCACTGTAACAAATGGTGGCTAATGTGAGCAGAACGATCCTCGATCCCTAAGGATAGTGACTGATTTGTGAGTAAATTCTGGATTTCTCTTCTTGTTTTTGTTTTGCTGTTCCATCTCTAAACTTTGGAGGAACCGTGGAAAGACTCTTGGCTCTCCGAGCCACATATGGACATTTATCTTAAACTTGAAAAGATTCTTGAACAACGATATGTAAATTTTAGCTTAATTCAAGCTCAAAAGGAACTGGACCATTTCCTTTCATGGTTGTTTAAGAACTTTTTCTACGTTTCTTGAGATTTGATTCTTACCAAAGACTTTTGGAACACTGTTTGGACACAGTTAATTTCTGAGTCAAAATATATGCCGATGGAAGAATATTTTCGTGAATATTATTTAATTACCGAGACTGTTGAGCAATGTCAGCTGTGTCTTGGTGAAGGGAAGCGTGCCTCAGAGTCAGTGCGGCCCAGGCCACGTGGACCGAGCGCTCTGCGAGCAGCAGCGAGGCAGTTCCCACGCGCGGGCAGAGCGACGCGAGCTGCAGTGTCGGCAGCAGAGCGAGGCACAGCGGGAGTCCGCCCGGCTCTGCACAGCACGTGGTGGAGTGAGCCCCATGAGAGGAGCGGTGCACGGGCGGCGGCTGCCAGTGGCGGAGCAGAGCCGCACCTAGCTTAAACACGCACTGGAACAGGGCGTAGGGAGGCCGTCGCTCAGAGGCCTGGCCGAGACATGGGCGCGGCACCAGTGCAGCTGAGAGCAGAAGCGGTGGAGCGCAGAGAGCTGAGCGGTGCTGCCCAGCCTGGCCCACGCGGCCCCAAATGTGACCCCAGGAAGAGCGCGCAGGCACGAGCAGCCCCGACGGCTCCAGCAGCCCTGGCAATTCCAACACGGGAGCGAGGAAAGCGAAAGAGAAAGCAAAAATGCAGCAAGACAGAAAACAGCAGCCACTCGGAAAAAGGAAAAAATCACCATAGCTAAGGTTTTAGGAATAGTAAAATGGTATAATGTTAAACAAAATTATGGTTTTATAACGAGATGTGACAACCAAGAAGACATATTCGTTCATAGAACTGCTATTAAAAGAATAATCCTGAAAAATACATCCCAAGCTTGGGAGATGGAGAAGTGGTAGAGTTCAAAATTGTGCAAGGTAGAAAAGGGTTACAAGCAGCAGAGGTCACTGGGCCTCATGGTGTTTCTGTAAAAGGCAGTATATATGCTAAAAATTGTAGTCATGATAGACAATATCTCCATTATAAGCCCCCCTACAGTCTCCCTTTCCTAATCCCACCTTTCCCTTTTACCCTATATCCTATTATCCCCAGTGTATTCCCAATCTGTTTTTGCACCCATGGTTTCCCTCACAAAACCATGTCTTTGCCAATTGTTTCCCTAAAAATCCCTTTCCAATGCCGAGTGGAGGATGAAAAGGGGGAGGGAAAAAATTAACTATTGTTGTTTAGAGTTCCAACAGGTAGAAATGGAAGAAACCCTCTCCTGCCTCAGTTTCCCCATAAAGCATGCCCAGAGAGCTCTGTCTCCCTGCTGGCAGCCTTAAGATGTTCCAGAGAATCTGTTTGGACATTTAAAGACTCAGGAGGGTGGCTTGTTTTATTTTGAAACTGTTCTTGTTATGTTTATCCAGTTGTTTTCAATGTTAAGTTTTAAATCTCTTTTTGTTAAAAATAAATGGGTGAAATGTCGGGGTCCCTTCCCCCCTGCCATGTAGCCCTGGGAGAGGGGCCCTGGGGGGGAGACACGGGGTTTCCCTGCTCCTGGTCAGCCTCATTCCCCATTGGTTGTTTTGTGTTCCCCTGCACGGGCAAGGACCCTCGGGTTCCGTGATTGAGCAGTTCCTGGGCAGAGCTCCGGCCATGCGGCTGGAGAAATAAACATCTCTGAAACATCTATCAAGAATCGGTCCATATATATTTCTTTTCCACGGGCCTCGTTGTCTGTTACACGTGTTGCAGTATCCCCACTGTAACAGTTTAGTTTACATATTTCGGGGCCTGGGACAAGGTGTCCTTCAGTCTCAGGCCTAGAGAGGTTTTGTTATGTCCAACCAAAATGGGAGAACAGGAGCTAACAGGCTATATGGAGTTTTAGAGTTACACACTAAAGCAGTACAAGATCTGAAAAATATAAAAGCTAAATCCTAAGGCGTCAGGACCAAAACAAGTTCCACCAAGAGGAAAGCTCTCTTCTTGAAACAGCTGAGGATACCCTGTGCAGTACATCTGTCATTATTCATGACTTGCTTTATCAACTCAGGAACACGATGACTCCATCCTCAGAGTGTTTTGGGGTACGTTTTTTGGTCTGGTTTGGGGATGAAAGAATGGTCTAACTACAAGCAATTATAAATTCCACCCAAAAATGTCTTTTTGCAGAAGTTTCTGACCAGACCTGGTCTTTGGGAGTTTTGCATATGTCTGCCATGGCTCCAGCATTCATCTCCAAAATAAATTACTCATCTGGAACTGTCATCTACTGGAAAAGATTTTTTCATTCCCATATACTTTAACATTCATTGTACAGGATGAGGATATACTGTTCACTGACATTCTGAATTCACACATCTCTCCACTGCTCAGCCTGCATGGATCCAATTCATAAAGCTGAAAGACTTCAGGGATATTTCCCTGAAGGATGTATGTGAGTGAAATCCATTTCCCCGCTGCAGCCTCATCTTTGGAATCAGCAATGCCTTCCCATCCTGTTTCCCAGAGGCAAACTATGGTCTCTTCACCATCCCACTCCACAAACCTGGGACACTGCCAAAGATATCTGCAGCCGAAGGAGGGGAATGCAGTTTCCTACCACAAGGAACAGAGCTGCCAGTGCAGATGTTTAGTGTGTACTCTTCTCTGCAGATCTGTGCTAAATAGGGAAGCACTACTCAGTTCATGTGGAAGAACTGATGTGAACCTTCATCCACAAGTCAAACTACAACTGCTCTGAAAAGCATGGGGAAATGTGGGCTGGGAGCAAATACCCTGGCAGTGGACACAGCTTTGAGTTACTCCAGTGCTAACATTGCTTACTACTTACACCGTACTGCATAAGCCACTTCAAGGAGTGCCTTAAAACTAATGCTAAAACATTACAGAACAAGAATGACGCGGGGGATATAATTTAACCATGCACTGAAGCAGCTTCATCCCAGAGCCAGAGGTACAAGACAACACCAGTGGTTTGTTCACATGTGGAAGTTACCAGCAACACCTTCTACAGCAAGGTTAGGGCAAAAATTCCTGGGATGTACTCCACAATTCAGCCTCTCCCTCTTTAAAAGCAATTGTAGAGGTAAGTGTTGTTCACACTGTTTGCAGCACATATCCCTGTATCTAAATTCACTCACTGAGATGTGTGACTGCTTCTTTTGGTCATACACTATGTCTGTGAGTTCACGTGACAGCTGTAACTTACAAAGGAACACTTTCTAAGATGCTGTGACATTCATCTGTTTGATGAGTTCAAACAACCTCTGTTCATTTTTTCATAAAAAACTCAGTTTGGGGCTCCAAACTTCTGGATTCAGAATAAAATTACTCACAAAAAAGCACATCAAGAAATCAGGAAGAGCCCAGACATCTCTAGTTTAGCAAATCAGTTAGAAATTGAGCCTTTTTCTTTTCAGCTGTCCAAATCATATGCTTTCACCTTTTCCACATATGCAGAGTTTCATGCCATGAGACAACTTTTTGGAGAATATCAGCTCACCCATTAGGTTATATATGGCTATAGCTGAGATCAACACTTGCTGGCCTCTGTACAGTTTGGACATTAAAAATAAGGAACAAATGTCCTAAAGCACCCTAACTAAATCCACTGGAGGTTCATTTATCAGACACTCTTTACCCATAGAACCAAATTTTCTGAAGCATACAAAAATCTACATATTAAAATCTGCTGCCAACAAAGTTTAAAAAAAATCCTTGCAATTTGTACTTGTGTAATCACTCTTTCTTGCAGCGCAAATACTTAATTCAGATTCCAGTGCCTGCTCATGTTGAGGAACCAGCATTTCTTCAGGTATCTCCTTATTTTTGTTAGTTTTGCATCATGCATCAAGTTTTAGAGACTGATCCTTCACTATCACACCCCGCTGACCACCATTATACACAAAAAGAGTAGATGCAAAATTGTTCTGAAGTATAGAAATTGTCCTTCTGCATAGAAATTGCCCTTCTGCCATCATGCCCCATCCTCTTCCCACCAGCACTGGATGCAAACCACCATGCAAATAATTAATACGCTTGCCTCCCTTTGGGTTGACTGATAAAATGGAATCAGACAAATGAATTTCTGGTCCCCACTGATCTTTGAGTACACTGTGTTATGACAGGGTGTGAGATGACATGTCAGATAATGTATAGTGTCACACTCCCCAGCTATTTGATGCCATTTAATGTAATGCATCCTGGCATGTTGTGATGGGATGACACAAAATGAGAAAGAAGTCAAACTGGAAATACCAATTACCCACTCTTAACCCTGAGGCAATAGGGGGAAAATATGCCTGTGTCTGGGTGACCCTTGCTCTGCTTATTGCCTAAGCTTCACCATTCAGGGAGTTTGTTTCGGGTACTCCTCGATCCGAGGTCATTGCCAACCATTCAGATGGTCAAAGTGTCTGTAACCCTCCACTTCATCAGAAATCCAGGAGAAGCAGCAGAGAAATCAACTGAAAAAAAATTGTAAATTGCTGTTCCCAGAATGTCAAGTTGAGCTGATATTTTGTGTCTAATGAGCTGCAAAGCCACAGGGTATAAGGAATAAAAGGCAGGAGAGAGCAGGGAGAAGGGAGAGTGTGCTGGCAGGCAGGCTGAGTCAAAGCATCCAAGGACTGCACAGACAGAAATGGTCGAGGCTTGTGAGCTGTCTAGCAGCGTGGAAACAAGCAGGATGTAGGAGCAGCACACCCTGTTCTGCTGCAGGTCAGCCCTGGAGAAGGTTACTCTCCCAGCCTACCCTGAGAAGATCACTGTCACCGTTCCCTCCATCTGAAGTCAACTCCCTGACGTACCAATAAGCTGCTCGGGTATTTGCTGCCTAAACTGGTCTCCTCCAAAGATCTGAGTCAAAGCATTGCTTCCTGTTTGACCCCTCTAGCTCTAAATGAGGGCACACTTTCACATGTGGGAATGCTGGCAGAGTGGAGGGAAACCAAACCACCCAGAAGAGAGGCAGGTATGATGCCATGGGGTCCCATGTCTGTCTGCTGCACCAGAACAACACCTGTGGCCAACAGGAATTAAAGTGCCAAAATATTCCTGGCTAGTGGTACAAACAGGATGCTACTGAGTGGTAGTTTCATGATAGCTGAGTGTAAACCACAGACAAGGCAGATGTCAGCAAGGTTTCAGCAGTGTTCCTTCTCACCTTCCAGTGTTCCTTCTCACTTTCCGGAAGTTTCATCTTCTTTCACCCTCACTACATAACTCTAAAAGCAACAATTTCCATCCACTTGCCTAGATCCCAAATTTCAAAAACGTCATACCAGGAATGAGTTCAAATCACAGAGACACCTTCCACTTGATCCAAATCTAGTGTACCCTGTTTCGTAATTTGTATGAGGCTGTGCTCTCCAAATACTCCTCTACCAATCTCAGTGGCTAACATTTTCTCATCACAGCAGTGTTTTTGCCCCCATAACTGGTTCCTGTAACTGCCCCAATGACTGTGCAGCCCCATTGCCTGTTTCTTCAAGCATCAGTGTGAACACCTACATATGGTTGCAAATGCCTTGCCATTATTTTCTCATCATTTCCCCAAAACCCATTATGGTGGGTTGGCTAAAGACACTTGGTTCTTCAGATTTTTAAATGGGATTAAAGGAAGGCAAACATTTTGACGTGATATAAAACACTTCTCACACAAATCCTACCCTCAACATGTTCTGCATTGAAACTTCTAAAATAAAATTTGTATTTTTGAGCTTATTCATAATACTCTTAAAAAAAACCCCAAACACCACAAAACAAGCAAATAAACAAAGAAATCCCCACCACAATTCAAACAAAAATTACACCTCCATGAACAATGTCATAAATATATGAGACATGCATTCTAAATATCTGTCAGAGGCTGCCTTGGTCTGTTCCCACTCAGGCTTGCAGCACTCTAGAAACAATAGTATATTTTCATTAATTTCTTCCATGATTGAAGAAACATTATCCTAGCTGTTGAAAAATATTTTAGCAATATTGTGAGAAAGATGGGGAAATTCTCCAGAGCACAATGAACACATCTTCTTCTATCAATTAACATTTAGCAGCTATGAATATGAAATGACGGATCATAGCTACACTGGACTTAGATAAGGAAAAATTACATATTTTTCACAAAATTGGAAAATTCCTCTTGTCAAAGCTGAAGGAAATATAAATTTATCAAAAGAAGAATTAATTTTGTTGGGCTATATAGTGTAGTTTATTTTATCTACTTTATTTGAACTTCTATTTAAACATAAGTTCCCTGTTTGCAAAAGAGGAAAAAGCCCAACCAGTCTCCAACAGAGTAGCAAAACTGAACAAATTGAAAAATCTACCAGTGTAATTGCCAGAAAAAAACTGCTAAAAGGATGCAATCAAGTTCCATCCAGTGGAATACTGAAATAAAACCAAAAAGCCAAAAATCCAGACACCTGAAACTGTTGCACCAAATCATTGTGGCAACTGCAGGGTCTAAGTGAGGTCTCTGTGTGAAGTCCTGATCAGATGATTGTGAGCAGGAATTCAGACATGAAACAGTCTAAGTTCAGACGGAGACACAGAATAAGTGTCATGGGTGACACAGCTCAAAGCTGCAGGATTTTTCAGACCTGATGATGACAGAGGTGTTTTTTTTGAAACACAATGTGTTCAACACCTGTTCAATCCTTGAGACAGTCCTACACAGGATCAAAGTACTTTTAGGACCTTAATGAAGGTCAATAGAGAAATCAGGAAACAGATCAGGCAGCCTTGAGGTGATCAGCAAGATTCACCTCCACCTGAAATGAAGAGTATAGAGTTGAGCTGGTCCTCCTGACCTCCAGTACACTGCATCTCTGCACCAAGTCACAAATAGCATTATTCAATACTGTCCCATTTCTGACTCCTCATCCTACAGCCCATCTGTGGAAAAACACCAGCATAGCCCAGCAATCAGTGCTTTTCTGTTAAAGTATGGGTGCATCTGTAGAGATGTGTCTATACTGGCATATACACACATGAACAACTCTATAAATAGAATATATCAGTGAAACAAGCCTCATCCACTTCCCAATGCATGTTTAATGTATTTCTGTGTATTTCTAGTTTGTTTTTGCTTCTGCCTCCAGATCTGCCTGTGCTGTTATCCTCCCACCATTAAAGTAACACACTTGTGTTCAAAACTTAGATTTCTCACTTTATAGACTATAAAAAAGTTAAACCTTAAAGGACAGGCACTACAAGAACAAGAACATAAAATCATAAAGATTCCACAGGAGCCTCTCAATTGCCTTACTTCCTTATTTTATTACAGAAAAACTTTGCATGTTTGAGTCATTCCAGTCTCAACAAACTGGTAACTGCAGGTAAGCAAAGTGCTTAAACCATTTGGATAGTGACCAAAATCTCAGTCCTGCCAATCACTTCATTTCTGTTGTTAGAGAACTGTTGGTGCTCTGTGAAACTAAAACTCTGCCATCCAAAGGTCAAGCATAAAAGCAAAGGAAAGGCATTAGCTGGTTAGTTGATAAACCTGTGAGCATTATAACATCCTAGAAATTACTCTTATGAGCATATTTTTCCCTGGAAAACCCTTTTCTCTAATGTTCAGCACTTGATCGGTTGACACAGAAAAGACTCATCAAAAACCAGCTTGAAAAACTACAGTGGACTCTGCAGGAGCAATTCCCACAGGAGTTACACTGAATTTTGCTCACAGGGCAGTCGTGTGCACTTAGTGGGAAGGAGATGCCAAATATGGTCACAGTGTCTGTGGCCAGAATGCCTCTTACCAGAGCACGACACCTGTGTTTGTGCCACAACTACTGGGGGGCTTCAGCAGAAGGGAACACACAAGTCAGATTTGGAGACCCGCAGTTATCCAAGGATTTTCCAGTCTGTAGTTCCGTGTCACTAACCCAGTATCTGCTTCCAAGTATTCTGTTGGTAGAACATTCCAGAAAGCCTTGGATTTCTTTTCAACCAACTAATAGTCCTCGTGGTTTAAATCAGGAGCACCCATAGAAGATGTCACCCATACAGCAGACATAACAACTGAAAGGGTCTAAGACACTTGGTTAGGAAAATCTAATCCAAAAGTTTATATTTCTTTCTAACTTAGTTCCTTAAATAAATAAGGCTTAGATAATGATCTCTTCTGTCAGACAATCCTTCACCAATAGCTTGAAGATGTCAATCCACATCAACCAAATGTGGCAAAGGAGTAGCAGCCTCAGAGAAGCTGAATTCCTATGGTTTTTCTGGATATTGGTAACTGATGGGACAAAGGCTTGTTACTGACAGCAAGGTCGATGTGCAGAAATTTATTTTAGATACCGAGAATCCATAGAAATGGTACCTCTCATTCTTGCCAATAGACAAACATGTAAGAAACAAGATTTCTGAAGTTCTACTGCTCATGGCGCTTCCCTCCCCCCATCAGGCAGTAGACAATACTTAGAAAGGCCAAGAGTCAAACTCTTGGTGTTAACCCAAAGCAGAACATCTCCCTTTGCAACTAGATTTTATAAATAGAGGAAAACCAGGATCAAGATGCTAAGGCACTTATTCACAAAGACAAGGAGCTGTTAAGACATGAGTTTATGTGACATTGCAGCTCATTCACAGCTGACTGAAACGAACTGTGCATCCTCTGGAAAAAGGTATTACTCGATATTCAATCAAGTATCGGGTGCTAACCCATAAACTATTCCATCACCTTCATGAGGTTTATATGGGTATAAATTTAAAGTAGTTCTAAATGAAGTCTTGAACACTGTAGCTACCAGACATAATAATTCTACATGGGGTCCTGTTACCATTAGAAACATTTTTATTTCAGAACAGTAAAAAACCAGTCTTTATCTAGCTAATTATCACTGAAAGAACAAATGATACAATGCAAATTAAGAAACAGTAGACACAAAATATTATTATTCAAGGCAAGATTTCTGTGGGTAATCCCACCTGAATAGTTAGCAGCACCATCTCTGTCTCTCAGGGGTTCAACAGACAGGGATATACAGGGGTACACGCATCACCCTCTGATCCTATTTTGCAAAACTAATGACTTGGTCAAGAAATACACTGATGGAAATTGAGGGACTCTGGAAAAAAGTGATGGAACCAAGCCAAAAGAACATCCAATACTCTGGTGAGATTCCCTAATTATAGTCTCCTAAAAGGACGATCTTTCTTAGAGGGTTTGGGGAAGTAACTTACTTCAATATTCCTTATAGAGATGTAGCTGATTAAAGGTTTTGTGGTTGGATTTTTGTTTTCACTTTCACTGAAATCTTGGGAACCAGTCTGAGAAATGATGTTGTTATATTCCAGGAAGAAATGCAAGAAGTAGGGAGTCCTCCTCCTTTCATTTCCCTGCAAAGCCATTCACAAATTATATCACAGATTGAACCCTGAAGTCCTGGGGACCTGTGGTCAGCCTTGGCAGGCTTTTTCCCACCTTCCTATACAGAGATTTTGGCAGCATTTTGAGAAGTCAGAAAAACTATTCTGCTTCTCAGCTGACATAAAATGTAATCAGAGTATGCCAGTAAAAGCCTGGGAAAAGCGGCTGAAAGAAACCATGATCCAGTGGAGCAAAATCCAAACAGATCTGCTGTGCAGCTTTCCTCATTTTCACTAAGGCACCTGCAGAAGAAAGATTTGTGAGAGAGTGAATGACTGGAGTTTTCCTATACAGTGGATGTCCTGGTACACTTAGGAAAAAAATAATTAGATAGGAGTGGAGGGATCCTCTGAAGCACACAAAGTTCAGGTGAGAAAGGAGAAAAAAATTCAATATTAAAAAAAAAATCTTTGTTTTAAAATAATCTTTTCAGCAAGAAATAAGCATTTTGTTCTGTTTATTATTTGTACATCAGTAGGACAGGGATCTCCAAGAACAAGGTTCTGTGTGTTAGGTTCCTCACACTGTCTTTTTAAATAGACATGACAAATACGGAGAGAAAGTAAGCAGCATAATTTTCTGCATGAGAAATTAAAAAGAAATTTAAAAACATGCCCCAGGACATTGCAGAAATCACTATCAAGGCATTCATGGTGCCTTGGTCACAGTCACTAGAGAATGACTGCTGATACAGGAATCACCCAACCTAGCACATTAACCACATATTAACCCTCCCTGACTTCAACTCCCTTTTTTATTCAGTCCTCTAGTGCTTGTAGAAAATGGAAAGTAAAGTACATTACAGAGAACTTTAAAAAATCTGATCACTTTTTAAATTATGAATATTAAAAACAAAAAAAAATTTAAAAGCTGCCACTTAGTTCTAGCAAAACCCACTTAACCATGATCTTAGCCACCATCTTAATTCCTGACCCTAGGATCCCTGATTTCCTATTGACTGTGGGCTCTTTAGGTGCTCACCAATTATTCCTGCTTACTCCAAACACTTCCATCCCTTACCTAAAGTTTGAGGGATCTGTCTACCTTTTTCAGATGACTGGTGCCAGTGCAGTGTCTGGACTGGCTGGTCTGAAGAAAACAAACAGAATCACACCCTTGAAATACACTTTTCATAAGTGTATTATTGAAAAAAAAAAAGAGATCATGATGAGGACAGCCATGCATTGGAACAGAGAAGTTTTGCTCTCTCCATCCTTGAAGGATTTGAAAGCCCAATGGGATGAAGCTCCAGTCGCACAGCTGGCCCTTCTTTGAGTAGGAGACTGGGCAAATTTTTTTCTGAGGTCCTTTCCAGCCTGGATTTATCCCATGATCTCATGATATTACTGTGACAAACATATTCTCAGCAGTACTGGAAGTGGATTCTTCATTTAAACGTGTGCCAAATTCTGCAATATGATTAGTTAAAATTATGTCTCACTGGAAGAAACAGAAATAATAGTATCTCGTTCTACATTGCTTTGATACCAAACAAAAACTTCATTTGTATCATTGATACCAGCATTGATGTTTCCAACAGCATTCAGAAAGGCCCAGGTGATTTCCTAGAATTATCTAGGAAATCTGATAGCAGTGTGATAAATGAGTTATTGAAACCTGATCTCCTGGCCCATCCTGGATCTTGTGCTCTCTTCTCTGCCTACCTGAGTAACAACTCACGCACCCAGCAGAGCCACTTGAAGCACCACAAAGCTCAATGCCCTGTGCATGTAGCCAAACACACTGGTCTCACATGAAATATGTTGAATTTGCTGAACAAACGTGAACTGCAAAACACATGGGCAGTAGAGGCTGCATCTTTTCAAAGAGCAGTAAGGGCTGGGCAAGGCAATAGGATACAAACCCATAATAGAAGTGAGTATCAGTGTCTTACCTTACATAATGTCACTTGAGGCAGACAGACTTTGTCCTCCATGTTTTTTAAAAATACCTGTTATAAAGGGTCCCACATTTTAACTAGGCATATTCATTAATATTCAACACATACCAGGAGGACTTCAAAGTTCCTAATCTACAAAATCATTCTTGCTTCTTACTAGAAATTTACGTATTCTATTTGTCCAGATGAAGGATATTATTTGACCCTGAAAACTTTGATTCTGTTGTGACCGTCTTCCCAAAATTATATGTCCCTCCTGTATGGCACATTTGATTGATGCAGTGTTTTCTGGATAATGTGCCATGAGCTGTGACACAAGAGTTTATAGGATACACTCTGGCTTGATTCATTACTTACACTGTTGGCTGGAGACTTCCAAACTGACTCAAATCCATCCACACAACTTTGGTTTCTGCTTGCTGAAATGTGAAACTGACATCCTTTCCACCGGCACAGTTTTAGTCTGATGCTGGTGTAGAATCATTCTACAGCACATTAAAAGAGAGAACATGGGCTACCACTGTGACAACCTTGAGGCTTTATCACTTCACAGAAGCCAGTAGCCCTATCAGGTACTAATATCACCAAGGACTTGGTGCACACAGTTGAGAAACAGTGGTTTCATTAGTTATCGCTGCTCAGCTGAATTGTGGAGACTGTCCAGAGGATTGCTTATCTCCAGATATGTGGAAATATAATGCAACTTTAATGCTCTTTATCAAAGTTTAAGATAAAAGACTTGACCTCATTATCAGGTCATTAGCATGTGCTCTGAGGGTTGTGGAGAGCTACATCAACTCTGCCCCTACAATTCAGTGGGTTAAATGTCACATCTCTGTTCCATGTTTGAGCCCTGTGTATGCTTGATTTAGGCTGTTTGACCCCATTGCATGAGATCCCCGTGGATTACAGGGATCTAGATCTCCACAGCTTCCATCATACGTGTGCAAAAACACAAATACCAGCTTTGAATTTATAGGAAGGGCAAAGGAACCTGTAAACATAAACATTCCAATAAAATCATATTGTGCAACTGTTTAAGGCTAGTTATGGTCTATAGTCAAGGATCTGCAAAAGCCTAGCAGCAATTAGAGGCACCACACTTTCTGTTCCCCTGAGTATCAGAAAACACATCAGGTACGCAGCAGCAGTTATGTAATAGGAAGCAGTAATTTCCGGCAATTTCCACATCAGCATATTATATAGTGAACACATTGATGTGGAGCAGACCAACGACCAAGCCACAGGAGGATGGAACACTGGCAAGAAGATTTATAACTCTTGGAAAAAAAAAAAAAAAAAAAAAAAAAGTGGAAGAAAAGAAGAAAAGGTGTCAGCTCCAATAGCATGCTCCTTCAACTAGAAATCTTCCAGGAACCCTACAAACATTGTGCAACGTGATTCCACAGAGCCCCAAGAAGGATGCTGAGCAGGTACAAGAGCCTCTATTTCATATCTGTGTAAAGTTAGGGGAGGATGAGAAGTTGTAAGGTAATAGAATGACACTGCAGGAACCTGGATTCCCATGTCAGTCCCAACAGAAATACACAAGGTGAAATTAGGAAAACTACTTTGGCCCAAAATTCAAACACATTTTAAAAAATTTGATTACTCAGACAAAACTTTAAATACTCTGTAACTTGAGATTATTGGTTTTATGAGAAGATAGTATGAAATTTCTCAGGAATCTTTGGAGGAAAAAAACCAGCTGGCACCTCTTGAATCTGGCACTGGTGATTAGCCCTGGAGCCTATACATGTCCTTCATGTTACACATACGCCAATGTGTAAGCTTGTGCTTAGATCTCTCTCTGAAAACTAGAGTTATTAATATTGTCTTCTCATGTATTCTCATGTTTAGGAGATTTTTGGAGCAAAGACAGTCAGTAACCTACATTTTATTGGCTGAGAGAGCCCCTTGGGAGGAACTTCTGGAATGGCAAAGGAATCGAGGAAGGTTGGACGTTGTTCAAGAAGGAAATTTTAAAGGAGCAGAATTAGGCCATCTCCCTGTGCCAAAAGATGAGCCAGTGGGGAAGACTGACCTGACTGAACAAGGAGTTTTGTCTGGGACTTAGGAAACAAAGATGTCATGAAGTTATGCAAGGAGAAAATTAGAAGTGCCAAAGCCCAATTAGAACTTAATCTGGCTACTGTTGCGCAAGACGATAAAAAATGTTTCTATAAATACATTAACAAAAGAGGGCGAAGGCAAACCTCCATCCTTTATTGGATGAGGGAGGAAACATAGTGACAAAGGGTAAGGCTGAGGTCCTTAACAGCATCTTTGCCTCAGTCTTTAAGAGTCAGACCAGTTGTTTTCAGCCCCTTGAGATGGAAGACAGGGACAGGCAGCAGAATAAAGCCTCCATAATCCAAGGGAAATGGTCAGTGATCTGTTACAGCACTTAGACAGACACAGGTCCATGGGGTCAGATGGGATTCATGCAAGGGTACTGAGGCAGCTGCTGGAAGAGCTGACCAAGCCACTCTCCATCATTTACCAGCAGTCCTGGCTCAACAGGGAAGTCCCAATTGACTGGAGGTAGCAAATGCAACATCCATCTACAAGAACGGCTGGAAGGAGGATCCAGAGAACTACAGTTCTCTCAGCCTGACCTTGGTGCCCAGAAGAGTTACAGAGCAGATCACCTTGAGTGCCATCACACAGCGCACGCAGGACAACCAGGGCATCAGGCCCAGCCAGCAGGCGTTTGTAAAAGGCAGCTCCAGACTGATCAATGTGTTCTCCTTCTATGACAAGGAGACCACTTGGAGAATAAGAGAAAGGTTAGATGTGTCTACCTGGACTTTAGGAAAGCCTTTGACACCATCTTCTACAGTATCCTCCTGGAGAATGGCTTCCCATGGCTTGGACAGGTGCACTGTTCACTGCATGGTCAGGCCCAGAGAGGGGTGGTGAGTGGAGTTAAATCCAGCTTGTGGACAGTCACCAGTGGTGTTCCCCAGGGCTCAGTATTGGGGCCAGTTCTATTTAATATCTTTATCAATGATCTGGATGAGGGGATCAAGGGCACTCTCAGTCAGTTTGTAGATGACACCAAGTTGGGTGGGAATGTTGATCTGCTGGCAGATAGGAAGGATCTGCAGAGGGATCTGGACAGGTTGCATTGATGGGCTAAGGCCAATAGTATGAGGTTCAACAAGGCCAAGTGCCAGGTCCTGCTCTTGGGTCACAACAACCTCCTGCACTGATACAGACTGTGGGAAGAGTGGATGGGAAGTGGCTCAGCAGAAAATGACCTGGAGATGCTGGTTGACAGCAGCTGAATGTGAGCCAGAGTGTGCCCAGGTGGCCAAGAAGGTCAATGGCACTGGGTTTGTATCAGCAACAGCATCACCATCAGGACCAGGGCAGTGATTGTTCCCCCTGTGCTGGGCACTGGTGAGGCCACACCTTGAATCCTGTGTCCAGTTCTGCGTCTGTCATTGCACAAAAGACATTGAGGGGCTGGAGCGTGTCCAGAGAAGGGTGACGGAGCTGGGGATGGGTCTGGAGCACAAATCTGGTGAGAAACTGAGGGAGCGGGGGGTGCTTAGCCTGGAGGAAAGGGTCTTTGGGGGGGGGCCTTATTGCTCTCTACAACTACTTGAAAGGAGATTTTGGTAAGGTGGGAGATTGGTCTCTTTCCCCAGGTAACAAGCCTCAAGTTGTGGAAATGGCCTAAAGTGATGCCAGGATGGTTTAAATAGGATATTAGGGAAAATTTCTTCATGGAAGGCATTATCAAGCATTAGAACTGGCTTCTCAGGGCACTGGTTGACTCACTGTCCCTGGAGGTATTTAAAAGATGAGTAGATGTGGCACCTGGAGACATGGTTTAGTGGTGGACTGGCAGTGCTGGGTTAACAGTTGGATGAGCGACCTTAAAGGTATTTTCCACTCTAAACCATTCTGTGCCTAAAACAAACTAAGAAAGTAATAAAAAACTTACAAATAATTACTAATAATATAATTATAAGAGGCAATATAAAGTAATCTTTAAAGGGACAAACTCGACTATGATTATGCTCCAGCTCAGGCCATCACAATTTTCCTAAGGTGAAAGAAGGCCTGATTCCAAGCAGGGTTAAGGTTCATGCATGCCCTCTTAACTCCCTGGGATAGGAACACTTCCCTGGACATACCATAGAAAGCCACAATTTTTTTAACCTCAGTCTTGCATAAAGTACAGTTTACTGTGACTGATAAACAGATGAACAGGTCATGGTACTTCTAGGAAAATCAATTGAAACTTTGCACAAACATCAAGGAAACCACCTGTGGCCCAAGTAAAAAAATATCATTATCCCTGTGGGTTGTTTTTTTTCCAGCAGTGAAGTCTACAGTCAGGGCATGATGAACAGAAATATCAGTATATTAGTATCTATTCAGAAATGTCAGCATTAGGTTTTACAAGGAACAGACTGAATGCAACAAGTCTTTGATTCTGGCAGGCAGTTTCTTTCCAGAGTCCTGAAGGTTATGTAGACTAGGAGACAATTGTTTTTATATTCAGTCTGCAGAGTCAGGACTCTGGGGAATTTTTTTTGTTTTACCTTAAAGTCTTTGGAACATTAAATTTTTTAGATGAAAAATCACATCTGCTTCCACACTTCCAAGACATTTACAGGTGATCTGACCTCTTTTCAGCCTCATTAGACACAACAAATAATTGCAAGCAAACAATTAGATCCCCTTGAATGAGAAAAGTGGCCAGACTGAGAAAGTAGAATGCACTCTTAATTGGCACATCCATCCACCACTGGGTATTGCTTGGCTCGTTGCTGCTGTGTGATTTAACGTGGTGGTCTGTGCTTCCCCTGGGTCTGATAGTAACGTGACAAGGGATTTTAAAATGCACACACCTGGGAAACATAATAAAGGAAAAATACTGGGGAAAAACCAAGGGAGCAGCTGTATGTTTATGTTTTGTGTAAACAGTGCCAAAACACAGCTCCACCAAAGTTTGAAACTGGGGAGAAAGTGATAAAAAGGGGTATTTGGATAAAAATTCATGACTTAAAAGTGACAGAACATGTGGATGCTTGGACTCACTGAAAACCATAGAATCATAGAATGGTTTGGGTTGGAAGGGACCTTTAAAGGTCTTTTAGTCTTACCTCTCTGCCATGGACAAGGACATCTTCCACTAGATTATGTTGCTCAAAGCCCTGTCCAACCAGACCTTAAATACTTCCAGGAAGACAAAATCTAAGTGTCTCAAATTGGGAACTTAAAATGAAGGAATAAAAAACCCAGGACTCCTTGAAGAGAAACACTGATAGTTCATTGCTTGAAACATGACATAGCCACAAGGATTTGCACAAAGAGTTGAAATCCAGGATTCTGTATGTGTTCTTGATTTAAGCCAGTAATATTTCTACAGTCATGCTTCACTCCCATAGCTCAGGAGGTGATAACAAAGGCAGCACTGTGCCAGTTCTTGGTTTTGTCTGCTCTTCATTTCTTCTGATCTCCGAACCATACATCACATTCCTGGAAGGAACAGAAAAATCATGAAGTGACACCTGTGTGGTCAAGAAGAACTGTGTGAAAGGAAGTCTTGGCAGTGCCTCCCCTCTCACTGTGACACATGGCCATATTGACCAAGGAAAGAATTTGCTCAAGTTATTTCAATTCTCCAAACTTTCTCCTCCTCCTGGGGAGAATTTTTCTTCAGTTCATTAAGGAGGCTTTGGTGGCACTGCCTGAACAAAATATTTAATGTGCCAGAGTACTAAATTATCTTTCCACAGGCATAAATATTGATTTACAAGGTTCTTTACAGTAGACTCACACTTTAGAAGTGGTCCAAAGGGAAAAGACTAAAATGTGCTTTGTGGGAAATCCTGGGAAATTCTAGTTACACACATGTGCAAGTTTAATCCTAAGTGTTTTGAGATCTCTGTAGAATATGAAGCAAGCTCAGCTATTAAGGGATCAAATGTGCCTCTAACTTTTCCCTCAAGTAGCTAATGAAAAATGTTGATTACCCACAAAACTGGTTCAACAAAACCACATCAGTACTGCCCCCAGGAAGACCGCAGTGGTTGAAGGAGGAGTTCATTTTCCACAATCAAGACACATCAAGGTCCCTGCTGAAAGCACAAGCAATGTTGTTAATGTACCTCCACAAGACTGCTGTACCCTAGGGTGAAAACAGGTGTGATCACTGAAACATGAGCAAACGCTACCAACTCATTCCACTTTCCATTTCCAGCTTCCAAGGAAAACTTTGACCACTGCCTGGAAGGGGTTGGTGCAGGCCAGAAATGAGAGATATCCATCCAATTCTAATCCTGTCTGTCATCTTTCTCAGGAGTCACCTGTGAAATGGCAGGCACATCTCTGCACTTAGACATCAGCATCAAACACATATCTCAACATTTTCTTCAGCTCTCATAGGTACAAAGAAAGTTAACAGTAAAAGTCTGGGCAACCCACACCCAGTACTGAGGTTCAACAACTTCTAGCCTGGAGTAATAAGAGGATAGAAAGAGCTTTCTCTGTTTCACATGGATAGGGAGATCCAGAACATTTAGTCTGAGGCACAATTTTGTGTCCAATCTTGGACAGCAGCCAGAAGCTGTAGTCTGAGAAGGTGGTGGGAGAGCCAAGCTGGGCCATGGATGTGGACTAACAAGGCTGCCTGAGGAAGACCTGGTCCTCCACTTTCTCACAGCAACAGCATTCCAAATCAAACCCTGTTCCTCTCCCCCTAGAGCAGCACAACTCATTCTGGAGTCAACCCCACCTTTTTTCTGATATTATTTCTAATTCCTCAGGGGATTTGGAGCAGCGTTAATGTGTTTTATTTTTGCTTTTTCAAAGAAAAATATCCAAATATAACTGAAGTCAAAAGGAGTTTTTAGGCCTTGATGGAATCTGGACAGAGAGCAACAGAGAAAAGCTTTATTTCAGAGGAGACCCAGCAGATACTCACTGACAGTGATCAATGGGTCCCAAAGTGGAAGAGAGAAGACTGGGAACACTGATCTCATTTGGCATGCAGACAGCATCTCCAGTTCCCTGCATGTCCAGCTCAGTGGCAGAGCGATGAGTAAAGGTCGCCCTGGTGACCCCAGTCTCAGTAATGTCCCCATATGGTGCACTGACACACAGACCTGGACAATGAGCTGTCAGAGCAGAAAAGACTGGACACTTCTTCACATTCAAATTGCACTGTCAAAAGCTTAAGACAGAAACATGTATTTTCAGTCTTAAATCACACTGCTCAGCACAGACTGAAAAAAGTTGGAGCTTGGAAGATTTTCAGAGTCTGCTTTCAGTAAAACAAGGAACTCTGTACCAATTCCCCCATTAAAACATCATAGCTGATACAGTAAGATTTATTGGATGAGATTACACAGAAGTGTAACACCATTTATGAAGATTACTCTCAATAACTATGAAGTTAGTTCAAGAATGAGATCCTTAATAGGGGTTGCTGAATTCATTCTGGAGAAATCAATAACAATACAATATCTACTTTTCAGTCACACCACAGCCACCAGGACACTCCAGACACTAAAAGTGCTCTCCTTGGCTGCTGGAGAAGGTTCCAATGATTCCCTCAGTGGAAGTAGGTTGTGATTTTCGATCTGGTAGGCCAGGCCTGAAAGAGAGCCTGGAGATTTCGCAGACTGTGCGCAGCCAGTCTGAGCACCAGAGAGCAAGGCTTTGTGCTCTAGACTTTGTATCCCCATTCAGTACCTTACACCCCAGACCAAACCACTCCCACAGAGCTCAGCCTTGATAGACCTTGATGAGGTCTCCCTTTAGTTGTCTGTTCTCAAGGCTGAACAGGCCCAGCTCTCTCAGCCCTTCCTCATAAGAAAGATGCTCCTGGCCCTTAATCATTTTTGCTGCCCTCCATTGGACCCACACCAGGAGCTCTGTGTCTGTCTTGTCCTGAGGAGCTCAGAATTAGACACAGCATTCCAGATACACCTCACTAGGGCTGAGCAGAGGGGCAGGATCACCTCCCCTGACCTGCTGGCAATGCTCTTCTTAATGTGCCCCAGAGAACCACTGATCTTGGATGCAAGGACACTGCTGGCTTATGGACAGCTTGTTGTCCATCCATGTCCTTCTCCACAGAGCTGCTTTCCAGCAGGTAAGCACTCACCCTGTCCTGACGCCTGGGGTTGTTCCTGCCCAGGTGCAGGACCCTCCATTTGCCTTTGCTGAATTTCAGTCAGTTCCTCTCTGCCTACTACACTCTTCCTCCTGCCCCCATATCATTTCCACCTCCAGATACCCCATCACCTGAGTGTCTTTGATACCTGTAAAACACTTCTGCAAAGGGAAAATTTGGCACATGCCTCTGCCCTGGCTCCTTTTTACTGTTGCTAGTCACTGTGAGCAGTGGCTGAGATCAGGTGCTGGGGGAAATACTGGCCTAAGAGCCATGCAGATCCTTGACACAGACCTGCACATGTCCTTGGCTAAACACGGAGGCGTATGTGACCATCTGATGGCATTGACCCTTTTCCCAGTACTCCAGGCTTGGAGACAGTCCTTGCTGCATCACCTCACAAGAGGCTCTGTGGCAAGTCACACACCTGTTCATAGGATCTCCCGTCCTAGAAGATACATGCATGGTTGAGGGAGCTTTGTGATTTCACAGTGAGACAGTGCTGACAGAGCGAGGAGCAATTGAGGATTCAGGGAACTTGGGAAATCCAGACTCCTCCCTCTGGATGTATTAAACGGACCAAGAAAACCCTTTGGGTCAGCAGGACCTGAAGATAGACCTAATCAACATTTCTCCTGAGGAACCTTGAAGTCCTGCCTGGCAGAACCAGTGTCTTTGCCTCCCACAGGCTGGATCAGAGCTGCACTCCTGGTGGCACCAGCCAGGACATTTCTGCTGGAAGAGGAACTCAAAGCACATTGAATCCAGGAGGGGCTAAGGATGAGGAGCAGCTACCAGGCTCCCATATGCACTTACCTAAAACATCCTCTAAAATGTAACTAACCTGCGCCAAATCCATCTGCTGGCACACGGGGGAGAACATGGTACCTGGCAAAGGCTTTCTGTGAACTGGACCACAGCACCCTCCTTGGAAGAGCAGGTTGGAGCTGCTTGCCCTCCATGTTCACTCTTCATCATGATTAACTCCTCTGTCACAGAGAGGGACAGAAGCATCCATCTCTGCTTGGCCAACTGGAATCACTGGCCAGCACAGCCCGTGCCATTTATCACCAGCATTTATGTGGGAGAGGATGACAGCAGGTGCCATTTGTGTCAGTGTTGCTATGTGAGTCGACTGATTAATTAAAGCCACACAGCCCCCCAGGCTGCCGGGAGGGTGAGGAGGAGCAGGAGGGATCATTTGTTAGCTCTCCCTAAGCCCTCGCTGTCTCCTTCAAAGGCCCTTTGAGTAGGTGAAAAATCCCACTGGGTCTTTGGGCATGGAGGTGGGAAAGGTGATGTCCCCTGGGATGGCTCTTGGAGGTCACTGTTGGTGGAGGTCCATACTCCAGGAGTGGGCATGAGGGCTCCATGGACTCACTCCATCTCCTGTAATCTTGTTTTTAAACATGCTGCTTTAAAAGATGTGACAAAAAGGAAGAAAAATGCCAGCAAACACAGATAATTAAACAATTGTCCCACATCCTGTAAATGAGGAATCTCTATTACTCATGGACCAGAGCTGACGGGTGCAATATCACTTCTTTTTGCTCTCACACTACAATGCATCCATCCAGTTTCACCAGCCCTCATGTGACCCTCCGTTCAACCAATTCCAGTAAGTTTGGACAGATACTGATGTAAGTGAGACCAACACCCACCCCTGCCATGCAAGTCCCCAGGCTGTTACAGAAGGGCTCAATGACAGACCCCAGAGCACTCCTTGCCCATTCTCAGCTGGGCTGAGTTTTGTAACTGCATGAGTCTCAGTGACATGAGAGGCCATTTAAGAGTTGCCCAAGGGAAATTCATGCATGAGGCAGGTCTGCCTCACAAGGGATGAGGCTACACATTGCATTGGAGCAGCCATTTGTGATTGCCATCCATTCCTGGTACAGAGATGCTAACCTACTTCCCACAGCACTGCCATTGCTCATTCACCCACAGTCAGACACTTTTCCTCACTGCTCTGGGATGAAAAACTCTTCCTGATCCTGATCAGTGGCCAAAACCATTTGTCATACTTCGAGACTGGGAAGTAGAAGACACATTTCACTGTGGAGAGACATCAGCCAGAACCCCGCTACTTTTGAAAACTTGCTTACATCTTGCTGGAGCAAAGGACATTGGTTTCTCTCTTATGTATTGTAATCAAAATAAAGAAAATTCATGAACTTTTAACACCCTGGAGGTATTGCCTGTTTCCTAGACTCAAAATAGCCAGTTGGCACAACTTAAAGGTGGCTTGCACTCAGCCTGCTAAGTAACGTTACTTCAGTGAAACCATTGCAGCTCTCACGCCACACCACTTGTGCATACCCTCTGCCCTAGTCCTACATCAGCAAAAGCTAGAAGGAGAATAAAGAAAAAGATTTAAGGTGATTTTGCTGGAGACTGAATGTGGTTCTTTTATTGGATTGTCCAAGAGGAAAATACAGCTTTTCATATTGTCAAATACATGTGCTGGCCCCGATCAGTTTTCTAGGGCATTGCAACTGACAGTTCAGGGAAGAGTTCGTAAAGTAGAAGTCAAGTGGGTAAATTCCCTCTGCTCCCCAGCAGCAGTGCCAGGGACACCACAGTCAGCATCAGGCCAACAGCTGAGTTCACTGAGGAGCAATTATCTGGATGTATTCCCCTGCATCTCTCAACATTCTGAGTTTAAATGGTAAGATGGCTCCCAGCTTGGTTACCCTGCAGGGAAGGTACAGTGTGAGGTTAATGCACCAAAGCTGACCCATCAGTCAGGAGAGCCAGCAGAGTTTACCCCTAAACCAGGATGGGCATGAGTGATGCTCCTGAAAGCCTCGTGATACGCTGATCATTAGCCCCAGCTCAGTTAGGAACCCTGTCTTTTGTAGGAGCAAATGTCAGGGAGCGCAGCATAGAACACACTGTCCCACCTGTTGGCTCTTCGTCTGACTGGGAATACAAGGGAAAAGCAGCCATAGAAGCTGAGACACTACAGGTGCAGTTCAGGGCAGGCTCCATAACTTGCACTCAAAACCAAAATTTTAATATCTGCATATCCAGTTGGGCACTATAATTGAACCTGGGAAAAAAGTCATTTAGCAGCTATCAAAGGAGAGCAGCACGACAGATGATTTGCTGCGCCTCCTTCACTGTCCCCTCCTGTCCCTGAGCAGTGGACAGGTCCCTTTGCACCTGGGGAGGAAGCAAAGCCCTCTGGCCACTGCGTGCAGCACCAGCCTTATACATTGGCCAAGAGAGGGACTGAGAACAGCAAAGCACAGGCGGGATTTGCACAGTCCAGACAAGGCAGTCAAGCACACATCAATGCTCAGAGCTCTCTTCTCCTCTCCCCTTCTCTCTGTCACACTCCCCTTGTCTGCAGGACAGATCCTCTCTGATATCTTCTTCTCTTCTTCACCCCAACAGGGGGTGAACACCCTTCCTCTTCCCACTGCCTTGCAAAACTCGGGCCATCATGCATCCACCCACCGCCCCCCTGGGAGCCCCTGAAACCAGCTCTGACTGTGACTTCCCATCCTGCAGCCTTTGCTGCCATCTACAGCCCCATGACTCCCCACGGGGACAGGATGGGGACTGGCATGGGTTGTCCATCCCAGAGGAATGCACCTGATATGGGATGCTGGTCTCTGCCTGTTCTCCTGCAGAGCTCCCAACGGGTGGCTGAATAATGCATGGGTAGTAATTCCATTCAGGCAATTCACCCTTTTTTTCTGCAGGTTTAATCGTTAAGAGATAAATTGCCCTCATCCCTGGCTTCCCAGATGAGGAATTGTTAGGGGCCAGACCTGCAATTTATTATATTTTGGCAGAGAGACGGTTTAAATGCTCTGGGGTGGGGTTAAGAAGGAATGAGCTCTCACAAAGACCATGAAATAATGCTGCTAAATACTCACCTCTAATCCCATGTGTTCATAGGCAGAGTGATTGCTTTTATTTGAGGAACAAAAAGAAAGTGAGGCAGTGGGAAGTTACATGAGACTCTGCACAGTCAAGACCAGGCATTCCTATAACACTCCATGTTACTTAAGGCTGCCAGTGGGTACATTCTCACATCATCTTCCCTTCTCTCCATACCCAGAAGCATCTTTTCAGAGCACCACCCCAATATAAAAATAACAAACATTCATTCCTATAGGAAGGGCTTTCTTAGTAAGTTTCCATGTATTTTCAGGACTATTTGTATATGTCCTCTCTCCTTGGAAGAAGACAAGAAATAGTTTACCCACAACATTTGGGACTTGAACTTGATTATTAATGCAGAAGCACTCACTGTCTCCTGATCTGGCTTAATCAGAGTACAGGTAGTACCTGGTCTTTATCTCACTACCTACCTGCATGCTCTCCCTCTCTTCCAAGAAATACTTTACAAAGACATTGCCAAAATCCAATGGGAAAAGCACAAATCCAGGTGTGATTTTTTTAAACACAGCAGGAGAGAATTGTGAATAGCTTACAATAGCAACGCCCTGCAGCATGCACCCATCCAACTGAAAAAATGAATAATTGCTCAGTATATGTTTTAGGAATGCTATTTCTGGGACTCAGGATTTCCTGAGTAGGTTCACAATGACCACACAGGTTCTTCAGGGTCACATTTAAGCGATAGGTGATTAGTCATGTGTCAGACCATAAGAATTACCTCTGACTTTCACTCGTTACAGTGAAATGAAGACTTCAGGGTGAATGAAGAGGAGGAGGATTCATTGGCCCATTTGGCCCTATGCATAGTGGCATTTGACACTTGATTACTCTGTACAGCAGATGCAAAGATAAAAGAAGAAAGCTTTAGGGATATCAAAATGCCTTTTTATTGCACACAATGAAAACCTTCTGCATAAGCCCGCTAGATTTCTAAGATCACCAATTAGAATGATCGTAATTTTTGCTCAAGTAATCATTTCTCTTTACTGGAGGAAAAAAAAAGCATATTTTTAACTGAAGAGGGGAAAATATCTCTCTTTCATTCTTATTCTCTACCACCTTAACTATAAAGTGACAGAAATAAGACTTCAAGTCTTGGATTATCAACAATAGTTGGTATTTATGGAAGCATAAATACCTTTAATTCAGTAGTAAGGCTCTGTGATAAATCCTTTGCTGAAGTAAATTTTCATCACTTCATTAATTCCATGTTAAAAAAGGATTGGCTGATTTTCACTAAGAAGAATGACTGTCCATAGCTGCTAGAAAGCTGGTAAGTCAATGTCAGAAATTTGTCATGCCAGATAATAAGACTGGAGAAGTTAGGAAGGCAGAGAAAACCTTTCAGCACCTGTAGCAATACTCTGGTCTGCTCTGTAATTTAATTAATTTGTAATAGCAGAGAATCTAGTTCTTTACAACCTCTGTGAATCAGAAAAAAATATTTATTTCAAGCATCAGATCTGAGACTTAAAGAAATAAACCCCCAATATTTTAAAGCGTGTGTAGGGGGAAATCTATCAGTCAGGCAAGAAAAATGTTTATATAAAATTATGTAATTCTACTTATATTTTCCAACTCATATAATGGCAAATCAAAGCATATGGTGCTTTGGCTCAGTAGAAACATTCTCTCCCAAATATAAGAGCAAAGGCTTCTATTGGAAAAGATATTTAAGACACAGCCACATCCCCTTCAGCATGTTGGAGTCATTCTGCACAGAAGCCTCACAGCTGCAGATGACAGGGCCAAATATCTCAGACAAATATTTTGACTTGGGTTTTAACAGGCTTTTGAACTTGTCCCATGTCTTGCTGAGGATATCAAGTCAGACCTTCAGTTTGCATGCAATTGTCTGCATAAAACACAGTAAAGCCAGAAAAATTTCATTATTGCTGTAGCATCTAGAAATCTTCATAGTAAACTGTTGAGCTTTTGATGGGATACCCTTCCTTCTTGGACGAGGGTGAGAGAACAGAGGAGGCTGCTGTTATGCTAAGTTCTTTATTTCATAGTCTCATAGCTTTCTTGAAGGCAGAGTTCGAAGGGGTTACATGATAAGGCCAAGCAGCAACAGCAGCAGCAGGCAAACAGCAAGTAGTAAACAGCTTCTTCTTCTAATTCTAGTCCTAATTCTTTCTTAAAGAAGTGTGGATTATATTTGTTAATTCACCAATAAAATTAACACATGATACTAGTTTTTCTTTTCTTAACCTATCCTGGTCTAATTCTAATAGTCATAAATCTCACACAAGTGTTGCATAGGTATTACACAGATTTGCGTGTTTCTATACAGTTTCTATCAGCTCTTATTGTTTATGTGAACACTCTGTCTAAAAAATGTGAACAGTATAGTTCTATCTGTATTCTGTCTAAAGCAAAGAAATTCTGTGAAAAGGTAACAGTGCTGCAGTAAAAACTGTGTTTTAAGTGTGTTTTAAGGTCTCTACTGCAGCTTTTCAATGTTTAAAGCACTTAGCATATATTTCTACTAAAAGTTAAAAATCTATATTCCTATTTCACTTTGGTGTGGCTTCATGTAGCTCAGCTTGTCCAAAGGTTTTAATTCAACCCCTGTGCTTTGGCTTTCCTCTGGGCCTGAGTCCAGAGGAGCTTTCACTCCCACAGTAAACCAGCAAAACACTGGCAAGTTTCCATTACAAGGAAAGAGAGGGAAAAAAATATATATAGGACAAAAGAAATCATCTCTCATTAGAAGAATTTACACATACTAGATTTTTGATTTTGACAGAGAAAAAGGTCTTTGTCATTCCAAACCAGAAAGTTTTCCTGTAGACGTTGTTCCACCTGCTCAGTGGGAATTGCTGTGATTTACAGGAACAGACTGGTGCTTTCAAGGAGCCATGCATTGTCACAAAAAGGAAGGGACCAATCAGTGTCCCCTGGAAAATAATAACTTCTACAGAATATTCTTCAACATGATAAATGCCTTTGCGTATGCAATGCAGGTGCGTTTTCCACTACTAGCGTTCTGTAAGGCAATGCAGCATCTTCCACTCTCACACACAGTCCTGCCCTACAAAACACACACCTACAGCAAAACCAGGGAGCAGGAGTGCTGTTATTACCACAGACTAGGTAAGAGTATGCTATTTCTTCCCCACAGCTCTTACAGATGTTGATGGCAAATGTTTGGCTCTTGCTGGGAAGCTCTTGATTGCAGCTGAAGAAGTTTAAGAACCAGCCTCTGGCAGTCTCAGCGACATGAAATGCTACACACCCCATACTCTCCAGATCTTCATTCAGAGATTTCCAGCCCTACAGCTCTTGGTTCAGAGCTCTGGCAGCCCATGGACCAAGCGACCCCACCCAGTCATCTCTTCATCAAGCCCCTCCTTTCTGGGTTTGCACAAACATGTGCACATGTACAAGTGGAGGAGTGCTGGGGTGGGCAGCATCTCCCCTCTCACAAGCTCAGCCACCAAAAGGGAATGACGTAAGTTTGCATCACTGGAGGAGGAAATAAGTCGTGGCTTGGACCACAACAAACACTTGCACTCTGGCATCCCATTGGAGATCTTGTGACTCTGGTTGTCCCCACAAGACAAGAATGCCCTTCTTGCATGCATCTGCCCCACACTGTAACGGGGGCCCGAGGCCTTGTTCAAAGGCTTGACATCAGTGACACAAGTGCAAAATCAAAGCCAGAGCTGGCTGCACTCCAAGGATTCATCCTGCTGCTGTCTCAGCTGTGCCAGTTGGAGTTAGTTATCGAGGAAGAGATGTAGAAACTGCACCACAAGTGCTGAAGGGATTGAGAATGTCATGTATGACGTAAACAGGAACTGCAGAGCTATGGCAGGACCTGCCTGACCTTTGTGGTGTGGGAGAAGACATGATGTGGTTTGCTTCAGCACAGCCTTCCTCTCCTTCAGCCCAGGGCAATGCTCAAAGACTGCTAATGCAGATAGCACAAGGGTAAAAACAGAGCCTTAAAACATCAGATGGAATTGCTGTCTTCTGCCAAAATGGACAGGTTTCTTTCCACCTATATTCTCTCTGACCTAGACCAGTCCTTTGCAGCTTAGACTGGTTCCATGGGCAAGCCCAGCGCCCAGGTTTAGGGCTCTCCTCAATATTCACAGCTGCAACAACTAACATGAAATCACACTAGGGAAGAAGAGATCCTGCCAACTACAGGCTCAGTCCCAAAACTATTTCTTGGTCTCAGATCCCATCTCCAGGAGTTGCCTGCCCCAGGCAGCTTCTTCATGGCTACAGATTTCACTGCAATGGGATGACTCCCTGTCTGATGTCTGGAGCTACTGCAAATTCAGAATCTTTATTAAAGGGGCAATTGATACAGGCAGGACAACATATTCTATGCCCTTCCCTACAACATATTCCCTTGTCTTTGCTGGAAATGCTTCCAGCACAGATAAGCAGTTTTTGAATTTCCTCATGTCCTACTCACTGCAGCATCAACACACTCCAAGTTCCGACCTGCCCCCAAACGGGCAGACAAGACATAGTTTTCAGACAGCTTTTGCAGCCTTTTTTTGTTTCCCCAAATGAGTACTCTGCAGATCCTGAAAAGGTTTGTGTGCCCCGAGCATCACCAGGAATCACAAGATGACAAGAAATGGGAACACACTGACCTTCTGGATGCTTTTAACTCTGGCCAGCACCAGAGAGAAAACATGTAAGTCAAAAATATGATCTTCTTGGGAGACTTAAGATGAAAAAGAGTAAAATGCACCATTTAAGTCTGACAGTTGTTACCAAACCCACACATCTCTCCTTACCTCCCTTCCACTGATTTATGAATCAGATGCCTCATCCTCTGGACAGGCATACACATGTTTCACATTGACATAGGTTTTCTTTCCCACACATCTCTGCTGTGTAAGGTGACCATTTGAACTCATTAATTCACCATACAAAGTGAGTATGTTCCCTTAGCTGGTGTCCTACAGAGCTCAGGTTAAGGGCAAGAGAGTGAAAAGGGCTCCCAGTCTGGGGAAAGGACAGGAGGAAGGAAGGGAGCACATGAAAAGGCTGCCCTTTAAACCCAGCACAACTTGCCTTCTCTTCACCCACAGCCTATAGTGTGCACACGACTTGAATGGAACAAAATAACTCATTACTTCACACAAACCAAGCTGAGTGTATCTGTAACTGATCCCCAAGTCAATTTGACCTTGAGGAGGAAACACTGCAGCTTTTTCTCAACAAAGATACCTGGAGAGATTCAGGTTCTCATACAGTGTTTCATGGTGTCTCAAAGCCTCAGCTGAAAGAGTGCTGAGGCTCAGATCAAACAGGTGAGAGAGGCTGAAATAAAGCAGATTTCTGTTGGCCTCACTCTCTGCCTGACCCCATCTGATGGCATGTCTTCTCCCTATTGTTGGCCCAGCGTTGGGAGGTCCCATATTTGACACCAGCAGCTTGAGAGAAACAAGCTCTTCTTTGCTCTTCCCTTTAACTGCACACAATTTGGTACCAAAGAGGTGAGAACTCGTCACTAAGGTGCAGAGCAGTAACAGCCTTTAGGTAAAGTGCAGATCCTGGCACCCCTATTGCTCCTACTTTGTACCTTTGTGTCCAAGCCCCATCTGTGCTCCATCACTGTGGTACCTGGGCCCACAAAAAAAGCACTTTTACCCATACAAAAGGCTAAAGAACCCTCACAGCTCATGAGTAATGATCTCCTTTCTCTCTCCCAGAGAAATCAGTAATAATCTGGCAAATTTGCACCAAATTCATATTTACCCTTGGATATCATTAATGTTAGAGGTTGGGGATGACTCTGTTTGTGGCAAGCAGAAAAACTGAGAGGAGGAAGCAGCAAAAAATAATTGGTAGATGAATGATTTTAAGGAAATAAATAAGTGGTTAAAAGTAATTCCATGGTCAAGAAACAAGTTTCTCCAGGAACTTTACTGGAGATGATGTGTAAATGATAAACCAGAGAAACAGGTGAACAAAAAAAAAAAAATTACCCACAGCCATCCATATATTCACTTCTTTGTTAAAAACCCTGATGCAAAAACAGTGCCTCCATCTCCCACTGAACTTTGGGGTTCTTTGCCATATTTCACAAAACAACATCTGTCACCCCAAATTGTAATGGAGATGAATTACTTGCTTTAGAATGCTCAGTACTCCTGACTCCCACAGACAGCCCTCTGCAACTGCCTGAAAAACCCATAATTAGTAGCCATACACCATGGATGGAAAAAATCCACCCCAAATATTACTAGAATGCAGTAACATTATTTCCAAGGCATTTTGAGATGCATCCAGAGTGATAGAGTCCTGGCTAATTTCTTTTATTTTGCTTTTGGCAGAAAGAAGTGGAGAAAAGGGATTAGATTGAAACTGCCAAGCAGCAGAAGAAAATCATAAATCTCCCATGCAGAAGTTGGACACAGCAGGTCACTCAGTACAGGGCACGTGGGGGAAACCATTTGAGTCCCCTCCTCACCACTTCACAGTGCCAGAAAACTCAGTTGATGTAAATTATTGTTTCCCCTTTGACTTCAGTGGCATCATGCCAGTTCGTAGCAGCTGAGGATGTGACACAACAGTTTTCACTCCCAGCAAACACTGACAAAGTTATGCAAAAATACAAGAACATATGAGTTTGAGGTCTAACATCCTACTGGGATAATGCCACTGATGGCCCTGGTATTTACATGAGACTATAAAATAGGCTTTTTAATCTTTTCTTGTCCTGACCTTGGGTTTAAGGTATTACAAGGGTGGGTGATAAACAAGCAAATAAATTCTTACAGCCAACAAGGAAAGGATCACCACTGCCACACTGCTTCTGAGCTCGAGTATTATCTCAGGCAATCAAAAGTCTAAAGGGAAGAAAAGTCAGCTGCAGCAAAACCGCCGGCTGTGAGAGCGGAGTGTGTCCTTGTGTCCATATGGCTGCAGCGTGCCAGGAGGGGAAATGCCTGGAGCCACTGACACCAGCCCACTAGGGGCCAATTCTCCTGGCACAGCACTGAATTAACAGGAAAGAAACGTGTCCTGCACAGCTCAGCACTCTTACCTTCACAAATGGAAAATCCTCACCTGGAGAGAGAGGATAATGCTGCAGGACGTGTGGAAGAACTCCCTTAACACAATGCAGGTGGGAGGATTTACTGTCCTCATCTGTCCCAGGCCCCATGGTGGTTGTTCCAAAGCTGAGCTGCTCTTGCAGTTATGCTCCAGGAGATGCTCTTTCTTTCCTAAGGCAGACACCCTTACAAACAAGAAGTTGAACCCAGCAAACCTAGCTGAACCTTGCCATTAAACCACTTCAGGAATTGAGTGACAATGACCTTATGCCTAACAGCCTGCAAGTGAACACACTCTTCCAAATATCAACAATTTTGAATCTTTCCACTGGAAGCAAAGGCAATGGTAAATAAAGCAAATGTTCTGGAACAGTGACAGGTGAGGACACAGGCACAGGCCAGACAACGCAATCGTCCTTCCCCTCCTGTCCCACCAGTCTAACCTGCTTCCTGCAGCCTCACAGCACCAGGGGAATATTCGTGTTGCAGCAATAAAGTTAACTGGATCTTGGAGAAGTTTAGTGCAATAGGCGAGATAACATTCAAAATTCCAAGGGAAATAAAAGCTGGGAGCCCTGCCTTTCCACTGTCAATATAAAGGGCATTTCAGTTGTAAAGACTCTGCATTTTATTTCTGCTGCATCCTCATAAGGCTGCAAAGCAATCCTAAGAAAACAATAAAACCCAATACACAAAATTCAGCATGGATTGTGTTTTCACATGTTAGCAACATCAGAGGTCTTGCCCTGACCTGGAAGACGACAGTAAGCTTTCACTTTCTGTCTGTGCACTTCATTTGAAGCAAACATTATGTGCACACACACACGCACCCCCACACCCACATATATATATGTGTATATATATATATATATATACATATACACACACAGACTACTTATGTAGAAGAAAACCTCTAACAGTTTGTCTTACCAAACATCCCCAGTGGCTTTTATTACAGCACTGCAACTTTCCTAATCTTTTATGTCCTCTGATCCTAAAGGGAACTATTAAAGGGCCGATGTGTGATTCAGCATCCATTTGTGGATGAAGAATGCTAACGGCCAGCACTGCCGCGGCAGGGGGGCGGCAGGTCCTGAGCGATCTCCAGACAATCAGGAGGCAGTTCAAAACATTGCTGCAGGGATGTTAATCCCCGCTCAGCCTGCAGTAAAAGCTCCCTGTGCCATTTTGCAATGCGGCAAATTTTCTCCCTCCTTAGAGCAGCAATTTCTTCTCCTCTAGGTTTTGTCTTACTACATTTAACGCCAGTGCCAAGGTTATTTCCTCCTCCAAAATCTCTCAGACAGAATCAAAATACTTGCCAGATGTCTAAGGGAGCCACTGACTTAACAGAGTCAATGTGCAGTAAAAGATCTGCCATTTTAAAAGAATATTTAATTTCCTTAGAACTTCTTTCTCCCCACCACTGCCTCCTAATAAACAACTGTCAGCTATGTGATATCTCAGCTGGAAAGAAACCATAAAGATGGTACAAAATTGCTGGGCACAGGAGTTTTCTGTGCAGAAGTACAACACCAAGGGGCAGCAAGATGAAGGATCTGGTGGTCCAAGGGTTTTTATTTCAGAGTTACAAATGATTGCCTCCAATCCGGAGTTTGAATCCTCAGCCAGCAGATGCTTATTTAATTCATGGCAAGATCTTGGCAGGAAGTCCAACATTTTCAGAAGATAACTGCAGTTAATAGCACAGATCTATTTAATCACTTCAGTCAGGACAGAATGACCCAGTGTTGTCTTCTGATCTGATTTATGAAATGATGGCATCAACTAGAATGAAGCAACTGGCTGCTACAGTGTTGATGACATGATGTTCCTGCAGTGCTCAAACACATGGTTTTGGGGAGAGGCAGAAGGAGAGCTAAAGAAGCTGCAGTGACAGGCAGTCACATCTTCCTCAAGGACCCCAGCTTGGCATGTTAGCATCCAGAGAAACAACAATTGGACACATTTTTTTCCCACAAGGCAAAATTTGGGCTTGGAAACCTGCATAATCCCCCTAAAAGAGAGTCTGAAGACATAAAGAAATAACTAAAAGGGGAGATACAGTTGTTATTTCCAGTCTCTCCTTCCTTCTAATTCTCCTTAGCTACTGTCCCCTCTCTTCAGAGAGGCCACCACCCCCATAGGGCTCAGCACATCAACACCACACTCACCATCAACAAACAGAGCTGGCTCCTTACTGCGACCCCTCCATGGTCACCTTCAGGCCAGCTCCTTCAGAGGAGTCACCTCATCAGTCCCCCCACAGCCTCTGAGATCTCCCTCCCACAGGATGCACTAGTCCAATCCCCAACCAGTGGTCTGCAGCCTGTAAGGTGTGAACCAACCAGTGATGGGCTGGAACTGGCCTGTGGAATGGGAACTTGGCCTGTGAAATGCTTCAAGGAAAAACAAACAATCCAGAAGAGGACTTCTCACTTATCAGCAGGACTTTGACAATGTCTTTGGAAAACACTGATGACTGGTCAACTGTCAGGCAAAGATCATGATTAATATTTTGTCATCATTGTTTCTCATTTAAGAAGTTTATAATTACAACTTTGCACAAGATTACAGTTCTGGTGATTTCACTGGTGCAAAACAAACTGGCCTTCAGGTTTTTCTTAATAAAGCTCTATGGTCCAATCACTTAACACCACCAGTACACAGACTTCAGGCTATCCAGTCTTTGCTGCTTCCAAAAAAGAAAATGAAAAAAAGAAAATGGAAAATGTCAGGGTATATTTACACCAGAATTTTGTGACTTCTTTGTCTTGCAGACACTTTACAACCCAAGGGTGTGTGCCATGAGTTTATATCTGCACCTGTGCTGACTCAAGTGCTGCCCTTCAGAAAATGGCAGCAATAAACCCATCAGAGTAAAGAATTTCTTCTGAATATCTAATCTAAACCTATTCTCTTTCAGTTTAAAGCCATTCCCCCCTGATTTATGCCTTTGTGGATTGATCTGACACACCTGACCACAGCCCCTTGATTCTCCCATAGTCACAAGGAGAGAAAGATACCTGAAGGTACCAGGGCGTGCTCCAGCCTTGGCCAGGCTGCCTCCTCCCATCCCACCTCTCTGCTGCCCACTGATGCCAGGAGAAAAAGTACCATCAATTTCAAGATGTTACATCAGCCCTTTGGTCTGCAACAGCCAAGCAGTGAGACAGAAGGACTGGGAATGCATCCCCTCGTTCCAGCACACCATTTTGCAGAGCATTCCCTCACAGGAGGCTTTCAAAAAAAACCCCAAGCAACCAAACAAAAAAAAATATTATCATTCTTACTGGATTTTCTTGAAAGAATCAATTTACTATTTCTAAGTGTTTGGATCAATTTAAAGGCCACAATCATCAGGAAATTATCTCAATGAAGTTCTGAAAAATGAGGATTGTGTCATATCATCCACATCTTAGCAGTGAAATGAAAGACAGAGGGGGAAAAATAGTTTTCACAGCAGTCAAAATAACACCCTAAAATGAGAATGACCTTTATGTGTTCTTGCTGCTGAATCTTCAGGTTTTGTATTGTGAAAAAACACGTGACAAGATCCCCGCACAAGATGCCAGGCATTTCCGGCAAACTGTACCAACTGCAGCATCATTAATTTAATCTTCCACTACCCGACTCTTCTCCTGACTGAAAAATCAATGCTAATAAGGAGCTTTGGGAAAAGACTCTGTTGATGCCTCATCTTGTATGGACTAATTTTAACCTGCTGTCTAATGACTAAGTGGCTTTAAAGAACCTATAAACTCAACAAAGAGATTTTTAAATGTCTCTTTCCCAAATGGTTCTCTCTGCTGATGAAGACATCTAAATGCATGAGGATGGGTTTATGTGCTACCTCAGCCACTCTGTCAGGGGTGCTGGGGGTGGAGGCCAAAGCCTTGTACTTCAACTGCATCAGCCGCCACGCTCGCGTGCAGGAAAGCACCAGCAATGAATCCGACAAGGAGCCATTCCACGTCGTCAGAGACAGTAATAGGATCTGAATCATCTGCAGCTGAAGGAAAGGAGCGTGGGGCTCTTTGCTCATTCGGATAAATTGCTGCTGGAGCAATAACCGAAGCCTGAAGAACAAGTGTGATCTTAAGCAATGGTTGGGATGAGATGAAACCACCACTCCGAACAGCCTCAGCTTCACTTCTGAGCACCCCCTCCAGAGCTGACCTGTGTGCCTCTCTTTACCTTAAAGTGCTTGTGGAGGCAGCCCACGGGGTCACGAGGCATCTGGGAGATCGTTCCTCACCTCTGAGGCTCGTCTGTTCTGAGCCACACAGATTTTTCCCACTTTTTGGAAGACTTCCAAAATTTGCTATATGGACACACAGCCCTCCTGTAAATCATACCACCTGGGGACCACTAAATTTTGAATTAGGATATCTTTTCTGAAAAACTTCATTTTATGACCAGTCAGCTCTTCCAGTTCATTTGTCTCTTCCATTCCATGTTGTATCCCAATTTGTAACTAATAATCACATTGATCTGATCACCAGAACAGTTGCTCTCTTATTTTTTACCCCTTTCTACAATTCCTAGCAGTGTGAGTGCTCAATCTTTAAATCAAAGGTCCTGAGACACCTTCATTTGTGCTCAAATAGAAATAAACACACCAGTATTTTTAGCAGATTTTTAGAAAGATGCTTTATTTTTTGAAGATCCACCTATCAACATTGGAAAGTGCCTATGAATTTTTCTTCCAAATGCAAAGCTTCCTCCATACTGAACAGAATATTTACTCAATGCTCACTAAACTTCCAAAGGAAGTTTAAATTTGTTTTCCCGTCTATTCAGCAGCTTTGACCACAGAGGCAGATACAGGAAAGGATGGATCCAAGATTAAATATGGACTCAGCCTGAGCAAAAGCTGCCTCCCTTTTACAAGAGACACTGAGAGATTCTTGACTGCTAGTTTCCCAATTCCCTCCTGAACACAGTAATACATTTATAATAATGCCTGCTATTAATACAAATGAAGGGGGAAAAAAAGCCCTGGGTGCAGGATACAGCAGAGTATTTATCCCAGCTAAACATCACTGTCTTATCATTGATAGGAGTAGGACGGAAACTAAACTCCACTACATCAAACCAGCTTTTAACACTAAGATCCATCCTGATAATATCACAGTAGATAGTTTATCAGCAGGATCTCATCCGTCACTAACTCCAGACAGGGAGTCTGTGATGAGGTATCATCCCACCAGAGCCCTGTTTCATTCTCCAGCGCCTTGCTTTCATCCCAGTATCAGCATGCCAGGCACAGACAGCAGTCCAGCTCCCATGAGGCTAATCCCAGAGGGACCGAGGCGTCTTGGAAGAGCTCTGTGCTCCAGCGAGCTGCCAGCTGCAGTGAACCATCGCCACTTCAAACCTTGAGGCTGGAATGAGGCTGCTCTCACCTTTACACAGAGCCCCAGCCTGTGGCTCACAGGAAAATCAGACACAGCTGTGGGCTGTTCTGTGCCCCATTTCAGCACAGGGATGATCCTTGGTAATTGACCGGAGACACATCCCCAGGTACACGGGTGTGTGCAGCCCACTGAGCACCTCCATAAAGCTGAGCTCTATGTCTGACTCCGCTTCCCCTCTATGCCAAAAGTGGCTATATCAGCTACCAGGGCCACATCTGCCTCCATACTGGCACAACTTACCTGCCTCAGATGGCACAGGTTCCACAGCACACTGTGCCCAATCTTTCCAAAATCCCATGTGCCCAAGCAGCTCCGTGCCTGGGTCACCAGTGGTCCCCTTGTCTGCTCTCTGCAGGGCAATACTTGCAGCTCTGCCCTCAAGCACCACTCTCAGCACATGAGAAGGATGAGGAGGGGGCTGGTCCAGCCGAGGTCTTGGACCCCAGCACCTGAGGTGGCTCTGAGCCAGCAGCACACTGCAGCTTCCATCAGAAAGGGCCAGCTCTGGGTAACATGCTTTGGGATTGCCACCAACACAGAGTTATCAGGATGGAAAATAATCCCAAAAATGTGTTGTTGTCGTGCTTTTGTGCTCCTGCAACAGCATGTTACATGAAATGGAAAAACTATATAGAGAAAAAGTTTATTGTTTTCCAGTAATTTCCACAAACTCTTACCATTCTTTATTTGGTCATTCTACAGCTCTCACCCATCCTTAGATTATCATGCAGAAGGAAAATGGGATGAAACTGAAAGATAACAAAGCCCTGGCAAGACTCCAACCACAATTAAACATTTTGATGAGTAATGAGCATGACCAGAGTTACAGCAGTAAATATTGAATGTTATTTTTGAAATGAAGTCTGAGGAAAGATGTAAACTCTCATGATTTGAGAGGCATTAGTTAACCTCTAATTACAGAGGGAAGGGGAGGAATGGAAACTTTTGTGAGATAAAGGATAACCTAACTGCTTGTTGCAGGGTTTCTTGGAACACCCTTGGTCTACCCTGCTCTGGTCATTGTCAAAATCCTGGGCTAGAAGGCTTGCAGGTCTGAGGGAGCTTAGCAGCGCCTAAATTCCTAGAAAAGCAATTGTAACATATACTTTGCTTGCTACAAACATTTGATTTTCTACAGTAGTTATAGAAATATATTATTATCTAAACCCAGATGTTTTGTTACAGGCAAAAATTACCATAGCTACCTTTTTCTTCTCTCCCAGGAATTGCAATTAATAGCTTGTCCATTACAAATATCTGGGGTTTATATATGCACATATACCTATACACACACATAAATATACAACTTAGTCACTGCAAACTATACTAAAGTGTTTTTCTAGCATATAAGAAAGGTAGAATGAGAAAACACCTTCCCATTGCAGGAGACCCAAGCCTTAACACTTTTACAGGTCGACTGTATAAAGCAATAAGGGAAGACCATAGGATTAATTGATATACAGTATGATCTATTCAAATCTCTGAAACTTTATTAATGTGCAGTCTGCTTTATTCTCTTTCTTCCATACAATGTTGGATCCGTTTATTGTTCTGGGCTTTTTTTTTCTCCAACTCATTTTCACCACCCATTTTGTAATGGCCAAAGCAAGAGCTCTGCAACCTTGACTGGGTTCGTCAATACAAAAGCCTCACGACATTACATCACTGTGTGCCCAGGTTACAGCTCCTTCTGCTTTCAGTCTGCCAAGGCAGGAATGTAGGGAGTGCTTTATTGTGGAAGCAGTTGGGTTTTGGTGTTATACAGAGGAGGGCCAAAAGGTATTCCTTACAGCAGTCAAGGCTGATCGTGGTCCTCAGATCCACAACCTCAACACTGAATGGTTTCACTCCTGCCCAAACGTGTGCTCTTTTGCTGTAGCAGGTCACCAAAGGAATTTAATGGTAAACCACAAACTTCTGTCTACACCACCTAGCAATTTCTTGGGTATTATAGGCTCAAGGCCACCAATATTACCACCACCCCAAGCCCCCCCCCATCCCTGGAGAAGGTGCAAGCTGAGGAATGCCACAGGTATGCAGAGAGGTGGCCAGAGAGCTTGTGAACTCCCCACCCCTGGAGGTGTTCAAGACCAGGCTGCACAGGGCTATGTTCAACAGAGCAACCTGATCTAGTAGGAGGGGCAGGGGGGCTGAACTAGCTCCCTTCCAACCCAAACAATTCTATGATTCTGTGATACAGCAGCGCACAGGGCAGGCGCCAGACCAGATGTGCTGGAGCAGCCAGTGCTGGTCCAGTCACACACAGCAGGATTTTGGACTAGTGAGAGCCTCCACGTGCTGCAGGCTGTGCCAGATTTACAGACACTGTCTCACCAAGGGTGAGTGTGGTCTCTCTGCAAGAAGGAGGTACAGAAATACCTGAGCTGTGCAAGTCAGACAGCACCAATACAGAGAGCAGGGAGCCTCAGCAGAGATGCCCAGACAAACGTGTCTGATGGGGCTCCTTTTGGGGCGCTGCTGAGCCACGGCTGAACTGAAGGAGAAGAGGAGCAGACAGGTTTGTTTAGGATCTGCCAAGCCCGTGGAGCTGATCAAAGCATGGCAAGCAAAGCACTCCAGGCAGTGCCTTGACCAACAGGCAAGGGGTACAGTGGCAGCACTGACATACGTTGACAACGCCACCATGGTGTGCCACTACCTCCAAAGCAGTGGTGCCAGCCAGCTGGGGCTGCGCACACCCCCTCACAAGCTGGAATGCTGGGAGCAACAGCCTGACTTTGGTACAGACCATGCAACACAACACACTTCCACTGCAGCACTTGCACAGGCTGAGCCAGCCTAATGAGCTTCTCTGGTGGCTGCATTCAGACAGCAAAACAAAAAAGCAAAAGGAGGGTGATTCCTGTGGGACTCAGCAAATCTACCAACACCAATCCTGGGCAGCCCATTTGGTGTTGCTGTTCACTGTGCAAGACTCCCTATGAAAAATTCACATTATTTTTGTGCATTTTCCTGAAGAATTACTCCTCTGTGAGATGGCACCTCATGGTCAACAGCACTAATAGACACTGATGGGGTGGGAAGCAGCATTTGCTCTGCATCCTGATTGGTTCTGATCTTCCAGTGATGCTACTAAAGAGTTACAAGCCCTTCCTCCTGGCCCAAATCCAAATCTCATGCTTGAAACCTGAGGTTTGGCAAGCACTGATGTTGTTTGTCTGCTGAGAAATGGGCATTTCTGGCAACAAGATGTTGATTAGAAGAGGTGACAGAACTGCTGAGCAGCCAAATCACTCCTGAAGAAGAAATACAGTTCCATTAGCATCCCCAGAAACTCACGCAATGTATATTTGTCTGCTTTCCCCATTTAGAGCTTACACTGTGCCTATCAGCATATCTGTTATCCTTGCACAAAAGTCTCCTTAAAAAGGGTGTCTCAGATCTCATCAGTGACTGGGTCACACAGACATTGTTTGAGGTCCAGAGCCCTGCTCCCTGATGCTCAGGCATTGCAGGGTTTATAAAAGCATCAGGATATGTCTGAAGTGGGGCTGCCCCCGCCACTCCTCGGTGCATCCCCAAAACCGAGCCCAGCACTTGGCCCCAGCAGCCCTCCTCCATCTCCAGCGCCTTGCTGAGGAGGAAGCGGCGCAGACTGACCGAATTCCGATCCCCTTACACAGCCCCTCCGAGTCACTCTCTGGACGTCTCAGCACAGCCTTGGCCGCTTGCTCAGACCCGAAAACGTAGTGAAGATTCAGAGAGCTAGACTCTTCCTTTACAGGAGAAATTGAGTGTGGGATATTCTCAGCCTCAGGATAATCACACCCCAGAAATTTCCCTGCACTGGATGTAGTCTCAAGATGTGGTGGCTGTTGTTATTGACATTGTTTGAAACACAAAACAAACAAAACAAAAACACCAAATTTTTTGGGGGGAATAAGAATCCAGCAAAAGCCCCAGCCCAGGGGTAGGAGGGAGATGTAGCAGGCTAAAGAAATCCCTGCAGAGCCCAGTATCAGCTCCTCCCTTACCTGCAGCAAAGGTTTAACTGTAACCTTATAATGCTGACAAGAGTGGCACAGAAGGTGATGAGATAGATGTACACACACAGATGCACAGAGCACTTCATAGTAATTGCTTGAAATGCTGATCTAGGTTCAGACCACAGAAATTTCCTATGATCTGATCTCCAGCTTTCCTAGACTCCAGAAGAAATCTATCCCCAGAGCAGATGGGGTAAGCTTGGTCTCCCTTCAGATCACTCTTTTAAGAGTTTCCAGATCCAAGCCCCAGATGAGCCATCCCTGTGCTGGGGGGCTGTTTGGGGCTGCAGAGACCAGGACTCAGACCTGAAACCTGAAGGGTAAATACGAGTCCAAAGCATGGGAGGGACCGTGAGCTGGCCACGTATAGAGCAACTTCTGGGTGGAGGGAAGCAGCTGCTGAACTGTGAACAGCATCATTCCCAAAGCCTCACTGACAAGAGACAGCTCTCCCGGCTATAGGTGAAGAGGGACAGACGCTGAAGATGATGGTCTGTGAGGCTGAATGTCCTTGAGCTAAGCACCTGACTGAAACCCTCCTGCTCTGCTTTCCGGGCAAGAGCTTCCCATGACAAGGACCCAAACAGAGCCTACCGTAACAAAACCCACTCTGTAAAAACTAATTAAAATGTTTAATTAGCTTTTGATTAACAGCATATTTCAAAATCCTTTAGAGACTTGCAGATCAGCAGAGGCACAACTTTGGAGTCCAGGACCGTTCTGTTTCGAAACACATTCCCTCCTTGAGAGCAGACACACAATTACGTTCCTGCTTCAATTGCTCCTCATTTGCAAAGCCAGAGCATGAAGCAAGTTGTGTTAATGTGTCAAAATGGGGAGAGAAATAAAGAGAGCAATGGATCACTGAGTCTTTGAAGGCAACAGTAAAATTGCAGTAATGTATAGGAGGGCGAGTTTGCGGGCGGGACAGTTGCTCTCAAAGAACAGCGGCGCTCAGCCAGTAAATAGGGCTTGTTTGAGAAGAGCATCACTGCCATCTTCAGGACGGCTGCTTTCTCTTTCCCAACATGAAGCAGCTTTTCTGGGAGCAATTTTTGGTTTATGCAATACGAAAGAAAGCTTTCTGCAACTCCAGCCAAAGTTATATTTTCTGTTATTATTGATGCTCTGTGGAGGATGTTTTGGTCCAACTCTTTCCAGCTTCTGGATTTTGACACCTCGAACTGCCTATGCAGAAACACCTCATAAACATAATTTCCAGTGCAAATTTCAATTTAAGATGAAAAAGACCTGTCAGTCAGTCTGGGCCACTTCAGTGCAGTAAAATTTCCTAATGGACACCTCTTGCCCCTTATTCAATCCAGATTAAATGTCTCCAAGGAGCCACCCCCTTCCACTTCTCTTGCAAGATGTTTACGTTAGCGTAAGAGAAGCGTTACAAAACTCCTCGTGACATCAGCCAACTTTCCTTCCAGTGGCATTAAATCATCATTCTTCTAGCCAGAACAGTCAGTCAGATGCCACACACAGAAACCATCTCTAGCCTGGGCCTCCAAGCGGTATTTCACTCTCAGGCACTACAAGTCATTTCAAAGATGTACAGTACTGAATGTAGAGCCCATCACCTTAAAAACAACAGTAAGGGTACTAAAGATGATAAAGGCAACTGCTTTAAAGCCAGAAAGAGCACAGTTAGGATGGCCACATTACTTAAGCTCACATGTTCCAGTAATGCACTCCCACGCTGTGTTTAATCACACCAATGCTGACCAGGGGTCACATAGCTGGCCATGGGGACATCAGTTTTATACTGCAACATCTCATCTCCCTCCACCCTGCACTTGGACACATCTCATGTGCCCCTTCACATGATGGGTGTGTTTCCAGCCCATTGGATGAGCTGGATGTATGCACATACTCCTTTCCCAAGCCTGGACACTGGCCCGTCATTTGGCCAATGTTCAAGCATCGCTTTGACACAATAGGCACATGTGAAATCACGCAATGCAGGAATATGGGGAGCCAGGACAAAATAAGCAGCTCAGTTGTTTCCTTGCTGCATCCAAGGAAGAGATGGGTCAGGCCACAGATCAGGCCAGATACATGCTCTTGCCAGACCAGCTCTGACTTGGAGTTGTCTTAGACTCCCATGACCACAGAGGCCACCTCTGTTACCTGCTGCAGGAGCTCTCCCTGCTTCTGAGGATGGGGACATCAGTGACACACCCTGAATGGCAAGGAAGGGGAGAATGCACAGAAGCATTCCTCTGGAGACCTTGGGATCAACAGGAATTTGCCACCTCTAAGAAGGGAACTCCATGGCAGGAACCAGGACAGGGCACAGCACTCCTGTATCTCACTTAATCATCACGGTCACCAGGTGCTTGTAACTCCTCACCTCAACTACTGGACACCCCTGATCCCTGCAGTAATGTGTTGGCTCTGGGACAGGGCTCAAGGATGAGCAGGGAAGGCAGGGCCCTGGGGCAGGAGCCTGCAGGGGGTAGCAGACCGCTGCAGTTCACAGCACACTGCTGAGGGCGAGAAGACAAGTACATCTCCTGAATTTCTCCAACTCCTCTTGCACCAACTGAGGTCTCAGGAGCTATCGTAAGACCTGTCCTCAATAATTTCTTAGAAGCACGTGGAAGATAACTAACAGCACCAACGCACTTCCATATATGACAGGTAAGATGAATGCTTTCAAAAGGAAGACAAAGGGTCTTGGGTGTAGCTGTAGCTGTGAAACACAGACATGACTGAGCAGGGCAACAGAGGAAAGCCTTCAAGTAAGCGTGTCCCTGGGAGCTCCAGGACCACTCACATACAAGGGCAACCTCAGCAGGCATGTTCATGACTCAACAAGTCCATGTATCCTGTTACCAGCTGCACTCAAGCATTTGCTGGTGAAATAATTACAGCAGTGAATCCACATAATAAAACATCCAAGAGTTCAAGCAATTCAGCAGTGTCGACTTTATCTGCAGCATGCAGTATCCTTGTATACCTTCAGAAAGAGCAGTGTTTAATCTGGCAGATCCCCTTGAGAAAGCTCAATTCTACCACTTGGCCAAGTCTTGTAATTTGTAACACACCTGCAGTAGCTTGATAACTTCACCACTGTCCCCTAGAACCCCACAAAGGCCCGCTTCTCACTGCTGTAGCTGTGACAGAGTCCACAGCATGGAACAGATGTAAGAGACCAGGTGATACCTCCTGGCTAGATGTGCTCACCAGATACAGCCCCCTTTGTTGTAACCTTGGCAGAAGAGGTAACCCTGTCCAGGCACCTTTATCACAGTGATAAAACTGAGGGATGAGACCAGCCTGAAAGGGTCATTAGCACAGGGGGAAGCAGATCACTGGTCAGATCCAGGGCAACAAGTTGGTTGCAATCATCCAGTTTTTAAATATCCTGTGTGACAGCATTCATTACAAAATTCATATGCAAACTGATACCATGAACTTTATACTGGGATTGCTTTAGTCCTTGCTCCACTACCCCCAAGCTGCTACTATTGATCTGCCAGCAGGCACTATACGGGGCTTGGGAGAAGGGCTCAAAAAACTTTCCTCAGGCTTATCTGATAAAAAGACCAAAAGGGCAAGAAAGGGCAAACAACTTGGCAGTTTAGAGATAGTTTTCTGTTTTGATAAAAGAAGCAGCTTCACAGTGTTATTTCTCAAGATTTTGAGAAAGAAGCAACACCATCACCACAGCCAAAAAAGGCACCCTCAAGGATGCCTCCTGCATCCAGCAGGACTTGTGACTACAAGTTGTGGCACCAGGGAACACCACAGTGAACTTCCTATTGACACACTCCTCAAATCCCACAACTAACTACAAACTCACAGCAACTGCCTTAACTACTCCTTGTTAGTTATTTCACAAGTCTAAGTCTTTGCAGGGACAGAAAGACAACATCAAACTTAAGAAACCCAAAGAAAAGGAAGATGAGCAGCCTTCTAGTGAAGCAGCAATCTGAAGAGTAATCACATCCCTGCTGCAAAAGACATGCTGGCATTGGCCTTGCAAGCCAGGAGAAAGCAGCCAGAGGACAGTTCATCCAGAATGAGATGTTTGCACAGGAATGCTCCAAGTCCACATGCAAGAAGGCCATTTCAGGGTCCTCTTCTCCAGATTTGCTCCAATCATAATAAAACTACATGGAAATAGGCAGCATTTCTGGCAAAGTGAAATCCTGATGTGGTTTATAAACATAAGATATGGACAGGAAAGGACACTTTTTTAGGAGAGACATTTCCATAATTTGAAGTGAAATTTAAGGAACCAAAATCAACATCACTCAAGCAGGCTGGTACGTAGAACTGCAGAACCATTCCAGAGTTGGGGGTGGCACACACTGTCAGCCATGCAGCCTCCTTACTGTCTGTGACAAACACCACAGTAGATGTTTCCCCAAGAGACCCATCTGTGTCTGGAATCTGAGGCTCACAAGAAGGGAGGAATAGTGTTTACACTCAAGAGACACAGCACCACAAGGAGAAGGCCTTTCACCCACAACAGTTACAGGCTGGTTACACCAGCTCACAGCACAGGGAGGGTGGCTAATTTGAGCATAGCATTTATTTTAACCATTGAGTGCCACCCAGCCCAGCCCCCCAAAATTACAGGCTATCACACACAACAGGGTGGAGCCATCCAAACTGTGTAGATTTTCCCCCAAAACTTACATAGAGGCTGTTTAGTGGCCAATACTTAGTGCTGGGTGTGCCTGCCAGCTGCTCTCCTGCCCACCAGCACAGATAAAGTGAAGTGGGCAAGATTAAAGAGCGGTTTTGCAAGGAACAAGCACCAAAACTTGAGCAGGAACACACAGCAGTTTCAGCTCAAAACTGCTAACAGCTGATGCCTGGTGCACTGGAAGAGCCTGTTTTCTTGGAAAGCTCATGAGTGGGGAAGCTTGTGGAGCTGTGGGCCAGCCAACTCCAAGGCAAGCCAGCTCTAATCTCCCGTCCCAGCTGTGTACCCAAAGAAACTGCAAAACACAAATGCCAGAGGAAAATAAAGGAAAGCTCCAATTATTCTCAGACCACAAGAACAACGATGTTTAAAAGCAAAGATGCTGTCAGGGCGGCAGAAAGGAAGATCTGTCCAGAACAGTCGACTGAAGAAATTGTGTTGTTTTAGTCAGCAGCCACAGAGACAAGACAAAGAAGGAATCTGCTGTATGGCTGGTTCTGCCACAACAGCACTCCAGCCTGATTTACTGTTTCAAGTGTTTTTCAACAAGATCAGAAGTAAAAAAAAAAAAAGTCAGATACACAAGCTGTGCTTAAAATCCATTTTCTGTAAATTAGGTTTCTTTTAGAAAGCTTTACTTCCCAAAAATAACACTGGACAGGAGCATGATTTGCTCCTCCTGGGATTATTACTCCTTAACTGTATTTGCAGCAACAAGGATGACACAAAAATACCTTTTTTTCCTCAAGGTGATGAACTGATGAGGACAGTTTCCTTTTCAGATCCCTGGAGAAGGGTTGGTTGCATACAGTTTGTTACAATCACATGATTCTGGGGAAAATATTTTTTTTTCCTTTTTAAAAACCCCAAACAAATCCAATTTTGTTTTTTATCAGCTTGATTCAACTGTGATATTGTCAAAAGGACTAGAGTAGTATCATACCAAAGCAAGAGTATTTTATTCCTGTGGCCAGCAAAGCACATGGGTTGGCTTCTCTGCGGCAGAGACCTTGCCTAAGCATCTTTGGCAGGAAAGAAAAAATGTATTGCCCTGTCTAACAGAGATGGACACACAGGTACCCAGAATACACCTGAACCTCCTCCAAAGTCTTCAAGTGTAATGATTTACAAGTTTGCAGATCTCTTCCTTCCAAAACAAACAAACAAAAGATAAAAAGGAAAACATTTCTTGATGGTGCAGAAGGGGTATCCATAGGAAAGCCACCACGGTCACACTGATACGTTCTATCTGGAGCCAGCATGCAAAGTTACAAAACATTACTCGTCCACCAAATAAAGCTGAGGGGCTCACAATTGCCTGCAGCTTTCAAGTCTCCTTTTCAGAACGCTGACAACTCATGTTAAACATAATCACAACAGCACCAAACACATGAGGAGCACTAATGTTTACCCATCAGGGCAAAACATACCATTTTCCAGTTTTCTAGTCATTCTCAATTCCTGTTTACACAGCATACCACAATGGCTAAGGCTGGAAGGGACCACAGTGGGTCATCTGGTCCAACCTCCCTGGTCAAGCAGGGTCATCCCAGAGCACATGGCACAGGATCACGTCCAGATAGTTCTTGGAAATGTCCAGTGAGGGAGACTCCACACCCTCTCTGGACAATCTGTTCCAGTGCTTGGTCACAGCACAGTGAAGAAGTTCTTCCTCATTTTCAGGTGGAACTTCCTGGGCATCAGTTTCTGCCCGCTGCCTCTTGTCCTATTGCTGGGCACCACCGAGCAGAGCCTGGTCCACCCTCTGACACCTCCCTGCAGATACTGACAGATGTTGATGAGGTCCCCTCTCTGTCACCTCTTTTTGAGGCTGAACACGCCCAGCTCCCTCAGCATTTCCTCATAAGAGAGATGCTCCACTCCCTATGCTGGACACATTTCAGGAGCTCCACATCTGCCTTGTCCTGAGGAGACCAGAACAGAGCACAGCACTCCAGGTGAGGCCTTGCCAGGGCTGAGAAGAGGGGCAGGATCACCTCCCTGACCTGCTGGCAAGGCTCCTCCTGATGCACCCTAGGACACCATTGGCCCTCTTGGCCCCCAGGGCACTGCTGACTCATGGACAGCTGCTCTCGCCCAGCTCCTTCTCCACACAGCTGCTTTCCAGCAGGTCAGCCCCCAGTCTGTGCTGTTCCCCCCCAGGTGCAGGACCCTGCATTTGCCTTTGCTGAATTTCAGACAGTTCCTCTCTGCCCGTCTAACTACCAAGGTCCTTCAGAAGGGCACTATGTTTTCCCCTTCAATCCTTTCCCCTCCAAAAGAGCTTTTATTTCTTCACCAACCTATGCAAGACTTGTTGCTATAAATTGTTACCCAAAGAAGAAACATTATTTAGTATGCTGTGATTATTCAGATTTTACACAGTACAAATACCTAGACCCATAAGAGTACACATCAGTACAGAGCAAGGGGAGTTCATCTCCCCACCCCTGGTATGGAAAGAGCCCAGTGTCATTTCTGATGGCTGTACTGAGGAGCAAGGGTAGCCCAGATGCAGCTTCATCAGCAATGTCCACTGGGATCCATATGAATTGCACCAAGTTCCTCACCACAAACCCTATCTGAGTAATAATTCTGGAGACAGGGAAGCAGCACAGAGTGAAGAGTAAGAACCCTAAAACACGCTAGGCTTAAATCAGTGGATTAGGCAACTGGTTACTGGTAATGAAACAGAAGAGTTTTCACTATATAAAATTTATAAATTTATTTTTTTGTAAAAATCCAAAGAGCACGAAGACATCTCACTCAAAATACTGGTAAATCAAACCACACTTAGAAAAATGAAAGCTGATTTTATTATCTTATCCACAGCCAATCATTTGACATGAACATGCATACGTAATTTTGCTACGCACACACCACAGTTTAACGTTAGTTATTAAAGGTTAAACATACAACATACATCCTTACAAAAATGAGTCAAAATGCAAACGTAACTTTTAAACAAAACAGTTTTTACTCATTTAAAAAAACTTTTGTGTTGGGTACCATTTTGTACAAACACAGTTAATTTAAACAAATCTGCTTTTAGTTTCCTCATGGTTGCACATGAAAATAAGCTGCAATAGAAAATGAAGTCATCAAGGGATTTTTAAATAGCAGAAGTAGGCAGTCTTGCCATGCAGAAGAAGCAATATTAAATATTAGTTTTTCAAAAAAAGAAAAAAACCACAAGTTTAAAAATATTTAGTTCAAGTCACAAATCTTTCCCCAGTACAGAGAAATCCAAATGCAACGCATAATTAGCTGCCACTTAGGATGGCTATTCTGAGAAGTAGAAATACTTTCCAGAATTGATAATTTTCATTGATTTGGCACAGAAAAGAAGTCTGAGCTTACTTAGGTACAAGAAAGTGATTAAAAAAAAAAAAAAGGTAAACAGGAAGAGAGAAAATAAAAAGCAAGAATGAACGAGATAGTAGTTGCAATCACTAAAAAAAAAAAATCTGTGCATCTCAGTCATTGCAGAATACTGTCTACAGCAGGTGCGAATTCCAGGTAATTGTTATTGCAACATGGATTTAATTTGCTTGGAGGTAGTCTCATCATTCAAATGCTTTGTTGTGTACCTAAACACAGAAATAAAGTCAAGATGAGCATAAATGCTATTGCGCTTTGGCTTACAAATGTGTAATTTTTTTGTTTATGGCTCAACCTGACTACACCAGAGCAAAACCCTCAGCCATGGATCATCACCCACTCCATGGTCACTGAGAACACAAATCAGACATTCTGATCAGAAAATGCTATTATCAATCAGAATTATAACCCAGCAGCCTTGCACCAAGGGGAGCTCAAAATAATCCGCAGCTGGACATTGGCTTTCATAGTAAACTCACAGTAGCACTTGTGACAGGTAATTATCCACCAGACTAATGCTGAGGGCTCTGCCCACAGGAAACATCTTCAAATAAAGCAGCTTCAGAAGTTCTTCTTCAAAACTTCCAGTGACCAAACCTTTCTAAGATCCCTCAAAGACAATGGATTTAACCACTTTTCAGCTTAATTTGCTGCTTAGTTAAGTGACTGTGCTGCTAAAACTACAGAGCATATACGTGCTTATTTCAGCTCCTTCCCCTTTCAAAATTCTCTAGAACAATAGCACATTTTTAAATCACTATAAAAAACTTAGCTATCTCTATTTTTAAAATATATCCTCATTGCACGCTTTTTTTATGATTAATTTCCTGATCCTCCTTCCTAACTAATCTAAAAGCAAAAAAAACTTATTTTGTAATTTAAATTTAACATGTTAAATTAGCACTTTCATTGTTATCCACAACTGCAGTACTATTTCACTTGTTCACTTGATAAATACATAATGACTTTTTAGTTCAGAAGTTAAGACCACTGTAGATTTCAGCACTTTTTGGTAATTTATACTTTCAACAAACATGTAGCCCAAGGTTTTCTGAAATCCTGAAAAATTATTGCATTTGGTATTCTGCCCATGTGGAAAAGCTGAACATGATTACAGTACTGAGATGAATTTGAAATTACAAAGAGCTGATCTCACTCCAAAATCCATACCACCTTCCATTTGCTTTGGAAACATATTATCTGTCTCTTGGGAAAACAAGAGAACTTCTTGTTCCTCCAGAATCAAAGACTTAGATTTGGACTTAATTTGTCATGATGACATCTTGAACCTGTTCTCATCACACAAGCACACAGCAGCTCACCTCTGCATCTCTTTCTAACAATTCCAAATGAGGTTTAGAAAAGATTTAAATACCCTACCCAGATGAGCAATCAAATGTACAAAACCAGGACTATTACAGCATCCATGCATGGAAAGGGTTGGAGCAGGGAAAGAACAGCTTTGAGAGCAGGGACTGGATTTACACTGCTAACCATTAAGTTAATTGTGGTTGTGTAATTAACCAAAAGTTAATGTCACTGCTCAGTGCAGTGAGAACCGAACTACACCTTCCAGGTACTTTCATGGTGTCAACAATGATGGGAAAAAATGGGGTACTAGTAAAGACTGGTGATCATTGCAGCTGCAATCACAATAAACTAGTCATAAAATAAATGACAATGCAGCATTTTCCCTCTGGAAGCCTGTGTTTTTACTGACCACCATCTCAAAGACTGGTCATGTACATGAAGTTCAGAGATGAACATGATTTTAGCATGGAAATAATCACAAAGTTTCAAATTAGGCATGGATTTTTTTTGTTTTAACTAATAATCTGAAAAGACTTCGCAAAAGAACCCACCTACAATACCACATTATTTCACTACTAACCACCTCATAACACAAAAAAATTAAAAAGAGAGCAAATGAAATTAAAGCAGTTTCACTGCAGATAAGGAAAATAAATCACAACTGGACACTTTCAGGCAAGACAAACTAAAGCTTCCACATTCCAAGCAAGTGCATGAGTAATAACACCCAGTTACAGTTATTTGTTACCAAAGGAATGATACTTTTCCAAGTCAGGACAAGAACGAAGACTTCATCTGCCTATCGCATTTTGGCACTTTCTGCCACTCCTCCAATGCTGGACACCCATGCAAAGAACATGGTATTGACTACAGATACAGCTTTATTGGCCCAAATTAGCAGGTTTTAGATTAATATACTGCATTATTAGTTTTTCTTCTCCAATCAACGCAGCAAATTCCTGTCTCGTCTATTCTACAGCAAAACACAGAGACTTGTGCCTGAAGTACTTTCTCAAAAGGAACAATTTCTAGTTACTTACCACGCCATACTGACTCATTCTTAACCTGCATGCATAGAAAAAGTTATCTTAGAATGAACAATTGCAAGCTCACAAACCGGTTTAAAACCCAGAGGCTTCTTCATACATCCTTGTCTCAAGACACATTGGAAGAAAAGCCTGCAATAATCACATTCACCTCTCCCTGTAAGAGTCACTGAATACTTTGCTATAAAGAAAATATTCTGAACAATTCATGAAAACTCATATCAAAACATTAAAAAAAAAAAACAAACCAAGAAACAAAGAGGAGTACCTGAGAGCATTTAGAAGGCCTTCTACACTGTTAGGAGGCTGGTCTTTAAGAACTTTGATGCATCCTTTCATCTAGGAGTTAAAAAAATTAGTTTTTTCCATGCTAATACCTTCTGAATTTACAGGAATGCTTTGTATTCAGTTTGTCAAAGATCAAAAATAAGTATTTTAAGATAGCAGCAGTGTAAAGACATTTTCTGGGTATTAGAAAGGAATTAAGCTTTCAGTACTACATTTTCCTACAACAGACTGGCTTAGCTACTTAAAAAGCTGCATCAGTGCACCCTCAGCAACTTTGCTGGTGACACCAAGCTGTGTGGTGTTACTGACACTCTGGAGGGAAGGGATGGCATCCAGAGGGACCTGGACAGGCTGAGAACCTCATGAGGCTCAACAAGGCCAAGTGCAAGGTCCTGCACCTGGGTCAGGGCATCCCAAGCACAAATACAGGCTGGGTGGAGAATGGATTGGGAGCAGCCCTGAGGAGAAGGACTTGGGGGTATTGGTGGATGAGAAGTTCAACATGACCTGAAAATGTGCTCTGGCAGCCCAGAAAGCAAATGTGTCCTGGGCTGCAGCAAAAGAAATGTGGCCAGCAGGGTGAGGGAGGAGATTCTTCACCTCTGCACTGCTCTTGTAAGACCCCACCTGGACCCAGCTCTGGTGACCCCAGCAGAAGAGTGTGACATGGACCTGCCAGGGCGAGTCCAGAGGAGGGTCACGAAGATGATCAGAAGGCTTTCTTGTGAGGAAAGGCTGAGAGAACTGGGGCTGTTCAGCCTGGAGAAGACAAAGCTCTGGGGAGACCACAGAGCACCTTCCAGTACATAAAGGGGGCTACAAGAGAGCTGGAAAGAGACATTTTACAAGGGCATGGAGTGATAAGATGAGGGAGAATGACTTTGAACCTTGTGGCTGCCACATTCCTGGAAGTGTTTAAGGCCAGGTTGGACAGGGCCTTAAGCAACCTGGTCCAGTGGAAGGTGTCCCTGCTCATGGCAGGAGCGCTGGAACTGGATGATCTTTAAAGTCCCTTTCAACGCAAACCATTCTATGATAACTTTAGACAATGCAACTTTCATGTGAAACTCTGCTTTATCAACGTTAAAAAAATGGAACCATGAGCAAAAATATATGTTTATCATAAATCCACTAAGAATTATTACATTCAGCCATTACATTTCTGATCTGGATCTTTCAACACAAGCACTGTCTACAAATATTTCTAGAAACTACCTGAATTACATAAAAACCAGGTTTTTCATGACCCACTTGCACGTCCGAAGGCCTAGTTTGTATTTCTCACTACTTAAAGATATATTTTTGCTCACGGCTACCTGTTTAGCACCAACCCAGTGTATATACCTGATACTAGAACCTGGAAGACAGAAAAGGAGCCTACATAGAATTTAAATACTCAGGAGATTATTTAGCAACAGTAAACTTACATCAATTTTTGAAGTTTTGGCAAAAGCGCCCACCGGATGCACGTGGTCATAGAGTATGATGACACCCACCATTACCCTCAGACAGAATGATACTGTTTCCTCATTTGTAAACCTGCTTCTATATTCACTGTAATTCAAAACCACAGGTTATTATCTATGAAACACAAGATAACAGTACATACTAGTAATACCCAAAATAAGATTAAAGACAAAAATTCTACTACAAATCCTCAGAGAAAAAACAAACAAACCAACCAACCCAACCAAATCCACCAACCCCAAACTTTTGAGAGTTTTCTTTATTCCTTTCAATAACCTGACAAAAGCCAGATGACTGTTTAGAAAGTTACCTGAAGATTAATAAAAATTCTCAAACCTAAAACAGGATCCTGCTATACCATTTGGATTTTTTCAGAGACAAAAAACATTAAAACAATACATACTAACTTGGTCTCCAATGCTTCCTACACTTCTCCCTGCCACCTTCTAATACACATCCAAACTTCTGACTTAGGAAAAAAAAAAGGCAGGGTAATGGACAACATTTAACTACTTTTTTTAATGGAACAGTCCCTTCTTAAGAAGGGTAAGAGTATAAATGCTTGGAGCTCTTAATGTACTCCAAAACAAATGTCCTGTGGTATTTGGACAGAAACTTACTGAAAAAGACATAGCTCATGCCCAAATAATTTTACCAATAGAAAACTATTTAGAACACAGAAGAAACAGATTTAAAAAAATAATCCAAGTTTAGTCTGACTTTGGTCATACTCCCAGTGCCTCTCAATGTACAGTAGACAACTGACTGCCTTCATGCCTAGAAGTTGTCTCTTAATTCCCCTGAGAGGAGCACTGTCATTTTGTTAGAGCCATCAGCTGGGCCAGCCCGCAAGGACAATCCCCTGCATTGCCCACAGCCCCCACTTTCAGGAGGCCCTAGGCAATCATGCTCAAATAGTCTATTCCTCTGAATTATACATGAGAAAACCACTTATAAAGAGTGCCAAGAAGTTGTCTAGCTTCCATAGCCATTCTATTTTTAAATATTAATGTGTTCAGAAAAGTAGACTGCATGATTTGCGTGGCTAGCAAAATGAGACAAGGGGGTTTCATGTCAAGGTAAACAACTAGGCTGATAAAAAGGAAACACCATAGTTCCTAATTACCCTGATTATATTTCTTTCACCTCATGCATCACTAGTCAGGTCTGAAATAGAGAGATGACTCATACCCAACCTAAGCACTGTTTGTACTCACGGGGTTTCCAGCATGACCCTGCACACACTTGCCATGGTGCTTAAGCAATCTGTTGTATTCTCTATCGGTAAATTTTTATTCTGCAAAAGAAGATTAACAGTTTCCAATTCAATTACTGTGAAATATTATACTATAAAACCTAAGTCAAACCAGTTATCTGCTGGCATGGCAATGTGGAGCAATTAAAAACATCAACACAGCTATGGTAAGTCAGGTAGTCTTGCTTTTTTTTTTAAATGTTACCATACAGATTAGCAATTTACAAAGGAAAGGCTACCACATAGGCTTTGCCTGCTTGTTTGTAGTCAAAAAATTACACCATTAACATGGTTGACTTTTGGAAAGTTTTGAAGGAATCCTCTAACCTACTCCTACAAAAACAAAAATTTCTATAGCCAAATATATTCATCTGCTGTAATAGTAAAACTTAAAATTGTTGCAGATAAATATCATAAAGAAAACATAAAACAAGAGGACAATTTTCTTCAGGCATTTCAAGTATAAAGCAGAACTCAGCAAAAAAACCATTAGAAGATAAATGTAACTTTGTATTAATTATGTAAAGTACAATTATTTTTTACTAAGAAATAGTGTGCATTTTTTGCATGTAAGCCAAAAATCATCACAGTTACCAGAGGGCAAGCACAATACTTGTAGTGACTGGGTAGTCAAGGATAAATAGGGATGTCTCAAAATGTTGAAATACTTTTCCAGTTCAGGTTCCTCCTCCCTTTTGCAATAATGCAGTATACTTGACTTTACACAGTGTAACAAGAGTGTCTTGGGAAGGAGAAAAGAAAGCTACATTTCAATTCCATTCCTTTTCAAGCACAAAGAATCAAGCTGTTTCCCTTTCAATTTTCTGAAATTTCTGCTCTATATCACCATCACAATACAGGCAAAATAGTTACCTGTCCCCCCTCCCTCTTTGAGGAAAGTCATCACTACTGATGCAACACTATCCATTAGCTTTTGGCAACACACACACACAGTGCCTGGCTGGAGTCCCTAACCCTACAACATCTGGGAAAGACATGTTACATTTCTTGAGGCTTCAAACCCTAAGTTTTATTTCTAGATGGTGGAAGTTGTGTTCCCCATTATGTCTGGCCCTGCAGTGCTCTGAAGCACATTATCCAAGCCATAAATTTATACTCTTACCTCTGACACAAACTTTGTTGTGGCATCACTTAAGGTTTTCAACATTGGCGTCGCTTCAGCGTAAAATAAAGACATTCTGTTTGCCAACTCATTATTTACTTCATTTTCTCCCTCTGCCTAAAAAACAGAAGAAAGGGTTTAGTTGTTCTGTGTATGGAGAAGAGAGGTGGTAGCAGAAGATTACATTTCATCTCATCCAAGGGTTACCTACTGGGACATTGTTAATCCTCATGCGGCTCAGAGTTCTTCTATAGTAGCTGAAGTCATTCTGTATAGCAGGATTTGTCATCTATGTAGACACAGAAGCAAGAGAGTTGTGACAAATTCAAGAAAAATATTAGAACAAGTTTTTGTAAAATATAATATACCCAACAAGAAAACATTCAACTTCCTGAAGCAAAAAGGCCTGTGACATGTTGGGAACTGGGAACCACAACAAGAAGCTTTCTGGTTTCTCAGATTCAGAACAAGCTCTAACAGGAACGAGAAAAGGATCAGTCTTCTACATAAAAGCTGGAAATTAGTAGGCTGAAAAACATTGCTTTGCTAATTTGACTCCAAGGACCAGACCAGCAAATTAATTATCATTTCAGCTTACTTCTTTGCACATTAGGAAGAAAATAGCTGGACTATGGGTGCACATGAGCTAAAAGCAGCAGCATTATCCCAAGAGATATGCCAAATTTGGGTGAAGAAACATGATTAATATAAACTGAAATACAACAAGTGCCTAAAGCTAATATGATATTTCATCTGCTTTCCAGTTTAATCTAACTCTAGGTCAGGAGAGCAAGCCAAGCATATTGGATATTTGAATACCCACTGCACATTCTATTCCAGAATAGAACACAACTCAGACTGCTTCACTGAACAGACTTGGCTTCTTTTTCCAGCCTTCTTGATTACAAACTCTTACCTTGAGCTCATCAAAACGGAGTGTAAAGTGAAGAATTTCTGCAAATTGCTTAGCAAGAGCCTGCTCTCGCTCCAGGTGCTGTGTTGGGGAATACGGAGTGCTCGTCAGGGCTCCCAGCAGGCCTCGCAGTCCTGCCTCTGCAGTGACAGGAGACAATTTTGCAATAAACAACTGCACCTGCTTCTTGTATCAATATTGGCTGATATTTGCATGCTAGACTTAAAACATACGTCTGCCAAAATACATGGTGATTAATAATAAAGAGGCTTGACTGATTGCTTATCTATGTGTCACTGCTGTCATATTTACTTACAAATTGCTGTACCAGGTCTCATCAGCACTGACAGCCACCAAAAAACCTTCTTGAAAAGTTTTACTCAAGCTTTGTCTGCAATACTTGTGTAAAACACATTTCAATAACCTGTGTTAGTAGACTTCAGCCTTTACGAGAAGACAGAATTCAAGAGGCACTTAACTGTAAGCACAAGTCACGTTATTCAAGATAAACTTATAATCCAACTTCCTGTTCATCTTCTTGAGAAAAATACCTCACCCATTTAAAATAGCAGAACTTGCTTGCACAAAGTTTCCATGTTTTAAACACATTTTTTACATGCTATGCTAATAAATTTGATAAAAAATGAGATAACAACAGAAAGCTGGTGAAAAAACAAGTCTGATGAGTTTTATCAGTTTAGCCACCACATCAGTGAGTTTCAAAAGAGGCATGAAGCACCATCTCAAGTATTGCATCTGTATGAACCAAGACCAGGCATTTCCCCAGATCAAATTATTTCTGGTGTTTAGGGAGGAATAATACCATCTCTTTTAAATAGTCTTGGTAACAAAAATACTGAAAGAATTAATTTCTGATTATTTAGTCCATTCATTTCGAGTCAGTCAGCTAGTTACTGCTTTCCAGAGTAACTAAAGGAGTACAGGAAGAGAAACAAGTATGCTCCCAATCTCTCTCTCCTCTCAGGTATCCACTGAAGCAAGTTTGCTGTCATCCAATCCAGTGTATGGGAGGAATCTATGCAATACGAGCTTTTTTCCACTAAGGAGCTGACCTAGATGTGATCACATATGAATATGCCAAATATACTAATTAATGAAGAAAAAAACCCCCTTTATTTAACACCTTTCTACTCACCTAGTCTTTGAGAAAATTCATAGAATTTCTTTAGTTTGCCTACTAGTGGAACAACTGCACCCCATGCCTTCTCTTGCAGCTTCTCATCATTTGGATGCTGTATTGCCTTAAATTAGAAAAAAAAAGAAGAAAAGTATGCTTAGATTGGGAATAACTGATGCACTGCTGACAAAACAGCCCCAAACAACAAAACACAAAAAACCAAAACACCTATGCAGAACAATTGCTTGAAGAGCTAATAATTAAAAATCTACCTACTAAGAAGTTTTCAGTTGAGAGACAAGCATGTACTAACCCACGTCTGTTCCAAAAAGGTCTAAATAATTGTGTTGAAAGTAAGCATCCTGAACAGGAAAACAGCTTGGAGAGAGTATAAAGAAATGGTTAAAAATCAAGTTACTCAGATAAGAAAATTTACATAACCAGATCTAGTTCATTAAAATTAACAACTTTATTGTGGTTACTCCAAGCAAAAAAAATTTAGCGATCAAAGCCTCATCCTAATGTTGGTATCTATCACTAATTCCCAAATTTGCAAAGAAAAAAAATGGCTGTGAAATTCAGGCTAAGTATTACAGTAGGAAAATTTAAGCATAATCAACAACATAAAGCACCGCCGGGACACAATGTATACCACAGCCTTGAGGGATATATTTATAGGCTTTGTCTTTGCAGTAAACTTCCCAGACACAGAATACCTTAAATGCAACCTCTCCAGTTAGCAACTGGAAATATACTAAGAAAACACAAATAAAATGCTCATAACTCTCCTGCAACATTTTCACTGTCAAGTTCTTGATTACAAAAACTGTTTTGGCCAACCGTGGGCTGTGGCTTGCAGCACACTCCTCTCTGGTCCTAGAAACTTTCCTTCCTGCCATGTCTACCTCCTCTCAGAAGAGTATCTCTCATTTCTCCTTGGGATCTGCAGGCACACATTCCTGCCTGATCCTACAGCCTGTCCCTGAACACACTCCTTCCTTGCAGAACAAGTAAGCTATCTTCCCTCCTAAGGGTTTTGTGTGACAGGTATTCTTCTTAAACCTACCTTATGAATTCCTTGAAGAGAAAAACTCTCAAAGCTGAATGGCTATTAGTATCTCAATTCATATGGAGTGAGCAGACACTCCTCCTATCTAATACTATTTTTTAAGGGTATGTTACAGTGAGTAACTCCTTCCTTCAGGACCAAAGCAGCCCCCATTGCTGCATGTTCTTAAACAAAGGAAAAATGGAATGACGTTCTGTACAGGAACTTTGCTTCTGATCCAAACATCTACTTTAGTAAATAAAAGTCAATTAAAAGGGATTGAAAATGAGATGCCCTTTGTGTTAGGATTACCAAACCAGGCTTCTCCAGTTACCATACAAGAGGATGCCAACACTACTCAATATTGCACTGTAGTCACACCACGCTCTTTCCAAATTCACTATTAACTCAAAAAGAGCATATGTGGGAACACAAAGAAAAATCAATAGCAACAATTCACTAAAAACTCTGAGAAGCATCATTTGCTAATATATATGTGGATTAATATGATTGAAACAAGCAACATCTGTTTTGCTGTTAAAAAGAAACATTCCAGAGCAGAAATTCAAGACAGTGATTTTAATAGACAACATGCTCTGCCAAAACAGCTCCTGCAAGCAAAGTTAAACCCCAGCAGTATTTGGTTAAGATCAGACAATGAACAACCACAGGTTGTGCACAATTGTAGCGCTCTAGCTCACCTCTCGTATTTCATGGCCAGCTCCTCTATATGACTGCAAGTCTTCCAGTATTCCTTCTGCATCCTTTAACACTACATTCACCTGATTATAAATTTCCTTTTCAGATTCTGTAGGTTGGGCATCTAAACAGCAGAACATATTAAATGTATATATATATTTTTTTTAACAACAACATGGAATTCAATAGGCACACCATCACCTATGGGACAAATTCTTCATGCAGCAACTCATCAAGAATTTTCATTCTCTGAAGAGCTACTACAATGTATAAGGAACTCCAAGAGACTAATTGTATTCATTTTAGTAGTCTCTTAATTTACCATCCCAAAAATTCACCTGGATTCTATCTTCTTGACTTATTTAAAACTGAGTTAGGAGAAGAAATTCTGATGAGTTGTCTTTATGACTATCATATAATATCACCTTGGGGTGCAGTAGAGGCTGGAAGAAACTTAGCTAAACACTCAAAGGACACACTCACTGCAGACAGCACAGGAGATATCCATGTCTATTGTTATCTAGAAACACTGCATCAGATTATTTTCCATCTTGTCTGCCTCATCTTTAACTGGTTGGGAAAGGAGCTGTATCTTTTATTTCTAAATATATTTAATTCTCAAAACATATTCTTCATTGCACTTTATTGCACAATCAGAGCTGAGAACAAAAAGATCTAGTGTGAGTTTGTGTAGGGCTTTTTTTTCTTGTCCCCTGTCTTTAAAGATATAAGCTGTCTCCCATTTTTTTTCTAATTAGTTAAGGACTTCCCAAAAGTATATTGGGTCATAATTTCAAAAAGCTACAGGTACATTTTTAAATGTGATTCTGTAAGAAGTATGTTTTGAGAAGAATCAACAAAAGGTTTTACCCTTTAAAAACAATCACCTAGTACAAATATCTCAAACATGGTTTACCTGAAACCATTTTTTTTCTTTTAAAATTCTGATGGAAGCTATAAGGTTAGTTCCTTATAGACTCATATTTAAAAAAATAATAGTTACTGAAGCTCTTGTAAAAAAATCCCCACTTCTCTGTTAACATGGTCAGAATAGGTTATGGATTAAATAGAATTGTATTTTAGTCCATTATTTCCAATGCCAAAAATCAGGGTATTAACAATAGATTCTTTTTTATAGGGACAAACAAAAGTTATTAAGAATAATATATCCTCATGACTTCGTGTTGTTTGAAGAGTCTGGGAAATGTCTTTTTAGAAGCACTTTTTCCATGATCCTTATGTACAACTTCCCATGGAAGTTAGGTACATCTTTACATTGGAAATAAAACTCCCACAGTATCTTAGTGTTACACACTAGAAAAACACAAGAGAAAACAAAGTTTGTATTAGGAGAAAATAAATTTCACATGCATTGCCTGTCTGGATTTTGCTGTAATTTTTGCATAATATCTCTTATGTTTTATAGTTTAATGCATTAAGAGTGGGCTTTATTAACAAATATCCCTATACATAGACCTTGCAACAGTTTAACTCATCTTTTGAGAAACAAAGAATTAGCACAGGTTAAAAAGAACCGGGTCGCTCCTTTAAAAATAAATAAATAAAAGAGCACCACATTGATTAGGCATCGAGTAAAAGTGGCCAGTGCTTTTCAGATCATCACAAAGGTCACATAATTTTGAAAGCTGCTGAAGACTGCTGTAAGAAATGAAGACAAAAAATGAGGGAAAAGAGCAGACAGGGAAGCACCAGTTGACTGGCAGCAGTTCATGCACGAACATGAAATGCTATAGTGAAATACAGACTAAGACGTGAAGCTCTGTAGCATTCCAGATTGTGTTGTTAAATAGTGCAATCAAGACTTGTCACTTGGATTGTCTCACACTGAGAACATCTCCTGCCTATTTAATTTTTCATGCCATTTTTTTCTTTACCCTGTGTAGCAAGGAGAGTTCATTTTTCAACACTGGAAGGGGCAGAGCAGGAGGGCCCACAAGAACTCCTGCTCCTCATTTCAAAACCCACCAGTGAGCAGAACAGCTGTAGTACTATGACCCTCCATGTTTAGAAATGAAAATCATCTTCTAGATACAAATTTAGTGCTCTTCACTGGACAGCTGGCTAGGCAAATCAACACCATCACCACCTCTCAGTGTAGGATGTAATCAGCCAACTACTGTATTTCATTTCCCTAAAATGTTCCAGGAAACTTAAACCAATGGTTGGTACTTAATTTGTTGGGGTGGTTTTTGTTTTTTTTTTTTGTTTTTTTGTTTTTTTTTTTTTTTTTGTTCTTTGGTTTTTTTTTGTTTTGATTATTACCAACTTCTAAGTATCAATCTGTTTTAAAACCAAGTAGGTACTGAGTTATTTCTTTTGGTTGGTATCACATTTTCAGTCAACCTAGTCCTTTCCAATAAAAGAAATCCATAAACCTGATTTGTCCCAACTCCTTTCCTCTGCCATCTCTAAAACAGAGATCAAATTTAAAAAGCAAATTTAAATTATTTTAATTTAAAATAAATTTAAATTATCCCTTCACAAAATATTTAAGATGTTGTTAGGGGTTAAAAGGCATGATATAAAAAATCTTCAGGGCCTAATGCTGGCTGACCCAGAGCAAAACTAGTTTATTTGCTTCCCAGTGCTGGTCAGGGCACTGTATTCCGTAAGCCCATCACAGGGAAGAACAAAGGAGAGGTCCCTCTTCCTAAGCACTGTTATCATCTTGAATAGATGGAGGCAGCATTCCCATATTATGGGAATAGCATCCCTCAGTATGTACCTGAGGACTCAAGCTACAGGACCTTCACTTGAGAATCACTAACTGTGGAACTCCTTTTTCCCAACCTGGGCGTGCACAGAGCAGGAAAGGGAGTTGTACTTCTGGAGTTACTCTTGGCAGCTAAAACAACAGCAGCCAGCAGTGCCAGGCATCCAAACAGGAGGCTGAAAGAGGTATAGAATTTCCATGTCCATTTAAGTTCCTGCTACAATGTTACAACACAGCCGTGCCTTTATCAGCAATGCTTTCCACAGAAAGAACAAACCCGGTAAGTGCAGCACAGCTCACCGAGATGTTCTGATGCTTGATATTGTGGCCACAGGAGTTGACCCCTGGTTATTCAGGGCAACTTTACTATTTTTAATCCAATAGGAAGAAAAGGGAAGATTGAGGTTCTGCAAGTAAATGGGGAGTTCAACTGTAAATTAATTTTAAATTTAATCAGAATGTTACTGCACTAGATGCAATATATATTTAGAGTGCAGGATGCTCACACGGTAATAGAGACAGAAGAGGAGACTTGAAACAATATACAAACGCTGTTATGTGAACTAAATGCTACAAAAGTGAGACAACATATTGCATGCGGGGAACACACACATTTAGTGACTATTAAAATAATATTTGGCTAGCCTACAGAACCAGTAGGGAGAGAAATTTGGGGTTAAAAGTTTACACTGCACAGCAAACTATTTAAACTGAGATTTTTCCCAGGGAAGAACACATCAAGTCATCTGAAACTGTCTGGGACAAAACTCACAAACAAGGGGGGAAAAAATGCCAGACTACTGGAGATGAAATAATTTATTCATCTCTGTTGGCATTACTATGGAGAATGCTGTCTCTGTGGCTCCTCTGAACCATGGCCAAGTTCTCTGGAGATAATGCAGGATACTGTCAGCACTAGCTTGAGATCGCCATCTCAAAGTACACTACATTTTAGCTACTATTCAAATCAGTACATTTGGAAAGGATTTGCAACTGTGACAGTAAAGACACCAATGGAAAAGTTGCGCTGGAAGTTTCCCACATTTTAGGTGTCCGTTTTATGTAAACAACATTGACCTGTGCACTTTGCTCATGTTCTAAAGGCACTGCACAGACTTTAGAACAATACTCAAGACAGCTATTTGTTTCAAATAGGTAAGGTTAATGACCAAAGAAAGCATAAGCTTAACCAACGTGGAGGCAAGCAAAAGCCAACACTTCATCATATTTTTTGCATGGATTCTTATAGTCAGTCACACAAATCACTGGACTCTAGCACCAAGATAAACATCTGGGGGAAAAATAATGGTTAGAAGTCTAAAACTTTTCTAAATTTGAAGTTTCTAGCACTAGAAAGCTTTATGAACATTCGTTTTTAGCTCTTTATGGTACTATGCAAGAAACACTGGAGCCTGCTCAGTCCAAAGACATACATGGCTTTAAGAACAAAAGACTTCAAACTGCCTATTATTGGGCCAGGCGTAACACAGAATCGGCAAATTTGTTTTTAATACAGAGCTTACTTGTCCTTCCACACAAAACCACAACATTAAGTATCACAAGATTAAGTGCCAAGTCTTGAAGAAAGATCTTGGCTGTGTCAAAGCCAAGATCCTGTCAAGGCAAGCTATCTGAAACAGAGGAGAAAGAAGCATGGATACACAGTATAGCAGCAGAGACAAACGCAGAACAGGGTCCAAAATGAACAAAGAACAGTCTAACAATTCGGCCATAATATAAGTCACTTAATTTGACTGCATATGTAAGCATTTCATGTCAGCAACCTGCTTACTCTCATGCCAAATCCTGTTCATGCTCAAAACATGCATTTTAAAACAAAACTGATAGCTAAAGAATCTGTATTTAAAAAGAAAAAAACCCAGTAATTTTATTGCAATTTATTTTAGAACTATGCCTCTTCTATCCAGCTAACTTGAATTTAATTTACTCCAATTAAATTTTCAATATTTGCAGATTAAGCTGGAGCTTCACAACTCCAGTGGTCTCACACAAGAGTTCTCCCACTTCACTAAATTTTCCTACTCTGACAATACGCGAGAGTTGGTCTTACACAAATTTTACTTTCTGATTTTTGAACACAGCCCTTGATAATCTTCCCTTTATGAATAACTTGTATAACTAGCATCTTTTAATACCAATATATTCAGAAGAGACAAGTGATAAAAATCAACACTACAGGGTAAGGGTTTGGAGAAGTTTTAACTTTAAATGTCATTGAAGCAAAACCGTATTTCATCAAGCATTTTCTTTTGTATTATAACTAATATAAACAACTGCTACTGTTTCATCAAACTGAAAAACAATTCAAGGGAAAAAAAGATATAATGCACCTCCAATTATCCATATCATAATACTTCATCAATATTTTTATTATGCTATTCCATTGTATTTTTATTACATGGTCAAAATGTACTTGAACATTAATTTCCTTATTTTATGCTTGCTGATGTACAGCTGGGTAAAGAAACAGCACATCTCAAAAGAAAGTAATAAAACATGCATAGCAGAAGCCAGCAACACTTACCTGCCATTCTTAGGCTATACTGTATCATGCAACAAAAACTAAAAGACACTGACATATGTGAACCTTCTAGAATACCTGGCATTGATCAGACAAGCTACGTGTCTCTTCTTTTCAAAATCAATTTCATCTCTATACACATTGAGACCCCCTTTTAAGAAGGCATGAGGTTAAATTTCTGTGCCAGATCCAGTAAGGTCCACATATAGACCTTTAACGTGATGATGCTGGAGCTATGAATAGCTGTTGTGAGCCAATCTGGGTATGCAGCATCATTAAGTCACACTGGAAATTACAAGAATCAGGTTTCATTTTCAGTTTTTCCTTTAAGAAGCATGTATCCCCTTGGAATTTCACTAAGCCTTGAAATAATTACAACTATTTTTAACATTTTGATTAAAAGTAGCCAGAATTTTGGTTTAAAAAATAAGAACCATATCAAGGTTTCAAGAGTCAAATGTAATTTGAAAGCCCTTTGTGGAGTAAAGGTTTTATATTTAAGGACCTGAGGATATTTTAGAACAGGTTATTGCTTTCTACCGAAGTTTGCTGAACAATTATTCATAGCTCAGGCATGCAAAGCAGTTAGAAAGATGGCAAAATGAAAACATACACTTAGTACATGACAAATGCAGTCTACTGCAGGCAAAGAGTAATAAATATATAAAATCATCTTCTCACTTTCAAAATCAAGGAAAAAATTTGGCCCCTGCTCAAGGTCTGTGCATGTCAAAACTTTTAGAAGGTTCCCCATGTTAAGGTACCTGCCAAGACAAGAATGAGAGAAAAGAAAATTTTCTTTTTATAAGAAAGAACAGCCCAAATGTAGTTGATTGAAGCAGTGGGAAAAGAAGACCAGAGAGTTCCATCAGGTACGAACCCATCCTTCAGGCTGGGTGAAGGGAGATCCCCACCTCAAGGATGCACAGCTGGTGACTCCAGCCATGCAGCTTTCCTGTAAGAGTGACCATGTCACCAACATCCTCACAGCTGCCCCCTTGGGGAAGGGACAGAATCCAACCGAAGGCTTTGCCAGGAACTGTTCAGTCCCAGTACATCCTAGCACCAGTGTCCTGAGCAGGAGTACTGCCTTGAGAGCCAAGTACCAGATTTGAAAGCATTAGCCATGCTAGATTTTAACCTGATGGGACAACAGAAGGAAAGAGCTTTAATTTTGTCAGCCCTTATAATTGTGTCAGAAGGCCATAATAGAAAACCACATCAAGATATACCATTTCAGTGTGCAGAAAATGCTAACAGAGATATGCCACAGATCTTTTACACAAGGTACCTAAAACATCTGTGAAACTCAGATAGTTTCACTTTGGACTTTTGGATGTAAAAAAACACATCAACTGCACGATGAATGACCAAAGCAGGATCAGGAATGATTTAGCACTCACTCTTGTGTACGAGAGGATTATAGGGAACAACTGCTCAGCACAGATTACTATGGCATACCAACAGGAATTCTCATTTCATGATTACTTGATTTGCAGGCAGATGGATGGACATCACTGACCACAGAGACTCAAAATGACTAAGCACATGGAAAGAAAATTTACACAGCAGTGTGATGGTGGCTTGGCAACTACTGGAGGAGGGAGGAAAAAAAAAATAGGAACAGAAAAAACACATGCAACTCCTTCAAATTCCAACTTTACAACTGAGTCCCCTGGCCTTCACTGCAGCAGGTATAAGCAACCCTACTGTTACCATTTGAAATGCACCAGCTGTGAAGGGCTGAGAGACTTACTTTCAAAATCCAAGAAAAAATGTGCTGCATTGTGGTCTATGTCCCTGGTTAGCACCTTAATGAGATTACCCATGCCAGCAAACCTAAAAATAAAAATGGCAAAATAATTTAGTTCCAATAACCATTTCCTATTTTAAGTACACGCCTGGGTCTCACTGGAGCAGGGCTCCCCTTGAGTTTTGCACTCTGGATTCATCAGTTTCTGGTGGGGAGCAGAACTCATGCACTACACAGTGCATTTCCATGCCCCTTCTTCTTAGGGAGCAGTATTTGTTGAAAAACTGGAAAAGTTATAAGCTTTGACAAAAACAACGATGTGAATTACTGGCTCTTTTTCATCTTTGTTTAATACATATAAAGAACATGTGACCTATGATGACTGAGCAATTGTTTTGCATAACTGCAGCACTTAGTGCCAAACAAACCCATTATTGTTTAGGACAAAAACAACCTCAAAGGGAACTGGTGTCATCATAACACTTTTTTCACTACCTCTCTGTAATCCAAAACAGATATCGGAAAGCCTCTCAGTAGTAGTCATCTGTGGCCAATGAACAGTTTTCCCATTAAATCACAGAGTTACAAGTAAAGCACAAATTAGACTTTTCCAAAATCAGGAGAAAAAAATCAAGTTTCAACAGTTCTTCTTATGTTTGCTGTCACATCCCAGCTAAAAGAAATGAAAAGTAGAAGAAAAATTAAATAGTTGTTAGATTACTTGAGATCAGATAAATTATCGAAACAGTTTCAAATGTTACCATAAGTTTCAGAAATCAATACCTGCAGTGGGAGTATGAAAACTGCATTTCATAACAAAGCAGCCTTTTCATGAACCTTCCCATGTTTTACAGAGGCTGAAAATATACCTAATAACCATTGCTCTGAAATGCCAAGAGCTCACTAGAGCGCTGCTGCAAGACAAGCAAGACACCACCCAAAGATCTCACCTCAAATTATTTAAGAATAAGCCATCAATAATCTGACATTTGGATTCAAGCACAAGATATAAACAAATCAATTTTCAAATTAATGTAACTATACCAACCAACAAGTATATGCTCTATTTTTTCCTGATTTTTACTTTTACTCAAGATTCATATTTACCTGGAGGGAGGTAGCACGACACTAAGAATCATTACTTTATTAGGCATCAAGGAAACTGAAGCAATGTGAACTCAAAACAAATTGTCTGGCGAAACAAATTTTCAGAACCTGTGTTGACGGATTTCTTGATCAAACTAAGAACAGCATAGGATTTCTTTTTCAGGATCTGCAAGATTCAGCAATCAAACAAAGCTTGAGAAGGAAGGGGCAATTAATCCCAAGTTGCTGAAAATAACCCAAGTCTTTGCTCCAACAGCTTCTACAGAACGACCAAATGACTGTTAAGAATCTAGATTTTTAGCACCGTGACTCTGAGTGTAACCCAGTTGACCACAGTGGATTCTGCACACAGCACTTCATCAGGAGGTGTATGCTCTCTTTTTCACATGTTCAACCCTCTCCTTTAAACTCAAGAAAACGCAAGACCTGCTTCCTAATAATTTGAACTTATTTCCTGGAAATTCAGATCAGATTTCTTAGCCTGTGAGAAGCACCTATGAATTCAAGGAATTTTAAAATTAGGGTGTCCAGCTTAGAGACTCTTCTTAACAGCTAATCCATTAAAACATGGTTCTTCAAAGAGACAGCTTTCCCAGCATCTTCTATCCCACAGCTTAGCAAACTATTTTAAAGCTAAATGTGCACCACTGCTGTGTAAACACATAACAGCAGAAAGCAGAGAAATTACTTTTCCATATCTCTCAAGCGTGTTCTGTAACACAGGACCGAATAAGCCACTTTGTATTTCAGAGTTTTCCAGATTATGAATGTTCTTCTTGTTGGGGAGCAGAGAGAGGCATCCTTAAACAAGTATTTTCAACAGGGCCAATTAAAAAAAACAGAAGCTGCATAATGGTGATCCATCTACAGATTCAGAAATCAAAGCTCAATCTCAGAACAGCATATTACATATTTCAATTCCAACACTAACAAACAAGCAGCAAACATGTGGCACTGAATAGTGCTCATGGCCTAAAGAGATCTCCTATACCTGCAATTACTGCTGTGCTTCAGCTGCACCATCCCCTCCTCCACCAAAATATTTTCCATATCTCAAAAAAAAAGCCTCTGTGTAGGTTTTGCCTTTGTTTTGATACTAACCAGTCTCCTAAAAGTTTATAGGCTCATGCATGTGGCTTAAATATTGGATAATATTATTTGTGAAGGTCAGAGTAGGGGCATGCATATAGGGTTGAAATATTTTGAAGCTAAGAGAAGAGCACATAGGCACTGCAGAACAGCTTGTTTCACTGAGCACCTACACCTCCTAAAACAAGTAGGGAGTTGGGGACTTCGTTTTGCAATACAAATACCTTCATCCCTCAGGAAGGTTTGCCAGGAAGAATATATGGTTTCTTTTCCAGGAGTTAAGTTTAACAAATAGAAAAGCACAATAAAAGTTTTGGCACTACAATGGAACAGTCGGTGTGATATTCAAGCAGAAGATGCAACTGACCTAAAGGTAACAGCTCAGTGAAGAGCCTCCCTGAGCAAAGGAGAGAAACTGATGATAATGGATTAGTTCAACTGTGACAGCAGCAAGATGACAAGATGAGCTATAGGAATGTATATCAATTTACATGACCACAAAGCTGCTTGAACACTTGCTCATAACAAAGTTCCTAACAAACCTCTCCCCTCGTGCATTCATTGTACTGAAAACATCTTGATAAACACAAGACGTGCAATCACATTTGCTTTCTTAGCAGCAAAACTTCACTGTATATTCAGTTTCTATGAAGTGCATGGAAATCTAGCTGAAAGTGGACAAACCCAGTATTTTTGAAACTTGAATCAAGATGCACTGTAACATTTACTCAAGGATCTCAAGCATTCTTTAAAACTGGAAGACCTGCTGTACTTTAAGAACTGTGAAAACAAAAATTTCTCAAAACTGTAATCCAAGAAGACTTTAGGCTACGAAGAACTTGAAAACTCCATTTAGACAGATATTGAGAAGATGTAACTTCTTTAGCATTTTTTGGGAGGACACTTTCAGCTTAGCATTCAAGGTAATGAATGCAAGAGCCAAAAGGTCAGAATCTACTCTTCTGAAAGCAAAGCACTCCCTTCTTGAGCTCTGAAATGACCTTTTAGAAACAAGACCATGGTGCCACCTGTGGAACTTCCCAGATTTGTGGAAGCAGCTGCAGGTCAGTATGTCACAGCTAAGGTTAGACAGACCTACACTTCTGTACATTTTCCTTCAGAAGGTATAGCTGAGCAGCAGGCAGAGCTGACCTGTTGTACTCAGAGGGAACACTACAGAGAGGAAAATGAAATCTGACCCTTCTGAGAAGCTGCTGTGTCAGCAGAATACCTGGACCAATCTCGAGTAAAGCAACCTAGCTCACAGCTGCATCAGGCTCTGACAGATAAGAAAAAGATTTACTAGAGATTCTTGTTTTGTTCAAGTGGCTCATCATTTGCAATTTTTCTGGGCCCAAAACACACGAAAGAAGGACCACTACTGGCTGTAATACTAAAGATGATGACAATTTGCCCATAGTGTGAGAAGCAGACTACAAACCCAGCCATTGCATCTACCTTCAGTGACCTCTTCTGCTATTTGATGCCCTGTAAAAGCATCACCAGCATGATGGTTTTGGCAGTTCTATGAAGACTTACCTTGGTAATTAACCACATAGTGGCATGCCCAGACAGTATTAATTTACCAAGCACTCTTCCAATTTCCTTGCAAGTCCACAACTCCATCTGAAGTAAGTAAAATTACTGGTTTAAAAAGACAGATGTCATCCCAGTTAAGTAGCCCTGACACTGAGCTACCATTGCCTAGCCAAGAACATCTCCCAGCGCTAACTGCACCCTTCTTGAGCAAGTTGCCACATCAATCAGCCCCAATTCAAGAACGAGTTAAGCCTGTATGAAGACCAAAGCCATCAGCAAGCACTACTGTTGATTTTAATGTCCTGCAGCTGGGCTTTGTCTTGGAGCTAAATACCTGATTCAGAGCACTGATTGGAGGTGACCCCTGTGGGTGCTAACCCACCTTTTCACCCACAACTCTTCCAGCACAACTGGAACAAAATGCACACTGAAGCTGTAATCCTGATCAAGAAGAATTCTGCATATTGCAATCTCTAACATCAAAATAGTCAGTGCCCAGCCTGAACTACACTTTAGGTCACCACCTATTTGTTTTTCCACAGCTTCAGAGCATCAACCTCTGTCCAATTTTATTTGGTATTCTCATTCAGAATTCAGTACACTTCGAAAGCTGAAAACCAGTTTCTCGCTCATGGGTATTACTGATTTTAAAATTTTATAGTGCAGTGTCCAGAGGCAACTCTTTAGGTAAACTAACAGCCTAGGACTCAGTAAAAGCACACATTTAAACCACTGAAGTTTTCTTGTGCTACAAGTCCAACATCACAAGATTAGAGCAGAACAAAACCACTAATTTCTGTCCAAAAACTGGCTGTCCCTGTGAGGCTGCTCAGAATCCCTGCTGGCATGCTCTGCACTCCAGCACAGTACTCGAGCCACGTGGAGCAGGTTATGGGAAATCGGAGCGCAAGCCAGGAACAAGGCTTAAACTTGACCTACTTGCAGAGGAAGACATACGGAATGCCACGTTGGATTAGGATGATTTGGCCCATTACAGCCTTATGGGGTTGCATGATGTTGCGTGTGGAGCCATGATCAGACAAGCGGAAAGCAAAGGCATATTTTCAAAACAAGTCTTGCACGCATGCCCTTCCTGTGGAAAACATCCCCGACACATTTCAGTGCCCCCCACCCCCCAGGCTAAGCCCAGGGGAATTTTAATAAAAATACTCAATGCAAGTAAATTCATCTGAGAACCAAAGACATTTACCCTCTCACACCTGAAAGAAAAAACTGTGCATTAACAAGGATGTTGCTTGCAACTGGTGAGCAGCTGGAGAACTTACTCTCATTACAGGTAAAATACTACAAAGGTGTTCATAAATGATATTTTCTATTAGTTTTTGTCCTATTGGGAGAATAGCATGTTTTCAAACTAGTTTAAAAAACCAGTTAAATAAATAATTTAAAAATATCTGGTTTTGATGCCTGAAGAAAATCTGCTTCAAGAAAACATCAGCTCATCTTTTGGAAATGTATATGCTATTCCCAATACTAAAATCCACAGTATGAAAACTGTGCTCCCTGAAAATCTCATATATGTAGCTAAGCACAACACTGTATGGAAAGCACATCTAATGGAACAACAAACATTTTGTTTCTGGGATTTGAGTTTTAAATTTTCATTTGGTCATGTAAGTGTGGCATAAACCTCCAATTCAGAGATATTTCTGGCAAAATAATAAGCAAAAAAAACCATTGATAGCATTAAAAGCCTAGCATTATAGTGGAATACTACTGTGTTATAACACTCACCGTATTACTACATAAACAAAACACTGAATGTTTCCCTATACTGTTTTTCTAGAAGGATAATCCTATCAGCCTGTAAATTGTTTCAAGGCTTACTGAACAGTATCTAGCCATGAACAGGGAGAAGAAAAAAAAAAAAAAAAAGAAAAAAGAAAGAGGCAGCAAATAGGTGTCTGCCCACATCAGCTGAATTCAAGGCAGCCCTTAGCAACACATGGCATCACAGCCTGGCAGCCTATGGGATCCCGTGTCGCTTTCTCTGCCAATGAAGCAGCAAAGCTTCACAACCAGTGAGAACGTTTCTGCTCTCCACCTTAAATGCTAGAGACTGCTGCAGAGATGGAAACAAGCTGGTAAAATGCACTGCAGGAATCACTCTTTTCTGACTTGTAACATTCTCCCTGGATACAAACATGTTTTTCCTAGACTAACGCACATTTACTTCTCTTCTGAATAGTGCCGGAGCAGCAGAGATGCCTTCTGACACATTCCAATTCCTACTATTGATGTTAGTGGTGTTGCAAGTAATAAAGATCTGCCATTATACAAAATCCCAAAGTAATACTATACGTACCAGAAAATAAATAATTAGAGTCAATATTAAAAAAAAAATAGTAGCTATCACTCATTAGCACCTTCAGATTTAGGAAGGGGAAGCTTGGTGCCATTAGCTTGAAACAAGTTATATTTTGGATAAGCTGGTTTCATTTACAGGATCCATCATAGTTCTAACATCACTAATATTAAAAGTAACAGTTCAAATTGTGTCACCTGTGTAAATGTTCTGAATCAAACACATGAATGAAGTGCCAGAGCCACCCCCAGTTCTGCACAAACCCCACAGTTTCATTCACCAATGGACAAGTTGTTTGAGCAAGCATTAAGATTCCAGGAGTTTTTACAGACGCTTTTGGGACACAATTCCCAGTCCAAACCCATGCCCAGACCTGCACACGGCTCTGCACTGCTGACACCCAGTGGCCATGAACCAGGGACTGCAAACCAACCACAAGAAGAATAAAAGATATGCAGGCCAACCCACCCCCCACCCCACCTAAATCACTGAATTACTGGGGCTTCAGTCATTAGCATCTTATCTCAATAGTGGAAAAACAAATTATACAGTCAGATAGGAAACGTTTTTGTATAGGAAGGTAAGTATTCAGGCTACTGAAAAGCCGTTTGAAGCCGCCTCTGATGTCAGTTCATTTGGCTAAACTGACTTTGATACAATAACCTATTTTAGTTGAAACTGAAGTTTTTTGTTTTGGTTTGGGTTTTTTTTGAGATCACACATCATCAATAAAGTCTCCTTTAGAACAAAACTGAATTCAAAACTTGTCATATCAGGAGGATGGAGGTCTGCCAGGGAAAACAGACTAGTGAATAGACTCACATTCCTCAAAACCAGAATTGTGAAGTACGGTCAGGGCAGTGTTTATTCAGTCCATTTTTCCTCTTAGAGGAAATCAAGGGAAAGGCCCTGAAGAATCCACAGTTTCTTTAGAAGCAGTCTTACAGCCTTGTTAGTTTGGGAACATTTTAGTGGCACAGCTGACACTGAATAACGCATTTGACAGGAGCTACAATAAAATAACTAAGCATGCTCACACAAGTCTGGAATGAACCCAATTTGTCTGGAAGAATTACGCTTGTTTTTAAAACAGAACTTGTATTGAACAGGGTAGAGACTATACTCCAAAAATCTGCTCTGATTTACCCTTCAGCAAGTAACCGCACAATTTTTCCAAGAGTGAATCTGGGGCTAAAAAATAATTAATTTTGCTTTCCTCTTTCAAAATAACACAAGCCCAACATGCTTTAACTTAATTCTGCAAAATGCTCTTTTTAATTCCATTACGTTGCAGCCATCGGGAAAACCCACCTTTTCCAGTTCAGGGACATTTCCACTGCAATGCTATTTACACTCTGCTTTCTCCTCCAGCGCTGGAGAAGCGCAGAGCCTCTTGCAGCGCTGCGATTCCCCCAACAGAGGCCGCTGCCCCTCCGCTGGATATCCCAGAGACGCGGCAGCTGGGACCAGCGTGCCTGATGGATCCCAGAGCCCCACAGCTCGGAACCGGCCATGGCCCTCCCGTCAAAGCACTGCCTTCAGTACTGCGGCATTATCCTGGAAACACGGGCTGAGCTCGAAGTCTGCCTTTTTTTCAAAGTAAACTGGGAACATTTTTATCAGGTACATAAAGAAACAAAAAGCCCATTTATTAAGAGCTGTAGCAGATTTACATGGTTTTTAATTCTTTTAGAGAAAAGCTGCTTACTCTACAAAAGATGGCATGCCTTTTCAAACTGTGCTATACTACCACAGTACTAAGACAGTTTCATATTTCAAGGACGTCAGCCTATAATTTAAGAACCCTCAAGCTCTCGTCTCCAAAAAAAACCAAACCCAACAGTAATTTGTATGGTAAGTCCTTCTCCTGCCAACTTTTCACCTCTGTATAAAGAAAAAAAGCAAAACCCCAACCAAAAATAAAAAAAGCCCAAAACCCCCAAAACCAAATCTCTAAGTTTTATCTAAATGCTAAAAAAAGGAAGTACTGTTTCAATTCATTACTTCCTAACTAATCCAGTTGATGTACCATTTTTCAGTTGGTATTTCACATGTGAGACAGCACGCCTCTTCCTGCCTAGTTTGATTTGGAAATGGTTATCTTTCAGAGCAGTTGAATTCCCATCTATCACTGCCACACGTTTCGGTATCAGAGCTGGACGCAGCTGCACTGAGGGATCTTGACAGTGCTGCCATCTAATGCACCAAGACAAGGAGTACAAGCACCCAAACTGCTCTGCAACACTCAGGTAAAATGTTCTCTTTGAGTTTCATTCCAAAAATGTTGCACCCCTTCAGTGCCTTGGCTTGTAATCCTGCACTAACAATTGCATGACAAATTATCTCATCACCAAGCTGACAGATATAAATAGCCATTAACGTATTCCATCTCAAGGGACTTCTACTGGAATGTCACAGTGCTAAACCACAAACCTTGTGTGTATGAACCTGACACTGACTGTCCATCTGAGAATTCAGTTCAGCGACACAGCAGCTCTGAAATATCAAAGAAGAAGGGAAGGCCTATGGCCTTCCAGATCACAGAGCTGGAATGGCAGGTTTCCATATTTCAGGACAGCTTTCTGATTACTCTGTGGATTTCCTTTTTCTCAGACACCAGTCAAACACAATATGTTTGCAGAATACAGAAGGCTAATGAAGCACATCAAGATGATGATGGTATAACAGAGGATGAGTAGCAGGATGATGCTCCTTCCCATTCCATCTGTTTTCAGAAACAGCAACAAACAGACAGGCATTAGGCAGGGCAGAGGGATAAAATTGGTCGCCACATGGTTGTTTATTTATATGAAGTTTCAAGAGACTCACTGCAAGATAAGGATCAAAGATACAGCCATCTTTGTTACATCCAGTTACTTCTTCAGATCCCCTCATAGCACATAGCACCAACTACTTCTACTGAACCTGCATAGTTTTTCTTGTTAGAAAGCGTTAAAAAAATTCCACCTAAACAACAACAAAACCCCAACAGCAAACAAACAACCAAAAAAATTAAACCAAACAAAACAACAATAACAACAACAAGAAAACAGCCCCCCCCAAAAAATCAACAAAAAACAAAACAAAAAAACCCCAAACCACCTGACCACACTGGTCCAGATTCCTCTAGCTGTGCAAATATGATAATTTTTTACCCCATCTTCCATTTCTCCCACCATATCACTAATATTATTTTAACCTTAAAAATCAAACTAAAGGGGCCCAGTAAGGCTAAGATATAAGACAATTAATTCTCAGCCACCTATTGGAAATATGGGGAAACATTTGCTATTCTTCAGTGGTATCATACAACCTGCAATCGTTTAAGATCAGTAACAATATACAGAATATCATGCAGAATATCATGCAGAGTGTCTTGGGGTGACAAAGAGTTATGATTTTCTGCATTGGTTCATCTGTGAACTCTACAGGTCCATCCCATCCCATCTCACAAGAAGTCTGCAGCAGCTCTTGGGGAAAACCAGGTACATACGCAGAATGGAAACACATTAAGAATACAGAATGCATTTAATAATAACATCTGGCTGTTAAAAGCACTTGATCTGAAAATATACATGGTAGCTCTGTTGCCGCTCTTCCCTAGGCACCTGCTCACACAACAGTTCAGGTTTTACGCGATATTAAGCTTTTTTCAGTTTTTAACCTTATTCAACAGCAACATCTAGTTCAGTTTGTCCCATTCTTTAAAGCTTAACCAAAAATTTCCAGTCTCCAGTTCTTTACGTGATGGTTGGGTAGGGTTTCTGTCAGTCCCTCCCAACCCTGAACACTGGTGATTCCCTGATGATTTATGATGCTGTCAAGCATCTGGCAGCTACTTTGTCTTAGCATAGTTGGAGAAGTTGAAAGAATCAGAAGTCTGACACCCCAGCTTCTGCTGAAGCAGACACCACACCACCTTAACTTGCAAACATTCTCCCTTCAATACCTGAAACACTGTTGGTTCATAGTTTCTTCAAAGAAAACAGAAGTTATTTGCCATGTGCTGTAGCCGTTTGCTGGACAGCATTCCTCTTCCTGCAGGCAGTACCATTCCCAGCAATGCTCCTTGAGCTTTCCTAGCTTTTCTGGATGACTCTCAGCTTGCTGAGAAGAAGCAGCACTGCTCTAGTAGAGGAATAAGTGAAGGGTGTGAAAGGATGTGCAAAACCAAGTACTCATACGCAGAGGGAAGAAAGATGGTGATCCTGGAGCCTGGACTTGCCTAGATGGACCCATGGTCTGACTCAGTTAAGTGACTTTTATAATGTATCCTTTGCAAGTACACACGATCCTGTAAATTAAAGATCTGCACTTTTAACTGCAGATTTAACAACACCCCCAATGACTTTGTAAATAAAAGCTATTAAAGGAAAAAGGTACTACTGCTGCTAGCACTGGATGTTTTTCCATCAGTTCATTAAAGATTTGGAAAATACTTCTGTATGCTTGCCCAGTTCCTAGGCTCATTCCTTAATGCAGAGACACAAGCCAGTAAGCAAGAAGGACTGTGGGCCTGAACCAGCAATATCATAAACTCTCCTGAGAATGACAAAAATGTGACAGTTCATCAAAACCTGCAATTCTGCAAAATAAGTATTTTAAAACATGAATTCTGCACTGAAATAAAGACAATTACTTTAGTAACACATTTTTATGTCATATATTCCTAAATCTGAATGAAGGAGTCAAATAGTTTTGGACATAGCACTAGAAAACGTTCTCTATTCTTGTTGACAAAACTGATGACAAATTGTATTGGGTTTGTGTGGCAATGTTGTGGTGGCAGGGGGGCTATGGGGGGGACTTCTGTGGGAAGTGGCCAATGCCAGCCAGCTCCAGGATGGACACACCGCTGGCCAAAGCCGAGCCTGTCACTGGCAGAGCCTCGGGGATAATGTACTTAAGAAGAAAAAAAGGAGTTATGGCAGAGAAGTAGCTGTGGCCAGAGAAGAGAAAAGTGAGAATATGTAAGACACCAGGAGTATGGTGTAGACAACCCAGGTCAGAGAAGAAGGGGGAGGAGGTGACCCTGACACTGCAGCAGAGATTTCCCTACCACCCATGGTGAGGCAGCTGTGCCCTGCAGCCCACGGAGGTCCACAGGGGAGCAGGGATCCACCTGCAGCCCATGAAAGAGCCCACAACAGGGCAGCCAGATGCCCAAAGGAGGCTGTGACCCTGTGGGAAGCCCACGGTGGAGCAGCCTGTTCCTGCAGGACTGCACCCCATGGAAGGGACCAACACTGGAGCAGTTTGTGAAGAACTGTAGCCCTTGGGAAGGACTCATGTCAGAGAAGTTTCTGGAGGACTGTGCCCTGTGGGAGGGACACCCCACACAGGAGCAGTGAAGGGCTCCTCTCCCTGAGGAGGAAGCAGCAGCAGAAACAACCTGTGATGAACTGACTGTAACCCCCATTCCCCATCTCCCCACACTGAGTGGGAAAGGGTGAGGTAAAGAGCTGGGGATAAAGTTATGTCTAGTAAGGAAGGAGGGGTGGAGGGAAGGAGCTGTGATTCAATTGGTAATAAACTCAACTAATTTTCCTAAGTTGAGTCTGTTTTGCCTGTGACAGTAACTGGTGAATGATCTCTCCCCACCCTTATCTCAATCCGTGAGCCTTTTGTTGTATTTTGCCTCCCTTGTCCAACTGAGAAGGGAGTGGCAGTGGCTTTAGTGGGCACCTGGCATCTAGACTGGGTTAAGCCACCACACAAATCCATTCAGCTCCCCAGAATTCAAAGCCTTTTTGATGATTAATCAAAAACAGAAGAAAAATAAATCCTACCTCACATTTGGTACCATTATCTTCCCAGTGTGACAGAAGATTGATAGCTGCGCTGACAAAGCACAATAAACACAAAATATAACACAGACACTATGCAGTAGCTTAGATGACAAGCAGCAGGCTATAAAACTAAGAGCTAAAACCTTCACATGAGCATGTGCTACCTCTTCAGTCTCACAAGCTGGTTCAGAGTACTGGTTTTTGACACAAGGCATCTGGTTCAGCTACACAGTAGCTTTACTAAAGAGAGAGGGAGAAAAACCACCAAAACATTATCTCATCATTCAAATTGTTCAGGAAGTTGCAGTCTTCTAGGATAAGTTCACACAAGTGGCCAAACCACTTTAACTCTGTGCACAATAAAAATGCCTTCTTTGAAGTAATGGGACTTCACATCACTCTGGTGAAGAGTTTTCAAAATCAGCCTCACTAGGCTGTGTGGTGAGGCCCTGTACAAGCAAAAACCAAACCCTTGTAACCTGGTTTAGCACCTTTAAACAGAGAGACATAAATTCAGTCAGGGATCAGGAATCCCAGTGAACACCACAAATTTCAAGAGTTGTTGATGGAAGAGAGGGAAAACAAGTTCTTGAAGGGAAAATTACTAATATTCAAACGGTCCCACTTTCTCTCCTTTAACATACTACAATTTTGCTTATTTGTCAGCAGTTTTCAAGCAGGTTACATTTCAATTCTTACCTACAGCCAGTGCTGCACTCTGTTCTTGGCCTCCAGTCTGTTTTAAAAGAAAAAAGAGATTATGGAAATTAATTCTTTTGCACCAAGAGTCTTAAACGCGATGCAGTGTGACCTTGGAAAAGCAAGCACACATCTGATCCAGACACACTGTTTTTGTGTATGTACTTCATAAACATAGTCCTGGATCCATACACCACTGGGAATCTTAAAAAGTATGTTAAGAAAATATAATGCAGAACTGTGTTTTATCTCTAGGCATACAAGTACATAGGGAATGACATTATTTGGCAACAAATGTGATTCCAGGGAAAAGGGCTGCCATGTTAAATAATCCACAAGCACATATATCCCAGAATAAATTTAATAACTATAGAGTCAAAGCTGCAATAAAATACCAGTGGCAAACTGTTCTGCTTGCATTTCACTTTGCTTTAACAAGAAAATCACACAAGATTCTAAACCAACCACACAAACGTACACTTGAAAAAATTCAAGGCTTGCATGTTGACCTTCAGAGAAGGCATTTTCAAGTCACCAGTGAAAACCATTTGCTTAACAAACAAAACTAGTGTTCTTGGACAGCTTCAGTGTGCTGTACACATCATTACCACTGTCTTAACATGGTGAGATAATTATGTTAATAGTACAATTTAAAGGAGAAGATATGGAGTATTACAGTAACTCAAAGCCTCACAGGAAATAATAGTCTAACATTAGCTAAGGAAGGCTCTGAAGATCTACAGCACCACAGGCAAGAAAGCAGAGACCATAGTAAGAATGACTCTTCACAGCCCAGAGAACTGAATATAAGCAAAAAGATGACTATCTGACATGGTTGTAACTGTAGAAATTTAACTCTCTATTCTTTCCAGAGCATGCATCTCCCTCGCAGAAGCCTTCCCCTTCACCAGGCTTCTCTAGGTTTGGGTAGCAGCTGCTTTTGCCTTTGGCTGTTGACTTCAGCATCCCCTTACTTTCTCAGAAATAAGCAACAGCCAGTACCTCAGGACAAAAAGATGGTTAACAGCACTGTCTTTGTAGGAGCTGCTGCAATTTCCTAAAACTCACCCCCTCTCACTAGGCATATTTTAAATACGGTTGGTTTTTTCCCTCTTCTCATGACTTCAGACTGCTCAATTTGTGCTTTGAGACAGCACAACAAAAATAAAACCCTGGAAATCACTGGTCCCCTGCAGATCGGGGCTGAGCACAACTGACTGTGCAAAGAGAAACTGAAACCAAAGTTAGACCCAACACTACTGCAAAAAGCTAATTTCCTGAAAAAGAGTGAAAGAACAGTCAGATAGGACAGAGCTATAAACAAAAACTATAAATTCATTAGAATGAGCAGACTATAGAAATAAATTTGAAAATGAGCGAGAAAATCCCACTATGGCAGCAAGCCTAGTGACTTTAAAAAAAAAAAAAAAAAAGGTGCCCTAATGGTACTAGTTCATTACTACAGAAATACCCATATTTCCAACTGATAGAATTATTAGAAAAAGAAGTGAGGACTGCTCAGCTCTTTCCATCTTTATGGACACAATGCTGCACACAAAGACACAAGCACTTACCACCTGCAAGAACAACGTGCTGATCCTCAGGTGGCTTGTCCTGAAGGCTTCAATGAATGAGTAGAAGTTAATAATTAACAAAGCCTTATAGGACTCTTGTGGTAATGAAGGAGGAGAAAAAAAAAAGCCATTAGGCAAAAGGGAAGCAGCCAGGAAAGCTGAGAATTATAGGTCAGTTGGACAATCATCGATAACAGGCAGAGAGATGCTAGCACAGGAATCCATTAACTGGTTTCCTATCTTTTAGAACCTGTGAGCAAGCCTTCAGGCAAAACAGCTCACACTGAGCACAGCCGATGCTGACGCTTGGTTTATACTGGCAGACTGATAGGTATTTGATTTTTTTGCATCACATCACAGGGTATTTTAAGTTTAGAGGTTAGCACTGAGCAATATAATAAAGCATTGCCTAAATGGATAAGAAATTGACTTAGTGGGGAGGAACATCAGCAAAGATGCATTAAAAATGGCCAGATGTGAAATTAATGGTGTGATGGATTCTTTACAGAATTAATTTTTGCACTTCAGATGCACCTTAATTCAAATGAAAGGAATATCTAAATGAACAAATCTGTCGGGTTCAGAGAGCACTAGTTGGGTTTTCCTGCTGGGATAGAGGATCTGCAAAACCTCTGAGCATCCTTCTGACTTATTCTCAAGGTTTAGATCTGCAGATTAATATAGAAATACCACAAACAGGCATAAGATGAGACATGTATACTATATAAATAAGTAGGTAGTGAAAATTGAATAATACAGATTCAGCATTTTTCAATTCCTTGTGACTCCGAGGTAGTCAAATATTTAATGTTACATTACATAGAAAAGCAGTTCTGAGCAGGAAAATTAACTTTACTTAATGGGCTACAGCTCATGGAGTCAAACAGCAGAAATATTAATGGATCCCATCCCAGGGATCTCATTTAGACACACAACCCCTTCCCTTGAATTGCAGCCTAACTTCACCATAGCAGAAACAGGGCAAAGCATATGCCAACATCTCAGGCCAACTACAACAGAAATTCAAAGAATTGTCACAACAGCTGGAGAACAAAAATGGAAAACTGTCTAGAGCCATCAGAGAGGGACAGTGAATCATCTAAACTGCAGCATAACAGAAACAAAACCAAGCATCATTCAGTTTGTCAGAGGAAAAGTCTGTAGCTGACACAAGTCAAATGGTACCCAAATATAAAATATGAAGTAAACCTGGCATCACTGTGAATAACGAAACTGGAGAAAAAAACCCCAATAAAAACTGGGTAACCACTGAATAAGCCCAGTGCTTTGGGCATCCACCTCATGTTGAACTGATGTTGCTTAACTCAGCAATACATGAAAACGGATTTCACATGAGAACAGCTGACCATTAACTTCCCATATGAAACCACTGTCTTCTGCCCAACTCTGGCTGAACTAAGAAGCCTCTACACTCAAGCATAGATTTGTCAGTGACTCTCGGTCATGATTTGCTACAAGAATGGTGATTTTTCAGGCTTTCCAATACTCAGGTTCTTGTTCCTATTAAAAAATGAAAACACTGAGTGGTAAGAAATAATTAACAACAACTTTGCGCCGAGTCTAAATTACTTTGTACTCAATTGGTATCTCAGCTCATCAGGGAACTTCAGAAAGTATTAACTTCACAAAGCTTGCAACACTTACTAGCAGAAGCTTTCACAGGATTCATGCACTCCATGCGAAATACTTGGCACCCCGACTAAAGTCATTTTCAGAACACCATCGGCTGCTGCTTTCACAGAGCAAATGTTTAAATTCCTAGTCTGCAGTTCAAGCTTGAACTATTTCTCCCCTTGGTAAGCATCATCAGCTTGAAATCCATGTGAACCAGCTGTGGACTACGGCACAGATGTTCTCAGCCCATTAATCTAAACTGCTCTTGGATACAGAACAGGATCTAGCTCAAAGACTACCTGCCCTGGCAATTTTTAGATGCTCCTGCTCTCTTGGTCCAACTTCAGACTTGAAATTACATTTGAGGAAACAGCTCTAAAAACTTGTTACCCTTAGAAGCACGCACTAAGACATAAAACCCAAAACTCTGCTCAGTCCAAAACAGAATCGCAAGTCAAATACATCCCGCATCTTGTGGGCAATAAAAAGAGAAAACTAAGAAATGTTTAGTAATAAAACTTGATTTTTACTTTAGTAACAATAACAGATGGGTAAGCTATAAAAAATAATTCATTGCTAAGATCATGTTTCAAAGGAAGTTTCAGGGCATCTGCAGATGAACCCATGGTTCAATGCTAAACGGATGCAAACTCCAATGCTTAACATCATTGACTGCAGACAGAGATTCTTCTATATCTGCATGGCAATTTTATATGAGACTAAGATTAGCAAAGGCAGTCTATCACTACTGCAAAGTGACCTTAGCTCTTCAAAAAGAGCAAATGTACTTGTTGCTTGCTATAAAACCACTTTTTGGACTTCTGATTGTAAAGCTGCAGCTTTCTTCTCCATTTTCATCTATCCTGTTGAAGCTAAATTGCACCCCAAAAGTCCATGTGTTATATTAAATCTTTCCCTATACTATATAATTTCTCAATGCTGTCACAGTACCTAATATTACTTGCTACACTCAAACTCATGTTTTAAATTTGCAATTTAATGATAGAAATGGACTGTGAATGTATCAGAGGGTTTAGTGTTCCATTATAATTTTTCAAGCTTATTTCATTTTTCCTAATTATTTTACTTTCATAGGATACATTACCTTTAAACTGATACTGTTGCATAGCATCTTCACTTTATGTGACCTCAATTTCAAGATTTTTTTTTTAGTACCTTTTGTAGTTAATTTATCACCTTATATTGTTGTGGTGGATTATTGGTTGAACTTGATCTTACAGGTCTGTTCCAAACTAAAAGATTCCTTGAAAGCTTTCAAAAAAGTTTAGATGCTGCATTATAGACCAACAGGAGGGACACAAGGTTTTATACATACATCCCTTTCAACAAGTTTAAAAAAAAAAAAAGGGGAAAACTAAAAGATACTTGAGAAGCTTGCATGGCAGAAGAGGATATTCACACAAAATTAGTATTCAGCATGAAAATTTATATTTCATCCACTTACACATATGTGTTCCACAACAAACCATTACTTTGGCTTAGTGGAAATCATAAAATAAACTATCATAATATTAATTTTTGCATCTCAAAGTTCTACACAGAAAAAAACCCCTGTAAGTTGAACATCAAGTAAAAGGGATTTTTTAATCAAATCAAAAAGTTAATTTAAATATGGTCAAATAAACTTTTTCACTTCTAAAAACAAGTTAAGAAAAATAAATGTTGGGTAACCAGAAGACAAATAAGGGATTTTAGTAAAAGAGAGATGGGACTTTGTCAGTTGTTTAATTTGGAGTTGGGTTTTTGTTTGTGGTTGGTTGCTTTTTTTGGTGGTGGGGTAGGGGGTAGAGCTGTGGTACTTTAGTCCAAGCTACACAGCTTCTGGTTTTACTGCAAGAAAAAAAAATGTTTAAAAAGCCTGCAAGAATTATTAAAGCTAGTCCTGTGTCTAACAGTCAATTACTCAAACAACTGAACTTTCTATTTTTGGTAGCATATTATCTTGTACTTCTTTTGAACATTCATAAATCCAAATCCTGAAATGATTTAGTACCAGGTATATAACTTGCACAGAATTTTTAAGAACTATCTAGAATTCAGGCATCCACTCCTCAAAAAAGATACTGAAATATTCCTAAGCTAGGAAGAGATATGGGATATCATCCCTACACCTTTAAGTGATATTGGCATCTGCTCTCCATTGCATGTTTAACTTCTCCATGACTAACTGGCATCACTATTTTTCCACAGTAGATGCTTCCTTTGTTGTTATGCTGTTAACACCCAGGTGTGAAGTGTTCCTGAATACCACCCGAGTGATTCAACAGCTTATTTATCTAAGATATACAGATGATATAATTTATTAGGAATATGGCAGAGTTTAACACAGAATTTTGGCTCAATATCATCATAACAGAAATTAAGCCATGCCCTGTCCCAGGAAGTTTGCAGCAGCGTTCATCCACTTGCACAACACAAACAGTAAGACAAGCCAAGGTCAGCAGGGCTTTGCCATTCACATTTTTAGTGGTGAAGGAGCAGCTCTGAGCAACCCCAAGACCCACAGCCCTATTCCCTAACACTTGAACAGAGGAGTCCTTATTTCTAATAGTCTACATTTCTACTCTCAGGGTAAAATAAACCACTTTTGTCAGGATGGTACTAGGTCATATGAACAGCAAGGAACTTCTACCACAAAAAAACCTCAGCCACAGAAGAGTTACAGTAACCTACCACTCAAAAGGTCTTTTTACTGGTTTTAGTAAGTTCTAACCATCAACTATCCATCAACAGTATCAAAACTTGAGAACTGAAGCCCTAGTTACCCCCTATGATAGGTAAAACTCTAAGATGAACTTAGACCTAAGCTGATTATGCCACAGCTGTGGAAGTATCCCAGACAGCATCTCTGCTGCTCAGAGACAATGGATGTGTTTATTTCAGATGGCAAAGAACACAGTTTAGATTTTTAAAAGCCTGAAAAACCCTTCCTATGGGCACCAGCAGCAGTAAGTTTTGCCACAGGCTCAGGGCTGAGAAGTTTCTGGGGAATACTACAGCAGTTCACTTTAACTCCTTCCCCCCAGGGTCCCCAGTGCTGCCCCACTACGCAAATCTCAGCAGAGGCAGCTCCTTCCAGTTGTAACTCATCCACAAAAGGAGGCAGGACTTTTCAAACCAGTAAAAAGACCTTTTAGGTGGTAGGTTACTGGTGACTCCATGAGAGCCTTGGGACAAGCAGCAATTTCTGTCGAGAAGGATAGAGGATCTCTGCTCCTGCCAGAGGAATTGACACAGAGCACTGAGACTCTTCACAAGTGCCTCCACCTTGTCCAGGATTTCTGTGAGCTCTACCTACACAATGATTTGCAATAATTGTTGCAGCTACAATAAAAAGAAGAAGGGGGCAGGGTATGAAGAAGCTTTTCCATCAGCTATACAATAACATTGCAGTAATACAGTTTTGAAATTATTCTAGTAAAAACATGGGTGATTAGAATACTAAAAGCAATTGTATCAATCATCAGCTGTCCAGAAAGGAAGAATCTAACCATGTCACTTTAACCTGTGATCTCAAATGTTCATTGGGTAGCGTGTGAGATGGAAAAACGTACAAAAATTACAGAATACAGGGTAACAAACATGAGAGAGAAAACATGGGAATGTCCAGGTTCAGCTCCTAGGGACCATTGTGTATGTTCAACAGCTTTGTCCAACAGGAGCTATACAACAAGGTCTTAATTGTAATTTAATGGCACTGAGTCTCAACAGCTGCACAATATTTGTGTTCAATAATTTCTCAAATTAATTCCATGATCACCTAAAAGGAGGCAAGCTTCATCAGAGGAAGTTCAGAGGAGACATTAAGGAAAGCTTCTTCACTGAGGGGGTGTCTGGTCTCTGGAACAGGCTCCCTAGGGAAGTGGTCATGGCACCAAGCCCGACAGAGTTCAAGGAGCATCTGGACAATGTTCTTAAGTCATATAATTTAATGGTAGTGAGTCCTGCAAGGAGCAGGGAGCTGAACTTGATGATCTGTGTGAGTCCTTTCCAACTTGAGACATTCCGTGATTCTAAATAATGAAACTGCAGTTATGTAGTCAAACAGTGAGCTGAACACTAACAAGATCTGAATGACTGTATGTTTATAGTTTAAGTGCCTACAGAATTGAAAACCAACAACCCTCCCTCCAAAAACCTAGAATTATCATTTAACAAGTATTGAAGAGTTCTTCTCTAAGTCAGGAAGTGAAATAAGCAACATCTGACGTTAACCTAATAGAACAGACCACATGAATCTCAAAATGAGCGTTCAGTCACCTGTCTCAACAAGCACAGCTTTTCAGGCCAAATGTCTTTCTGATGAGAAAAGTTTACATATTTTGCTGTCCTGTTTAAAAGTGGCTTTTTGAAAAGTCAAAACAACGCTAAAATTAATGCCTTTGATTTGAAGGCTCATTGGACAAACTGAATTAAACAGTTCATGTTGTCCTGAGCAACTATTTACAGGTAAATAAAAATAGCAGCTTTACCTTCATAAACAAATCAGGATGGCTGAAGTCTCAAGCAGAGCACAGTTTACTAAAAAAGTCTTTAAACCAAATTCAAAACTCACTTATTTTTAAACTTACTCTATTAACTGTTGAAGTAGGACTACTACATATATAGTAAGGATATTTTGGAAGAGCTCAACACTTAATTCTGCTTGATTACAGTGAAAAAATCTTGTCACTGATCATCTGCAGATTACTATGATCTTCATTCAAGGTTCAACTTATTTTACACCTACTGTGGGAGAAAAGATACCACATTATGTTTCCTCAGCATAGGCACATTATTTACATTGATGATACGCACTATTAAACTCTAAAAACACAGCATTGCATAAAAGCTTCTAACACCTCAATCTATTCCTGTGCTATTGCAGTGGGGCACATTAAACAAGCTCCAAGACAAAATACAGCAAATAAATACAAAACAGCTCAGTTCAGCCTAAAACAAGTCAGCTGTTCTTCTTCTTTGCCTTAGACACCACCATTAATACAAAATAAATGTATGCTGGTAGAATATCAGCATCATGATGAGAATTTCTACCACACCATCTTGAGTGTCAAAATCACAAGTACTCAACCTCCACGTACTAAGAGACATTTTCACAAACCCACTTTCACATGGATGAGAAATCAATTCAAGAGGTTCTGCTGAATTTACAGGCAAACCTACAACAATATATTAGAGCAACACATCCAAAGGAGATTGTTTTTAACTTGTGGCACAAATGGGAAGTACAAGTGGTTTCAGTCGTCAAAAAGACAATCTTTCTTCATGTATTTACAGTCTCTAACATCATTGTGGCAGACTATTCTTTTACCCCTAATGTTCCCACATTACTCTGCTGTTGGTATCTGGTGGGCTTTGCACTGAAAGCTTTTAGAAGCATTTGTAATTTCACCACTTTCTATGTTGGTTACGTAGGTTTCCTCAAACAAACAAACAAATCCTTCTGAAAGCAGCCATTAAAAGCTGCTCATTTATAAAACCTATTTCCTTGTTTAATAGAGGAAACATTTAGTACTGAGCAAAACAAAACAGTACCTAACTTTGTATTTCTTGCAGCATATTTGACTTTATATAAACTTCCCCACCAGTCAAAACCAAACAGAATTCTCTAAACACGTGAAACAGGGCCTTACTCAATACAGTATCTCTTCTGCATGAGATCCTTCACTTCAAACCTTTTTTAGGCACATAGGTATGGGAACAACAAACCTTCCTCCTCTTTTTATATTTAACACATATTAAGGGATTTGCACGAAAAGACTCACATTGTTACTGAAGAAATTTTCAAGATTCTTCACAAAAGGAAGCAAAACATTTAAAGATGTGTCAGCCAGACAAATGTTACTTTCATAAGAGCTATACAAGCCACAACAAAGTGTTTTCAAAATTAATAAGAAAATGACAGGCAGACATTTGCTTCCACTTTGCAAACATAATACTGAAGGTGTTTTCATATTTATTAAAATTAGCATAAATGCAAAACCTGTTAATCCACCAACAGTGCAATATCGGTACTGGAACAGAGACTTCCCAACATGGTAATCAGTTTGCTCAAAACATCTCCCCATCGTCATTACAGGGGAACAATTCTAAGTTGCATGGAAAGATCTAAAAATCTTCAAGCATGCAGACAAGTTCAAGCTGCATGTAAGAGATAACACTGTAAAATGAGAGTGAATAATTATCAGAGATCATACATGAAAGCAGAAGACAATTATCAAGATCTTTTCTGAACGACTGATACTCTGCAAAAATAATCCCATACAAGTTAAGTTAGCGTAATGAAAGAGAACAGCTAGTACAAGAAAAATAGGGCAAACACTGAAATGTTACATGTCCTTCAGTGGTAATGACAGTTGTGGTAATGGACAGTTGAAACATCATAACCAAAAGAAATACCACCTGGATAAAACGGGCATGCATGTCTTCTACAACCATTTGGGCTAGTCTGCACCACATCAAGGACCAGCTGGGTTAAAATTTTTATCTTGGCACCAGTCGTGCAAGCCCCAGACACAGACACACTCTGCCCCAAGGGACACAGCATCCGTGTGTCACATTCTCTTTTCAGCACAGTCCCAGAGTTGGGGGCCTGAGCTGAGAACCTGGGTCAGGTCTAAAATGCAGTAGAGCTCAGCAGGCTCTCAGCTCCTGTCTTCCCAAATCAAAGTTAATGCTGGAAACAGTGAAACCAAGTTTGTGCAGCACTACCCCAAGCTAAAAAGGAATTACTGATCCTAAAGGAAATACTGAATTAAGACAAATACTTTACCACAGCTGCAGACAAAGAACTACTTCATAGAACTACCTAGTCTCATTCAGCATGGCCATCCTGTTAAACTTCTCTCTCCGAGAGAGATGGGGAGATGATGGGCTGGAAAAGGAAGCCAAAGTAGGGAAAAAGACAGAAGACTTCAATTCTAGACTAATGAGCTTTTCAGTCTTCTGTACAGGGCAAGCTATACACCCAAATTTAGTGACAGACGCATTACATATATACAATCAGAATAATCTGAAGTATTATCCTGAAAGTTACTATCAGATAATTATAACCTGGTTCAGAACTTATGTTGTCAATACAGTGCTTTGGTACCTCAAATAGTGGCATGAGGTACATGCCAGAGGTTTTTTCTCCTGTACATTGAAGGTCATACACTTTCAAACCCAGTTTAGGAATGAGTCTCATATGCATTTTAGCTTCAGGAACTGCAATTTTACAGGCAACAAAACTACTGAAATCATCACACAGAAATAACTGTACTATGCAAGTCATCTTTATATATTAAAAAAAAACAAAAAAAAACCCCAACTAAAAAAAGTTCAAAAAAAAGAAGCCCCAAAAAAAAAGTCTAACTTTTTTTTTTACTGTGTCATTCTGACAGATGCGCATTAGTGACTACTATAAGCTTTCAGAACTTTCCTATCATTAATCTAGGTTTGGCAGAGTAACCAAACAAAGCATTTTAATATTCTCTGCAACAGCTACACAGAAGTACTTTATAAAGTTATCCTCGACTGCTTATAAAATTTAGGCAAATTAACTGGCAAGTGAAGACTAATAAAGCATCTGTAAACGCTTAAGTCATGAACGCTTAATGTTTTCTTATTGGCTAGGATGTGCTTCTTTCCACATTCATCCCTGAACCCAGCCACATCAGCCCATTGGGGCTAAGAACACTCTCTTGACACCAGTTTAATCAGCCCTGCAGCTTGAGTGGCAGCAGTAAACAGAAAGGTAGGATCCAAGCTTTAGAAAAGGTGTATAGTAAGGTATAATTACAGAGGAAAACTGCTACTTCATCTACAACATCAAGTATTTCAGAAGAGAGCTGTAACTCTGGTACCCACCATCAATGTGCATATGATTTACCTATGTTAAGACATTCAAATGTCCTAACTTCTCAGGTTTCCTTGTGATTGCTGTGTAATACTGTAGCTCAACATCTTAATTTATGGGCTGGCAAATTGCTATTAAATGGTCATAGCTCTTCACTGATGCTCCTTTTATCATTCTGTACCTAAAAGCAGGCTGCACATGACTTTGTGTCTGGGAATCACAAGATATCCTTAGTTTTATTATCATACATTATTCTCAGTGAAAATTAGGCCTCAACAAACATCCACTGAATAATTACAAGCACATTAATGGCATCTTCCAAAGCATCTGGATTTCTGTTAAGGCTTCCTTTTTTCTCTCTCCAGACTCTGAAGCACTATATTTGAAGTTTCACTGTTTGCACTATCACATTTCAAATAGTATTTATATAGGACACAGTACAGACACATTGTATTTGTCTCAGCTAAAGAGGCAAACAGACTATGTTTAACATGCCACTACAGGAAAAAAAAACCAGTCTTTTTTCTCCTACTGAGAGAGCAGGAATTTAATCAATTTGTATTCCAATTTAAATACCCACTATTAGTATTAGTAGCTATCCACTGCTACTGAGTCTTTTGTCTGGTAAGCTACAGACAGTTAGAGAAAATATTGCATGAACTACTTCTTGTTTTCAATAGATCAAAATTCTTTGTACTCCTTGGCCTAAAATATTATGGAAAACAAAGAAATATTCTACAAGCAAAGAAACCCAAGCAAGTGTTTACCAGTTAGTAGTATCTTCTTGCAGTCTTAACAGAGAACGCCCTTCTTCAGATTATCGATACAGCAGCTCGTCCTCAAAATCTGAAAAAACAGAAGAACTCCATTAAACATAAACAATACACAGTATTTTAATCACATAAACCAGTGCCAGGGGTAAATCAAAGTTAATCCCGCAGTGCCAAGAAACCTACATAATCCTTTAGGAATGCAAATAAAACGTGCCAATTTCAAAAACGCCTGGTGATTTTATGGAAGTGATATTACAAGCAAACAGAGAAGCATCCTTACAAACTCTTCTGTGAGTCAGTAAGGCTGTTAGCTAGCCATGATCACAAGCATCAGAAATAGAGCATTGCATCTCAGCATTACCGAGTTAAGTTACATATAGTTACAGCACAAAAAATAGAGCATTACATCTCTGCATTACAGAGCCAAGTTACACATAATTGCAGCAGAAAAAAGTAGGTCTCAGTTCAAGCTTTATTTACAGTGTCACATATATTGCACACAGGGAAAAATACTTCATTGCCACAGTTTTCATCAGTTCAAGAAAAATGTCACCAATGGCAGATTTTACCTATCTGAACTTCTCTAGGATCACTAGGATTTTCTGTTTCAAAACTAAGTTCGTTTTGGAAAAATCAGTATTTGTATGGCCAGACAAAAAAGCATTTCCTACGGAAATGCAGCACTGAGATTCCATTGCAAGCATTTGGAGGGCATTTCAGCTCATTTGGAGTAGACTTATATAACAAACAGCCTTCCTTTTTTGGTACAGTGACTGGATGGTGAACTGCCCAAAACTGGTACCTTTCTGTTGTGGTGAAAGGTTCATAAGCCTTTAGGGTTTTGTATGCTCCTTCTCTTTCAGGGAATTCAGCTAATTTAAATACTTGAGTATTGTCACTTAACCTGTCTCCAGTAAAACCACTGCTGCTCCTGCTTCAGGTGTTCCTGGTACCAGAATCCTTCTTTTTAGTATCTCACATCTCAAAGTTTCTTTTAAAGAGTGATCTTCCCATTTTGTCTTCCAATTCTCTTTCTGCTTCTTAAAGCAAAGTCAAGCATATTCTGCAATGTGTCTGTTTTTAGCCCAAACTTGGTTTAGGAATATAAAATCCCTGTCATGTCATTTCAAATCCAGCTGAAGAGGCATGAAATATTCAGCGTTAATTTGTATTTAATCAGCTATCAGCAGTTCCTCTTACATCGGGTAATCCTGATTAACGAGCATTTAACAAAAATATGCTGCTTTGCAGTTAAATTTCTAATCACAAAGGCCATAACATTACTGATTTGTCCCAGCTTGGGAAGGGTGGAGGGAACAGGAAGAGCTACAAATATAGGGTCTGGGGAATGATTTTAGTCACAGTGAAAACTGCCATCAAAAGATGCTACCCGTTGCCTCCTGCCTCTCTGCAAAGGAAAACTTGCAACCTGAAGAGCACAGCTAGGAGAAAAGGCAAGGATTCTGAGATACTACGCAAAATTTAAGGGCCAAATAAAACCAAGGGATCCTATGCACAGCTACACTGAAGCAAACAGTTGTGACAGTCAGTTGAAAAGCAAAACCAAAAGAAGAATAACGTTAACTAAGGATAACTTTTGTGAATTTGTGTCAAGGCAGCACTTAAGATAAGCAAGTGCCTGTCAAGTTAATGTGTTGGTGGGTTTTTTTCTGAAAACGTTGTAAGAAGCACTATTTCTCTCTCTTGCAGAAGGGGAAATCTCAAAAGACCCAAAACACATTCACTCCGTTAGCGCATAGGTTTTGTTTCAACAATTGTTCCACTACCCTATTCAGCCCCTCTCATTCATGGTCCTCTTGTCAGACAACTGCATAGGTTAACAATTCCCTTAAAAACTGAATGGAAGCCATAAGATCCTTTCACTCAGCTTGGCAAGAGCTGCGCAGAGCAGTTCTATCACTGCCTACAGCCCATAACAGGATTTAAAGTCTGGCTGCCCGAGTGACCATTTAAGAAACTCAACATGCGCAAGTTCCTTCAATGCACTCAATCAAAAACACTTCCTTCATACTGCTACACTGCAGTATGAAAAGCTTCTTATGCAGTACCAGAAATGGATTTTTTTTTTCAAGCATAATTGATCATTTCATTAAACAGAAAAATTATTTCATTTCCACTGTTCCACTGTTAGGACACATAGCATCACGTTGCCAAATTTGAACAGTTAAACCTCCTTGTAACTACTGAAGCCACAACTACTGAAGCAGGATTTTGGTTTACTGAAAGGAATACCTAAGCCCACTGGAGACCCTTCTGCCCCCTCCAGTCCTGCACTGCTCCCACTCCTGGTTGCTCAGCATTTCCTGTGCTGTAGTTCCTCCTCCCTGACAACCCATTCTTGCAGGCTGGCTTCAGGTGAGAAAGGGAAGCAAGAGCCAGCAGCAATAGCTGTGGAGCAAATCTGGATGGGAGAATTCCACCTGGCAGAACCGCCATATGTAACAAGTGGATTGAAGGGATGATGGAAACATCCAGAAAAACAGTGGAAGCACATCATCTGCCAGCATTGGGCAAAGAATTAAAGCTGGTGTGACAGGAAGAACTGGAGAAGAAGGAGGCTGCTGCACAGGAGCACTGGGCAGAACTGCACACAGAAAGGACAAGGGAGCTGAAGTAGAAGCACACACAGAAAAAGCTGCAGAAAACATGGCCCCTTTGGAAGATCTCTACAGCTTTCAAGGCAATGATTCCTTATATATGATCTAGATTAACCCAGTTCAGTCCATAAAACCTGTCAGGAGCGATTTTTTTCTTTTTAAATAACAGATTCCCAAACTGTAACCTATGGTATAAACAGCACAGCTGAGAAAAACCAAACTAGCTGCCATCTTAGTTTAAAGACAAGATTTGTTCACTAATTTTTTTTACTTCAATGGACTTTTGTGGAGTAAATTAACACTGTTTCTTTGACACTCTAATGAGACTAGCAGGTGAACAACAAAAGAGTAAGCTCATTCCCAGGAGATATCCTTGCCTGCCCTCCACACACTGTGTTGGCATAGCTTTGTAGGATGATGAACTCAAAAGAAGGAAGCAGACAATAAACCTACTTGTTCCTGCTAAATTAGGGAGACTTCACATCTTCATTTAAGCGACCATCCCTTACTTCATTAGTTTTGTCACTTCAGAGGAAGGTGGAATTAGTACAGCAACTGATTAAATCTTGTTCTCCACACAAAATTCATGCTCAAGAAAACTATTATCCATAAAGATGCAAAGAGCCTTCTGTGAATTGCATGGTATTTGCTTTTCCCTGGCGTACATGTTTCAACAGGCCGATGCTTCCCAAGCACTCATCTGAGCTACAAGGAAGAAAACTTCTGAGAAATTTATTAATGGTTACATCCTCAGGAGAAAAGGGTAAAGCCACTGACACAGGGCTTAATAGGTTTTACTGAGGGGGTCAGTGTACTCCATTCAAGACAGCTTGCTGAAATATTGAGGCAGAACAGGCCATTATTATCAAGATACAACAGTGTCTACATAGGGGCTCCAAGTTAAATAATTTTGCAGTCTTTGCCACCATTAAAGCAAGACTGACACTCACAGCCCAGGTAAGCCCTGTGTCAGAGCTGGCTACATGCCTTCACAAGCAGGCAACACGGGTGACTCAGGGCTGAGAAGCAGAGGGAAACATGCAGAGGTCAGCCCTTCCCGAAATTCTGCCCAAACCCTCAGCTGCTGACCCAATAACCCACACTCCAGTTCTCCACCTTGCCTCAGTCAGACAATTGCATCCCAAGGACACTACTGAAGTGACCACCTGGGGTGGCCTGAGATGCCACTTCATTTCCCTTTTAATTGGTAACCTACACAGCATCTTCAAAAGCCCAGACAAATGTAGATTTCACAAGTTAACAGGCAGGTTATTTCAACTCAAAAGCTTTGCCTGAATTCCATTTAGTAGTAACTCCACCTGGCCTGTATACCCAACACTGTTGTATAGATATGAACCGTATTTAAAAATCACACTACACACATCATCTTTGCCAATGCCTGATTTTGCTTAGTCCAAAACACAGAAAGCACAGGAGAGACAGTAATGTGGATTTAAGGTGATGTATCCTCCCTAACACAGATCACAACAGACTGCTAGACACAACAGCCCATCATAAGACATATCTGAAATGCAGAGTATACAAAATGAGTTGAAGAAAAAATGAGCCATAAAGATCCATAAAGATAACTAAGTGTCAGAAGGCTTATGGTAGCTTACAAACAATTCTGGTGTCAGACATAAGACAGCACACACATTGAGCAGTCAAAATAATCCCTGCAGAGCTTCTGGCAGGCTACTCTTCATAGTAAGGCAGATATGGAAAAACAGGCAGAAAGCAACACAATCAGTGCTGTTTTCTACAAAAACAGGAGAACATACAAATACTAGAATTCACTAATAGCTCTGTGGCAAGCAAAACTTGAGAATTTTATATCTCACTAAAATGATACAGACTACTTTTTCCTCTTACGAACATACATTTCCAAAACTTTAATTTTCAGTTAAAAGAGGAAAGTCTCCTGTGATTTGAGGAATTGGTAGTCTGAGAACTATTCAAAGATCTCCAGTTATTCGCTTCTGCACAGCTGATAAAGTAAGTTTTCCTTCCTTTACTTCCAGGACAGAAACGAAACCAAGTGTTTAAGATCAAATAATTACACTGAAACTTAACAGTTTGAGCTGCAACTGTACATCATGCAGCTAGTAATATTGATGCTATGACACATTCCAAAGTTAAAACTATTTGCCTTCAGAAGACTGCAGCTCTGCTTCCATGCAACATCGGAGCACTCTACCAACACCCTGACCATTTAAGACATCAAAGAATTTCTTTTGTTCATTCATCAGAATAGCCTCAGTTACAGGACTTAAGCACACTAGTCCTTACAGGTTTGAGCTGCAAAACCACTAAATATGGTTAAAAATGTACCTCTAGTATTTATTCATGTACTAGAAGCTAATTTTGTGAGTAAATTAAGATCACCCAGTTAACTATGAGTTGCAAAGACAGAGATGGAGAAGACTCACACATAATAACCTTCCCCTGTCCCACAGCAAATATTTGACACAGGTTTAAAGTATTATCAGCCCCACACAATGCATTCACTGAAGTGTAATTTACCAAACAGAACACTGACCAGCTTTTCCTCTGATAATTACTCCAAAGTCATAGAAAGGATTTCCAGTTGTGAACACTTTCTCCTGTCAGTGTTGTATCGCAGCTTTCAAACACTGAACTTGGTATTTCATGCTCAGTACTGTGGCATGGTTTAGCAACTCCCCTTAAAAATACAGGTTTTCAAATTAACTGTAAGTATTACAGAAGGGCTGAATTTTAGTTGATGATTATCCTTATCACCTTTTTTAATTATTTACTAACAACAATTGGGAATAGTGTGTGCCCCAATTCCATAGACTTTGTTCACACTGCAGAAATTCTGACTCCCACCAGACCATTACTGACCTTCAAGCCCTCATTCACCCAGCTTCTTGGAGCTCAGGAACCTATGTCTGCATTTACTGTAAATGCAGCAATAAGAAGAAAGTAGCTTTTGTTTAAAAAAAAAGTAAAATGAAATTGCTAAATACTTACTCCATTTAGCCATACAATAAGCATATTTCTCTGTTTCAAAGACAAATGCAGAAGCAGTAAATATGCCAATCATTTGAATACTGTTACATTAGACAGGCCTAAAGTTTAGCTATGAGCAGAGAAGAATATATTTGATGCTGGACTTGAAGTAACACGATGAGTATTTTCTCCAGTTCCCTTTTGAAACAGAGCTACTCCCCTTTGAGAGTGACTCAAGTCCTTAGAGTGACTCAACTCAGAGATGAAGAGGCAGGACACAGATGACATGTTCTCCAGATTAGCTATGGAGTAGGTTTCCATAGCAGGGTGAAAAGGGCACGTACATACAGTTATACACGGACTGAGGCAGGACTATCTTTTCCTATTTCTAATGAGAGGATGTTCTTGATACAATACAAAGGAGGAGAACAATTAAGTTCGGATCATGTAACTTATAGAAACTTGGTCAGAAGTGCACAGTCCTTGCAGAAAGTCTAATAATTCTTGTAACAGATGTCAGGAGCAAGTTCTTTTGACTTATAACCTTTTTGCCATATAGAGAAACAGGCACAAAGCACAACCTAGAATTACTTCTTCACTCTCAAGTACAGATGCCACATATCTTTTGACCTCAGACAGCTTATTTTTTCTCCTTGAATACACAACACTCAACCTAGGCACTGAATTACATTATAGAAACCAGAAATTAACCCATGGAATGATGAGTGAATCAGTCCTGTCTCTTCTACTATCTACAGAGGCACATTAAAAGAAGATTCTCATGTGACCAGAACCAGTGGACTCTGCTTTCTAAGAGTTTTAACTGTTGAAGTTATGAGCAAGCTACACAAACTCTTCAAGAAGTTAAAGCTTGTAACTATAGGAGAGAAGCTAAATATCCTAACTGCAAGGACAGTTTAAGTTCTCCCTTGGACAGAGATCTCTCCTAAGCAAAGACTAAACACAAAAGACTTTCCCATTCCATAAAAATTCTTTCTCACCAGGCTCTGCTGTGCTTAGTCTTTCCTGGATACACACCTTAAGCCTGTATTCATAACATGTCCCAGCTTCAGTGTCCTTCATATTTTTACTTATAAAGTGTCCCAGCTTCAGTTGGGAGGGAGGCATGAGCCTGGCTCTCAGGCAGATGATCAATTCAAGACTCCTTAAATAGAGGATCAAGTCAGGTGTCCCTTATGCTACCCATCATCATGCCAACAAGTCTGTAATTTAAAAATTCTGAAGGGGGAAGAGAGACTAGGAAAGATGCTATGAAGCCCTTGCTCTGGGTAGTTGGTCAATATATCCTTTTTTCCTCCCATTTTCTCATCAGCTGGATTTAGACAAGTTATCTAGTCCACAGAGAGGCAGGCATTAGTTCCAGCTCTTAGTGATGTTTACAGTACCTAACTTTATCTGATGTGTAAACAGTTTAAGCTCTTAGCTTAAGCAGTCTGAATGATCTTCTTAGGATCCAATATTTGTTAAAAGAAAAGAAAAAAATACTGCAAAGATGTGTGAGACCTTGAGTAGAAAATCTCACCCTCAGAAGGTTGTCTGCCGACTCTCAGCTTTTACATCCACTTCTCACTATCCGAGACATTAAAGGCAACTGGACTCCTATTTCTGCACAGGAAACCTGATGAATTTTAAATCATTCGTGCACTCCCACATCCTCTCATTTAAATCTGTACTGAGAAAGCACAAGATCTTCGTTCAAAGAGTACTTGTAGATGCCATCATCTCCACAGGCATTTTTCCTACATTTAATGTGCAAGTTACAGCCTCAGTCAAAACAGGAGCACAACAATTTTTCTATATTACCCTGTATTTGGAGTAACAAAGGAAGCATTTAAGAAAAAGTCTTACATTTTTCTCCTTAAGCAAAATAACAAACACCAGTGTTCAAATATTCACACACATGTCCTAGAGACTGCAGCAAGGCAGTTAGTTCATGCTTTTGAAATCAAACTACCCTGGAACAGAAGTCAAATTGTAAACCAAAAAATACCCAAAAAACTTTTGCTTTAGAGACATATCACACTACAAAGGTGTTTTGCTATTCTAAGGCTAGAAAGACTTCAGACTAAGAGATCCTGAAGAACCACTTTTCATGAAGAAATGCAGCCAGAAAACTCAATACACACATGAAGAAAAGGAACTGTGCTACACAAAATTATGGAATCATGGCCAGCATAATTCTGGTAGACACAAAGTTGCTGTATTTAAGTAAAGCTCCAACAACAGACATGCAATTCCCTTCATTCAACTACCACTAATTTGCAGGTGGATGCCAGTGCATTCAACAAGAGTATCATCAGTTCAAGCACTTCAAGCATCCTGAAAATGTCCTAGGACCACCAATTACAAGAGTATCATCGAAAACCAGGGAAAAATTGTACTAGTATGTGTAACCAGACTTGAAATTAAAGTGCCTGGCTTCTGCAATCTCCAAATTTAGATCAGGGACTCCATCAAACCATGGGATGAGAGAGTTGCTCTGCAGGCAGAGCATGCTTTAGGCTGTTTCTCCATGAGAAACCCACAGGGCCCTTTACCACACCGTGTAACCAGAGCATGGGCAGTGCCACACATGAGGTTAATGTTCAACCAAATGAAAGGCAGAGGCTCCCAAGCTCCTCAGAAAGACGGTAACCGGAGAAGTGTGACAGGAACTGTTTAAGAGAAGCCCAGCAGCAAGCTCCAGCTTGGTGAGAGGTACAAACGAAAGCGCGTGCACGTGCACCATGGATGCGTAACTTCTAGGAAGGAGCTGGATCCATCACGTGGTGCTGTAGTACTCATCTGTTCAAGGACTATGATTCAGTGCCTACAGGGTGTGTTGGATTTAGTACAGATGCACAGAATAATTGCACACCGCATACGTGTCTGGCTGCTGACAGAAGAAGGCTACACACACACGTACACAATTAAGAGCACTCAGAGAAGTTAAATCATCTGCTCTAAAAGGACTGACTGAAGCCTTGTTGGCCTCACTCAGTGCAACTACAGAAAGCTTCCATATCTCTCTCGGAAGGAGTCTCAAATTGAAGCTACTTAACTTTCACAAGGTTTAGTTTGAGGGTCACCATGCCCAGCATGGGCCAGAACAAACATTACCTACTATGGAATTATTTGTATTGCCATTCATGAACTTACACAATTTATCAGGGACATCTCATGTGGCAAAGACACTGACGAAGAACTGGATGATTTATGGGTGGTGTTATAGCAGAAATCTCCTATAGCAGGAACTTTTCCAACAACAGACATTTTCCAGCAATCTCTGAATACTGGAATGTGACAAAAACAAGACAGAGGAAGTAAAAAGACTTATATAACAATAAATCTTTTTAATAAAGATATGCTCGTCACTGTGGCTGAACTAGAAAATTTCTTTTGCCTTACAGCATTGTCATAAGCACCACAGAAAGCTCACTAACAAAGGGAAGGGCAACTTCATAAAGAGCAATGCAAAACCCCTTTAGCTGATCAAGGGGCTTCCAGTAGCTTTTTTGTCTTTCCATAAAAATTAATCTGGCTTTCAAAGATTAGTAAAAAAACAAATAGAAACTTACTCATTGTCTTATCACTCAAATCTAGAAGTGGACGTTGGCTGCCTGGGCCTCCATCTCATATTTTTGTGGAAATTGTTATTTTCTTAAAAATACAAGTATCAGCAAAAATAGTATTAAAAAGAAAGCCACCAACAATGACTAAGATCTTCCAGATCCGAAAGTATGAAAAGGTTTCACTTGGATGTACTTTCAGTTAATGTATCACTGCAGAGAAACTAAAGGAGTCCCATATTCTATTACTAACCTTGCTTCTCTCTTATAAACATGTTTTATTAGGAGCCATTCAACTACTGAAATTCGGTCCAGTGCTTCAGTAACTAGAGAAACATGCATTTGATCCCTGTTTTTACTACAACTTCCTATTTGCTTCCAGGTAATTAACACTGCCATACCTCAGTTCCTTATCTTTCTTAGTGATGAGGCCAAACATTCAACACTAAGAAGAGAAGGACTTTAGCCAGGTGTGTTGTCTTTGAATTCTGCTACAGCAAGAGTTGGTAAGGGCAGCAATGGATAAAGGCATAAGCGTAGAAGAGGCTGTTTAGTGACTCTCCAGGCAGTCAGTAAGAATACTCTGGGTGAAACACATGTGCAGAATACCTCCAAAATCTCTGCACTACATCACATTACAGACAGAAGTTGCTGAAGCAGTACAGACTCCAAAAATCAGACACTGCATTCCTATCCAGCAAAGATATTCATGTTAAACTCTCATCCATCAGCCTGAAAAATAATGGAATTTGCTGTTTTACTGCTGAAAACTTGAGCTTCTTAAGCCTTTAAGTTAAGGCCCTACAGACAGTAAGAAGTTAACTAATCATTTGAGACAGTCTAGTCTAATCCAGGACATAAACAGTAACTTCACTTCAATATGCATGTTATAGTTAAAAAAAAATCTTTTATTAAGACTATTTTGAATTATAAAATCATTCAAGTGTTCCAAACTGCTGATCAAATTATCCTTTCACAGAGATAACAAATGAAAGTAATTTAAAAAAAAAAAGGAAAATATGCACATGTCAAACAACGTGCTTGAGGGGAAAAAATAAAGTTTCATCCAGATCAACCAACTTCAACACTGACTACGGCTGGATTATTAGAGGGGAGTGTCATAAGACATCCTGTAGTTAGAACACACTTACTAAGAAACAATGCTGAACCTACACTGGGACAATTTTCTAAGATGAAAAATGAGCGTAAAAGTAAAATTTGCATCTTAGTAGGTGTATTTAAGTTTATAGAAAAAGCTGCTCCCATGGAAGAAGCCTTAGAGCAAAAGAAATTTGTGCTCAGACCATTAACAGGATCCACAAATTCTATCCTCTTTCATACAACAGCGATCTGTAACAAGTGTATGTAACTATTGAAGAATGAACCACACCTAGAAAAGTAAAACCAGCTTTTTGTTTTGCTGGTCAGCCAGAGTATCCTCCATGATCATGAACACCACGCTTATGACACAGTAGAGAAGTCCTTCAGCACTTCATGAGACCATAAAAAAAGTTCTCAAGAACCAGGCAAGGAAATGAGTAGTTCAGAAAGGTGGCATCTCTAACTCTGGTTCTGTGTCACATTCCTAAAAGATAGCAGAGGGCACGAGCAGCTGCACTTCCTTTGCCTACTTTGAAACCTGCAAATAAAACATAGCACAAAAGTGGATTCAAAACCTGTAATTTCAGGCACACAGACCTTGCCCTAAAAGGTATCACATCCTTTTAATACCAGAATACAACAATAACGAGAATTAATTCACTGAGAAACCTCATATTTGAGGCAGTTTCTGGAGCCCCATGTGCTGCCTTTGTGCACATACACAGCACCACAAGAGCAACAACACATGGTAGGAAATTAAACTCTGAGGAAATAATGTCTTCCTTACCTTAAACTCCTGTACACACTACCAAAGTTTTGACTATAATAAGGAAGGAATTATCAAACAGTATTTTACAGACTTAATTTCTTCCACTGAGCACTCTGCCTGGAATGGGAAAGAGCTGCTTCAGCACTCACTTATGTCAAGGATCACTTTCCAAAAAGGTACATTGGGGTAGTGCCAAGCCACTGAAGCAGATTTATTTCAGAAAACAGAACTGTAACTTTTCTACTAGACAATAAAAGCTACTGCTTAAAGGCAGTGATTCTCAACCTCCTTCCAACTGCAGCCCTTCCTAGTTTTTGGCATAATAAGCCCATAGGCAGAACACTTACTTTACTTCCTCTGAGACATCCATCTGCAAGAGCAGGGGAATGGCAAACGGGATCATTCCCCAGCCCACAAACTCAAGCAGAATTAAGTAACACACAGAGTGACATGGAAGTTCAAAAGACACACAAGGTGAAAAGAAGTATACTTAAGACCAGATAGGGACAAAAAAGGGGTGGGGGAGAGGGGCAGAAAAAGAGACACAGACAGAAACCAGCCCACTGATGGCTGTACCTAATCCATTCTACTCTTTTGAACGCTTCTGTTGATGGGAAGCTTTTCACTATAGTCACTGTAATCTGGGCTCCCACAAAGTTGCTCTCACACTCTCAAAAGAAGGACAGCTCTAGAATTTCTGGTTTAAATTGAATTAGTATTTCATGTTATCAATTTTATGACTGTCAAAGTTCCATTGTGTGTCCTAGCGAGTAAATAAAACGCTTAAATATGGGCTACACATTTCACACCACTTTAGATATTTACCATGAAAAAAAAGTGAGGCAAAGAATCCTAATCATCATGTGCTCTACACAGAAACTGCTCTAAATTACACTCAGCCACATCAGCACCCTTCACGAGTTAGCACTTAGAAAGGTGCTCTGCAGAGAACAACACAACAGTTTAGTGCTTTCACCTGAATTTATTGCTACATTTCATCAGAAATCAGAGCTCCACAAAAGTTTTCTTAACTATGAAATCTTCTGAAAGCTTGATTTTTTTATATTATATTATCTGTGCCAATGTTCATGACTTTGAATCTGCCGTCAAGCTGCATGCCCCCTCACCCTCAACACACTTCTCTGGTGTGCAAGCATCATTATCAGGCATATTCAAATCAGTAAAGCACTCAAGTGTTGCAACACAGTTTAAAGTCAACACCATAAACACCATTCCCAACACGTAAATTCATAGCTTTCAGCCTTCTCCTTAGTGTGCAGCTCTGTGCTGAAGAATAAAAAACTTACTTTTGGCCTGTTTACTCCTTAAAAATGCCTAGCTGGATATTTTATTAGAAAATGAGCACTTCTGAAATGACTGACCCTTAAGATTGCTTCCACTTCCAAAAATTCTAACCAAGTCTACTTTCCCCTATTCATAGAATGGATACTCAGAGGCTAAAATAGACACTCTTTTAAGTTAGAAAAACCAAAACCTGTCCACGTGCATTTTTCTTCCCCATTTCTGAAAGCAAAGAGCAAGCAATTCCAGATCCACAGCTTAGCTAAGAAAGACAAAAAAAATGTCCTACAACTATGTGAGAAGAGACCAGGCCAAATAGTACAAGTCTGGGAGAAATCTCTGTATATGGAAGCAAGTCCCTGGGCAAATTATTCAAACATGAATAAACTTTGCACTTACCTGATGGGAAAACGAAGAAGTATCTGTAGCTACCAGCCTTGTTCTTATAAACCTCTTAATTCAGAACTACTCCAACATTAATTTTTACAGCTGTACTGTATCACAGTTAAGACTAGGCAGGCTTTCAGCCTACCACTGTTACTTGACTTAAAGGGGAAGCTTAGCTAGTTACAGTATCTATTCAGTCAACCTAGACTAATGTACTTTGAGTTTTAAAAGATTCTTTAATTTACACTGTCTCTAGATAGCTATAATCACAAAGAAATGCAGAAGAGTATTCTTAATTGGTAGAGAAGTCTCGGCAGTTTGTTCCTTTCCATGGCAAAAAGGAGATAAAAATCAAGGAAGGCCATTCCTGGATGCTTTCAGTGAGGAGATAACACACAAACTGAGAAGGAAATTTTGTTGTATATATATGAACAGGTAAAGAAAAAGGGTGAATTTTATACCTCCTTGTAGGTGAACGGAGCCTCCCATTATATTCTAACGTACACACAAAAATAATATTAAACTGGCACAACTGTACAGAATTCAAAGGCAGGCATCAGGGCAATCAATTTCATGTTACTACTGAATCACATTGATAGTGAAGATTGCTTGTGACAAAGATCACAGGATTAAAGTTATCTGTAAACTTATTTAAAGCATTTGCCTTCACAACTTTGACAGGAGGATATCCTATAAAAGGTATCTGCAAGACAGTAAGTGGCTCCTACCTTAAAGATCTCTTCTGTCATCAGACCTGAAAAGGCCTGTTTCTCCTCTCAACAAAAATGAAATTAACTGGCCTGAATTACCAGCTTTTTCTCTCCTTGATAAACACCTAAAAGCAGGAAGGATGCTGGAATTTCCTAGGACAGTTACAGATATAACTCATTCAGGTCCCCACAAGTAACTTGTCAGTGACAACCCTTTATTGAAATTTTATTAGAATTATTGCTACTTCTTTACAAGCCTGATACCGTCTGAGGAAAAGCCTTGAGATAGAAGGTTTTGAGACTTAAAACCCCTGAAACTGAAAATTAACATAATGGACTATAAACTCTGAACAGAACTACTATAAATTTATTTAAGCTTAGAAGGAGCTACTGGACAGAGGTAGTGGTAGGAGGCAATATTAACCACTTTATCACCTGCCCCCATTATCTCCCAGGGGAGACAGGGAGACACATCTTTTATTGCTGTACAGCACAGAAAGGTTAGCTCTGAGAAAGCAGGAAATTTAAAAAAACCAGCATTATAAAAATCAGGAGGGTGAAGGCTGTCATGCCAGGAATGGTTAAAGCCATGCTGTAAACGACATAACTGGTTCCAAGAAAGCAGCTGTAGTTATGGGTTATGTAGCAGCCTGTCTTTTCACCAAAGTCAAAATTCCATCAATGTTTGTGTTACAACGGAGGAGTTCTGCCTGTCACATACTTGCAGGATTTAATATCTGTATATACTTGCACCTTTTCACCATCTAACCATTAAAAGCAAATCTCAACTTTCTTGTTTACAGATTAGAGTTAAAACTGCAACTTTCATCAACCACCTTTAATTCCAAAGGAATTGCCATTCACACCAATGCTTTAGCCGAACTCCAATCCCAAGCACAGCCCGTGACACAAAAAGCATGACAGTCAGTCAACATGTTACTGTTACATCCTCAGATTTCAGTTTTACTTTTCATGGTTATTCAACACAATTCCTCCCAACTCCTAAGAATAAATCAAGATTTCTCTCCCACTGGCTTTACTCGTTAAAGACTGCAACACCAGAGAGATCATCAAGTGCTCAGAAGTTCCCCAGAAAACTCAGTTCTGCCACCATGAACACTTACATAGTGAGACTGTCTTATCTTCTGAACTTACACACCAGAGATTTATTATCAGTTGAGTTTTGGTTTGGTTACTTTTTTCTAACCTTCCACCCTATCTTTCACACAGCTGAGTCTAGTCCTTTTATTTAATGTCACTTCAAGCTGTATCTGGGAAGAAAAATACTGTCCATTCTTGTGAGATAATTTTACATGTAGCTGTCTAAAGTCAGGTCCAACCAAATGGTGCTTAATGAATACTGAGATAAAAAAAGAAAGTACTTTGTCCTTGTACAACACAGATTACAGCAAATAGAATTTGCTGGTATGTGAATTTTTTTTTTTTTTTCATTTCCCCAGACACCTTTTATAGGACCATGCCAGTTACTTTAACAGTAGCCAGCAAAATGTGCTGTTGTGCAGTTGGGACAGCCATCGTTTCCTGCTCATCTTTACACACCAGCACAAAAAGCTGCTACTCAGCAATCAAAATCCTTGTAAGTTGAAAAAAAAAAAGTCACTTACAAATACTACCAAATTACTGTTTCAGTTACATGCACAATTTATGTTGGTTTTACACTAAGATACAGTTTAGAGTTTGTGTTTCTTGCGAATATGACAACTACAAAGACTGTGATTCCTGATTTTATTTAAACAGAACAGTCTGTCGGCACTATCTGTGAGACCAATACTTAACTCAAATTTGCTTTGAGACAACAGGTTAGTAAACCAAGGTCTTAAATAATGGCTACAGTGCAGAGACATGTCATATTTGGAACAGTTTTCTGAAAGGATCAGAAGTACAGCATTGGTTTGAAAGAAACCTGATCCTGGAAGGATGGCCTGCTTAAATTCTTGGTAGGACTTATGTTGAACATGAAATGCAAATCAACAAAATCTTGGATCTTTAGGATATTCCACTAACTGCCAGCATTACATATGCCTACAGTTTCCCAGGCTACTTTCCCTAGCAGCACAGAGAATATATAAAGCATAACCAGTATGAGTTAAACTCTAGCTTTCCTTGACAACATGTTATTGACTGCCTCTGATGGACTTCAGATTAGGCCAAACTGTTCACCATTTTTAGCTGCAAAAAAGTTAAGTTCATTTCAATTCTCCTGGTTGAGAAGATTTAACTACTGCTTCTTTCCAAATAGTAAAGGAGGTCAAAAACTACAAAACAGATAAAAACATTCACGAGTCCAAAAATTAACTTGATTTAAGTTACTTTTCTGCTTCTTAACTACTCAACAGAACAAGATGGAAACAAGCAACTCAGACCATGAATACATAATGCAAAGTCAACACAAATCAGCAGATAAGAGAATCTCAAAACAGATTTTCCCAATGCATCATTTCCTGCCAAGAACAGAATCAGAATGGTTTGGATTAGAATAGACTTTTAAAGGTCATCTAGTTCAACACCCTTCCATGGGCAGGGACACCTTCAACTCAAACAGCTTGCTCAGACCTGGCCCTGAATGCTTCTAGGGATGGAGCATTTACCACCTCTCTGGGAAAACTGTGCTGGTGTTCCATTATTCTCATTGCAAAACAGTACTTCTTTATATCAAGTCTAAATCTGGCCTCTTGTGCTAGTGCAACAGGCCCATGTCAAAAGTCTGGCCCCATCCACCTTACAAGTGTTCTTCGGGTACTGGAAGGTGCTCTAAGGTCTCCCCAGAGCCTTCTCTTCTCCAGGCTGAACCACCCCAGCTCTTTCCACCTGCCTTTATAGGAAAAGTGCTTCATCCCTCTGATTGCTTGTGTGGGCCTCTTCTGGACTCACTCCAACAGTTCCAAGTCTCTCCTGTGCTCAGGACTCCTGAGCTGGACACAGTATTCCAGATGAGGTCTCATGAGAGCAGAGTAAAGAGGCAGAAAGCTGGCCCTGCTGTTGGGGATGCAGCCCTCAGGTCTTTCACCTCAGGGCTGCTCTGAACCTCTTCATCCCCCAACCTGCATTGATACCAGCGCTTGTCTGGACCCAGGTTACAGACCTTGCACTTGTCACTGTTGAACCTCATACTGCTCTTGGCAGCAACATCCTCAGACACTGTGCTGCCCACCACATCCAAGCTATTGGGAACCCAGCAGGAGACCTTCCACTGCCCGATGAGATGTACTGGAATGCTTCTTGGTCAGCTAGGATGGTCCAAGAAACATCCTCACGGGACTGGCACTGGCAGAGGCATCTCCCACTACAGCACTAGCTTGCTCTCACTGCCCAGAGCTGCTCACTGCTGACTACAGCGTCCCTGAGACCTCCAACACTGACCTGAGCCTCAAGTAATTCAATACCATCAGGACAGGACCCCAGGAGCTGTGATGGGATGCAGACAGCCTTGTCACTGACCCAGTGTGGCAAGCTGGAGAAGGGGGGGGAAGCATAAAACACCTCTCTAAATCCACCCAGGAAGTGCAGGGCTCCCTCAGTCAGCACTAGGGTGGGGGAATTAAACCCACTGCGGTGATACAGTGGAGTTTGAGGGGCTGGAGGTGGGTAGGAAGCTGTGGTATAGTGGGAAGTTGGTTGTGTTATATTATATAAGTTCTTGCTATACCTTTACTCTTCATTTTTTCTTGTAGCATGCTAAACCACACGTAGGCTATTAACTTCTGAAAAAAAGCAAAGCCACCAAAATAGCTACAAAAAGTCAGTTTACACAATATTTTAAATACAAACAGGAATCACTATAACTAAAAACCCTGAACTACATCTGCTAGCACAAAAGTCCCACTTTCAAGCAGCAAAACCCATCAAGTTCCGTTTCATGCAGACCACTATCAACAATACAGTTTTTATAGCACTCTCATAAAATGAAGAAAACTACTGGCATGAAAATGTAACCACCCAATAAATACAGCACCACCTTTACAGAGTTGTACAATTCCATACTAAACAAGACTGTCTAACAGGGTAAGTACAGCTCTGTTTGAAAATTACCGTAGCTGTTAATCAACAAGTATTTTCCTCCTGCCCTTCTCTCCCCCCACTTTTAGCACTGTTAGCCTCAAACAAACAAAAGAGAGAGAACTTGTTGCTTTTCCATTGAGCAGGTTAACCTGTTTCTCCTGCTGTACACAGTAGCAAAAAAGACTCCAACTGAAGCTTAACCCAGTCACAGAATTTGGTTTTGCAGAGCAGAAATGCAAACAAGTTGATTGATGCCAGTATGCAGGTGATGGGGGGTTTGATTAGAGCCTGACACCAGCAGCTTTAGAAAATCACCTTCCACCCTGAATAGTGATATGTGAATAATCATTCAGCATCTTTTATGAAGAAAACTGCCACAGGAATGACACAAGATCCTGACTTAGGACTACTTCAGAAACAGCTCTCAAGGTACAGGATTTTGTATCTAGTGGCCTTTAATAAAAAAAAGGTGATTGGCTTCTCTCACTCTCTATTCTTCGGTGTCAAAAAAATCTCACAATCAGTATCCCAACCAGCACTATCGCTAACTCTAAACACATTGATTTTCAGCACTGATAAAAGAGTAAGTACAGACATGCTCCTATTTTTACAGAAGTTATAAACTCAAGCATTACTTAAAGCTGAACATCCTCATTGTAACAGAAGCTTTTTTTCATGGAATAGCCTTTCTTTGTCTCTATACCTGCTAAAATCCAAAGACAAAGAAAAGCCCTGAATTATCTCTTTAAACGTTAAAGGACCTTGACACTGAACACAGACAATTTATTACCCATTACACTCACATATATTAAATGCAAATGGATGTTTTTTGCAGTGTATAAACAGCCAAAATGATTCACACCAAGTGTTTACCTAGTCCAACAGCAGGTATTTAAGGAAATATCCTCGGGACCACTTCAGAGGTAATGCAGAGACTGCCTGAACTACAGGTTACCTCTGCACATTGGATATGAACATCTTCAGCCTCTCCAACCAATAGTGACAGCAAGTGCCACAGTGCAATTAAGTTCTGTGTGAGGGGAGGGAGAAAAAAGAGCCTCATTTATTTTACAGATATTGCCATAAGTTCCTCAGCCATTCTGTCAGCCTGTGCTATATCATTTATTTAATACACCTTTATCACATTGCCTTTCAATTTCCTTAAAATCAAGGCCTAAGGTATTTAGTTTAGTAAACTAAATAGACATTCTAAGATATCCAATCACCTTACACATTACCTTGATCTATGACCAGCTTTTACAGAAAGCAGACATGTATATTAGTTTGCTAGCCAACAAACTAGGTCAACCATTTACTGAAATCCATGCAGACTCAATCTCTGCAAACAAGCAGAAAAAGGCAGTGATGGTGTGGTGGGGTTTTGTTTGGTTCATCTGGACTCTTCAACCTTTCTTAGAACACGGCTGATCTGCAGAAGCTTCATGGAGTTTCTTTAATCTATTCCTAAAGCCCTGGATGACTGTACTCTTTTAGGTGGCACCTGAACAGATCATTAATCAAATACTAAGCCCACAAGACTGCAGCTTTAACAAAGTCCACCTTCTGCCACCAGTTCTCCTTCCATCTCTACTTTCCTGAAGGTCTCCCCTTTTTCACTCACCCTATAGCTCAAATTGGAGCACAACAGACCAAGAGCGAGGTTATAGCACAGAAGTCCTGGATCAGCGATCAACCAGGTCTCAGACGCACCCCTTTGTTCCTACTACCAAAGTACTGGGAATTGCCACTCGCCTCAGCTGCCATGAGAAACTGCTTGTATGGCTGTGCAAGTCTCTCCCCTGGCTCAGAGGTACCACCAGTTGTGATTTGTGTTGGTTTTTTGGACTTTGTTTGGGTTTCTTCTTGCTTTTTTTACTTATTATAAAACTGTACTTCAGCACACTGTCCATCCCCGAGCCAGGGAAAAACAAAACCAGTTAGAGTAATGCCATGAAGAAGATATCTATCCTGGGACTATGGCCTATCTTATAAAAAGTGGAATAAAGACAACTTCTGCTCCTTAGCTAGCACACTATTTTTAAACAAAGAAGATTACCATAAACCAAGAAGTTTAATATTTATGATTGCCACTTCGGCTTCTAAATTTGTATTGAATACAAATTTTTTTTGGAACAACAGATGACAGGAATAATCGTATTCAGACCTCTTAAGTGACAAAATGATTCAAGTATCTATAAAAATGGAGAACCAGCAGTACTATCATCCTCCTATCCACACTTCTCCTGTTTGCACACCAATGTCAGCAAACCTGAATCCACCACCTTAAACTCCCCTCTCACAACAAGGATACAGAGCATTTTGTTCACACAACCTAAAAACATGGGATTTGATACTCCTTTGGACTGAAACTATTAAAATGAGGGTGTAGGTTACTTTTGTTTTACTGACATGCAAGATGTCATTAAATGCAGTGTCTTTTCCATAAAGCCAGAATACTCACAGTGCCGTGCTTCCCCTGTCATGCAGAGTACAGCAGTTCTACACTTATTTAGCAACAATACAGAGCCCTCTGCAAAGGTCTGCTGTAAGTTCAGAACAGGAGACAGGAGAGTAGCCTACATTTCATATTTCCTTCCTTCTGCAAGGTTGAGTCACATCCTTAGGTCTCCTTTTAGAATTCTAACAAACCAGGGTAGAAACAAAAAAACCCACCCTTTAACAGAAAAGCCTTGCATTCAGGGGAAGATACAGAACTGCCAAAGGCCACAGTTCAATTCTTTGGCTCATCTTCTGCTGTGTCAGACAAGAGAACTGCACACCTTTTTTCTTGTTAGAAGCAAAACCTGATGCTCTTCACAGCCAGACAACTTCGTCAAAGGATTTCCAAGATAAATAAAAGGCGTTAGCATTTATGAGTGAATAATACAGACAAATTCCTCATTTGGAATACAAATTACTCTATTTACTGCATATAAAAAAAATACCCAAACCCAACCACCATCACATGGCAGAAAACAGAAAGTTCAGCTAGCTATAAGACAAAGCCTTTCTACACAGCAGGTTCAAAAGTATAAAATTAAGATCTGTATTTATGTCCTTTGGTCTCTCTAGCACTTTAAATATTTTAAGCCATGACTGCCAGAGATGAAACAGTTCTTGCCTTACTTCCTCTGTTCTACCAACAGCAACACCACTGGGCTAACATGGGTAAGTTCACTAGTTAAAACTACTACAAGCCCACAAGCTGTTTGTTTGAAGTCTGGACCAGTTTCACAAGCCTGTTTTGTGTGGCCCAACCAGTACACAGGCTGGGGCAAGCAGAACTGTTAAATCAAGTAAGTCCAAGCTTTAGATGACTACTTCTATTTATGCAATATACAATTATAGTTCGTTTCATCACACTGGAACAGATGGACCTTTGCAAATCACCTACCCTGCACACCTGTATGACCAGAACAATTAAGCAATTGGGACTAGAGCATCTCACTCAACAAAAAAAAGGAAATAATAGATCAGCTGGTACAGTTGTTTCTGCTGCATAGCTCACCTATTGAATTCTGAAATAATTATTTGTATAGCCCAGAGTATTTCATATCGCGTGTTTAATACCAGTATTAATATCAATATATTTTACATTGATGTATTATAAATAGTATGCTTGCAAGTATTATGCAATAGAAGATGCATTTCTATCCAAACCTTCCAGTGAGTCAGAAGCTGGGCCATGAGACAAATGCAAAAACAATCATTTTCTTATAAACATGATAAGCTGAACTGATCCCCTATTAGCAGGCAAATAGACTAGATAATACACTTCCATCCTTTCTACTCTCGGTAAGTCAAAGGTACTGATATTACTGTTTCAATCTTTATACGTGCTGCAGTTTTCTATAAACACAGGTTTAGATAAAATACATGTAAGTCAATAGTAAGAGGTGCAAGTCTCACTAAGATGGGGTAGTTCTGGAGCTGTACCTTTCACAAGTGTTTTCCAAAATAATTTCTTTGAAGTCTAGCTAGCTATTAAAACAACAATGCAGCATGTTTAAAAACCATGACCATACTATTTGTATTTAGAGATTAAATCAGTCTCATTTTGTAAGGTACAGAGAGTCAACTACTTGGCACTATAGGCAAGGTGCTGTATGCAAAGGAGGAACTAATCACTAAGTTTCCGGACTGAGGACACAGCTACTGTGTCAGAGACAAACTTCCCCTAAAGGCTTCTTTTCATAAGCAACTTACAAAATTTGGAGGGGGGGAGGATATTGACCCCACCTGTCTAAGAAAAGAATATTACCTTTTTCAAACTTGTCCAAGAAAAACTACAAAAGCCAAACCAGATTTTCAGAATTACTCCCATATAACTAAAAAATGCATAAATGTATTCTATTGTAAAATCACAGGCAACAGATGCTGAATTTAGTTCTTCTCAAATGATACTAGGAAAGTTTGAAGTACTGACCTTGAAGATCAGTTTCACTGCAAAAGTAAGATGATTTTTTTTTCCCCTGGAAGCACTGTTTTGGAAAAGAGTAGTGTCTCACGGCTCCTCACAAAGAAGAAAAGTTTGCTTCTGCACAGTAAACTTTACTCAGATCCAAAAGGAGTATTTGTCAGATATGCAAACCAGACAACTACAGTCTGCCCCAATTACAAGTACTGAGAAACCGTGAGAAACAGCATAAATAGGAAGAAAGAAAAGAGAAAGAAAGGAAGCCATGTCCTATTCAACAAGCCTTCCCCAATTCCAAAGCACAGTTGAAAACAAACCTCTCTGAACTCCTGGCCTGACTGGCCCTGCATTCAAAACTGATAAACAGGCTACAAGGAGCACACTTCCAGAACCCCTGAACCTCCTCCATCAGGAGAAGGGGGCCTGCCACTAGGTGATCTCTAAGGTCCCTTCCAACCCAAATAATTCTATGATTCTATGAAGAAAAAGGAAAGTTCAAAGACAAAATTCAAACAACTTCCTTTTCGGGCAGTTCTAGCCTCAACTTTGCAGAGATGATTACAAATATTAATGATGCTAAGTGAAAGAAGCAGTACTGTACTACTGTACTACTCAAACTCTACCAATAGCTCCTTTTAGTTACTCTAAACTTTCTGGTTTAGGAGCATTCAGGGGGAAGCATAAAGCAGAGAAAAGTATGGCTGGTAAGAGCAAAAGAAAACACAAAGAATGCTATCTATGTCAGATATTTCCTGAAGGACAAGCAAGAAGAGCTTTTTACACAAGTGCTAAATAAAAGATGATAAGGAAGGACAGAGCAGTGAGAGTGAAACTATCTGAGCAGATGTAAAACAAGAGCATGAACCCCACCTTCCAGTTACTTCTACTACAGCACTGCAGGGAGGACACAGCCTCCACATTTCCGCTACGGACCAATCCTGTAACAGCAGCCTCAGCAATTTACAAAGCAGAGCACAGCTGACAGCAGTAAGGGAGAGATGATGTTACACAAAATAACCACCTGATAAGAGAGAAAATACTTTTACAAGGTGCCCTCCTTCAGTGAAGGGCAGCAGATGAAGTGCAGAAATTCATACTCTGGGACTGCCTAAGGCAAAGTGTAAAAAGAATACCTTAAATAAACCAGCTCTAAATCAAGCAAAAAACTACACATAAGCACAAGCACTTCAAAGAATTAGGGTATTTATAAAGGACTATGTTGACTGCTCAAACATATCTAACACAGCTTTCACTCACTGTCTTCAATTTTTTTCTCTCTCTAGACTTCCAAAAAGTTGTAGCATAAGATTGAACACTGTCCTTGAAAACAGATACACTGAAGTACCAACATAAAATAGCTTATCTTTCTCATGATTAAGTTTTTAAAAAATATCTTGAACTGTGAAATGAAATTTTTGCTTTTTACAACACATGACAAAAACAAAACACCAATCCTTTTGCAGAGAACAACATTTTACCAAGTAAATGCATTTAGTTGGTTTTTTTGTTGTGCTTTCTCTATTTCTCAAACACTGATTCAGAACCAGGAAACAGACCAATTCTAGGCACAACAATTGTGCTCTTCATTTTAAAGAAAAAGTCTGACTTTCAACTTTTTGTTTAACATGCCAAAATACTAAAACCAAATATGACATGTTCTCTTAGGAAGTAAAAGCTATGTAACTGTGGAAGCTAAACACAAATTACTGGAACTCAGTAAGTGATTTTTAGTTCCTTTACTGAAACTATTGCATATACATCAAAAACACAAAATTATGCACTACTGAATCATTATGGCAGCGTTGTAAATCCAACAATAGTAAGAAATTGAATTTATTGTACATGGCATTTTTTATTTCCTGACAACTGTCAGCAACACACAGTGCCCTGATGAGGCAGTGTGTGCATGCTTGTCCCCTGGCAGGGAGGACCTGCCCCCAAGAGATGGAACATGAGCATAAGCAAAGCCTGTATCACTCATATACCAAAATAGGGTCTTAAAAATCACTGAGGTATTTTGGCCAGCAATTAAAATATTAGTTTCCTGAAAGTATACGTGGATTCTACATCAGCTCAGATGTAGAATTTGCTTTGGATACAACTGTCCTGCTTGAGTAGTGTCTTGAGACACAATCCAGCTGACTACCTGCACAGTGTACAGGCACACCAAGCACATGGGTGTACATAACAACATCTGTAACAACAGATTTATACACACACAAAAATCTATACACACGGAGAGTAACCAAGATACAAACTATAGCACTTTACTATGTCCCATCCTCTGGAGACAGATGGCTTTTGATTTGCCCTTTTTTTTTTTTTTGTTGGGTTGGTTGCTTTTTTCCCCTTCTAAAATAAAGTTTTATCATGACTGTACTTCCTTTTCTTTTTAGTGCTGCTACTCCAGCTCTCTCCTGACTCACCCACACGTAGCTGTGCTTCAGCATGTTGTAGTTCGTGTTCTTTTATGAAGTGTCACTACAATTCCTACTTGAACTGAAGAGACTCAAATTGAATAAATCCACCCACAGAGGTAAAGGTGGGCAGAGCTGACATCACACAACTAAATACACAAAAAGCCTATGTAAGGCCAGACACAGCACCTGAGGTTCTAATTGTTTAAAGATTTTGTTTATGTGTCCTTTTCCACATGAAAGTACCTCAGGTTTGAACACCAATGTTTGTCACATTCCCAGTATCACATCAGAAGCCAGCTGTGCTTCTGAGAAACCCAGACTGACTCTTGAGATCAAAAGCACTCCCGTGATCATTTCCTTCTCTGACAGGGAAGAAAGATCTCTGCCTTAAGACTGAAGAGACATTTGCTACCAATGAATGCCACAGTTTCAAGAGAAAGCAAGTTTCCACCAAATTTATTCCATAGCAGAAGCGTTTCTAGTCCTCCAAGCTGCAAAGCTGATCAGCCAAATATTAACTGAACATAAGCCAATACAGCAGGTCTGGTAAGAAAAGGCAAAATACCACAGCTCCACCCATAGAGGCTACTGGTCTTTTCTTTACCCAGGAATAAACACTTTTTCTTTTTTTGTTGTTTTTTTTTTGTTTGTTTGTTTTAAACTACATAGTTTTCTAACCAGAATAACCTTAATTCATAGCATTTCTCTTAAAAAGGAAGTCTCCAAGAAAAACTGAGTGATGAGCATGATTCAAAATAAAAATGAAAAAAAATTAAAAACTCACACACACACAAACCACCAAAAAGCCAAGAGGGTAGCAAAAGGTTTTTTACCATTCCTTCTACTGACAGAAGAAACAACAGTTTTATACTTCTTATGTTGGTTGATACAATTTCATTTCAACAGAGAAACTCAAGAGTCACAAGGGTCTACAAAACAAAGAGCTTACAGGTCCAGTGGTGACAGCAGGACAGAACTGTCAAATTAAACAGATAAGCAGAGCAGTGTGGACGATTATGAGACTCCCACCTGAAAAATAAAAACCAGCCCATTCCTCCTTCCTTCACCATAAAGCAGAGAAAGGAATTCATTGCCCACAATTCTGTTAATAAGGCTGCAGCAGCACTTCAACTCCTCCATAACATCTAAACACCAAGTAGGTGTCTTTTCACAACATGTGCCTATTTGGCCCTAAAACTGTGTGAATACTGCATAGAGAAGGAACGCATCAATACCAAATGTTTAAAGGAGCTACTAACACCAGAGTACAAGTTCTCCAGTCACACAATGCCGGAATTAACACTTCCTCATTTCTCTGAGCAAGCTACATAGTTACAAAAGAAGAAAGTAGAAACAACTTTGCCTTTTGAATGGCCATGTGCTGCTGCTGCAACAACCCGCAAGACCTGGAGCACTGCCTGGTTCTCCGATTCGATTAGGGCAGCTACATGCCCAAAGAGACTACAAAAACAAGAAACAAGTGTGAAGTAAGAATTCATTATTAGAAAGGAATCAGAGCAAGAAAAAAGTAGCAAGTTCTATGGAGATGTGACTGCAATATGTAAACCAGTCTAAAAAGAGTCAGGTTACAGTCATTTCTAACCATGCAAAACTAACTGAACTTCTCTGTGCCTTTGCTCCTCGTGTAAAATAGGAAGCAAACTACTTCCTCATCTCACTAGACCATTCTGATAATAGATAACTTTACAGAAAGCAGTACCAGACTATCCATGAGGAAATTACCTGTATCTCTGGAGCAATCTAGCAAGAGCATGGTACTAAAGTCTAAAGCAATGAAGACATACTGCTGAGCACTATGTTGGCTAAACAAGCACCAGACACCTGGGGGGGGGGGGGATGAAGCAAGGAACTAATGGAAGAAATGGTCTCCAATTATGTATTCACTCATGGCTCCTTGCTTTCTGCAATTTCTGGACTTTTGAGCACTGCTTTGTAGCCTAGCGGTATAAACTCTTAACCAGGAAATGAGCCCAGACAATTCATCCTCTTGGTTACATAGCACACAACCAGAATCGGAACCATTTGCTCACAACATCAATTTTTACCACTCAGAGATACATATTATGCTAAAGTAGTGAAGACATGTTGGCTACTATTGGCAATGGACAAAACTGTTTTATTTCACTTTAGTCCCTTCCTTACGGATTTTCTAACTCTGCTTTTACCATCGCAAGTTCCTTGTCCAACAGACCTATTTCTTTACAAAATACTCCTCCTGTCCACTGTTCCCTGCCCATCAGCTCTCTTTTACGTATTTTCTTTGTCCAGCAAGTCCTCATTTTCCATGATGTCCCCAAGATGCTGGGTGAGAGGCAGCATCACTCCTACACACTTCCTCAGTACTGACCAACACTTTCCACACAGCCAAAGAGCTCACAACCCAACCTCTCTGCTAGTTTATCATCAACCTGGGCCTAACTCAGTCCCAGATTCTAATTAATATTCTTCCCTTCTTTCAACTCAAAGTGAGCTGCTCCTTCTCCTAATTAATTGCCATCTCTCCTCACCTCAGCCATCCTCTCCATCCAAACCTGTTTCTTCTTCCATGCTGCCTGCCTGGATACATGTTTATTAGAGCATGAGTTTTCATAGGACTGTAATGGGGTCAAACTGAGGCCCGTTCTGGACTAGGGACAGGGAGAAAAGCAAAGCAAGAGGCATCAGCCCTGCAAAAACACTCTGCTCTAAAGCTGAGATGCACTAAAGTTATTTGAAGAGCTGTCAAATTTTAAGACTCCCATTACAACATCTGTTTCCAAGCTTCACTTTTGGCAGTTACTGAAGTCATTTGACTGAAATTCCTTTGAAAACCTGACACAATATTAACATCAATATTATGTCACACTCAAAATATTAGATCTTAATCAATAGTCTCTTACACTGCCATTTACTAGACTCTACTGCCAGTCACACCTACAGTGAGTTTCCCAGCGGGACACAATTCTACCCCATGTTTATTAAGAAGCCAGAGTCACAGAATAATGGAGAGTTTCCCCATAACAGCTTCAAACACTGCTAAAACCGGAAACTTCAGAAGAGATAAGAAAACAACTTGGGCTTTGTTAGGCTAGTTGAAAGTTCTTGCAGGATTGCTCTCCGAACTTCAAGGCTGGAGATATCAACTAGATTATGCTATTCTGTTACTCCTGCTAAGAAACTAATTCAGCTCTGAACTCTGAGATGCAAAGGTAAGAACAGGTAAAGCATTTACTATTTTAGTGCTTAGAAGAACATGACTTTAGTCAGTTATACATGGGAACAAGCAAAGTAGCCATAGCAAAAGATTCAAAACCATCATTACAATTCAATTGCCTGTTCAGCTGACAAATCCACATCTCCCCACACAGAGCTTCTACACAGAAGCAGGAAATCTAAACTCCGAATCAATTAACTGCTTCCATAAGCAATCCTTACACAATGCTCTCTCTTGTCTGTATGATCTTCATTTATATAAAAGGTCAGCAATTTTATCTTTGAGCCTCATGAAGTCTAGTGGTTACATATTTCACTTCCACCTTTGAAGGGAACAGTTTCAAGTAACTGTATGTCTCAGCACATAAAAGGTGCAAATACAACAAGAAATGAACTGGCTTTTCATGCCCAGAATGCACTTTGCTTGAGAATTTTCACTTTCAAGGACACTAAACAGGAAGGTTTTGTTTAAAAAAAAAAAAAACAACAACAAAACTGCCAAAACAAACAAAAAAAACAACCCTGCTATGAATGTATTTCTTATAAATTCTCACAGCTTTTTTTTTTCCAAAATGACAGTACCAGAATCAGAAAAGTGTCTGGTTTTTTGGGGTTTTTTTTGTTTGGTTGTTTTTTTCTGGTTTTTTTTATTCTCATTTTTTTTATTCAGGAGAGGGTCAAACTGATTTGTACATCAGAGACTGAAACAAACACCTTTGTTGTGCAACACAAAAAGGCAAGAAATCCATTTCCGTGAGGATGTTACCCTCAAGACTGCTATAATAAAAAGGAGAACAACTCATCACCCAGTGCCACACCTGACTGGAAGAATATGCAATTAGATCTAACTTTTGAAGTTATTCAACTGCTACAGCCACTAGACACAGAAACGGAGCTTTCCAGTCACCTAATTTACAACTAGGGCTCCTAGGAACTCGTCCATTACCTTGTGTAGTACACCAGAAAAAGTTACTCACGCTAACACTCCATTTAATTTAATCATCTAGTACTGAAGGAGAACCAGAATTGCCTCATGGCTGAATTTAAGAGTCTTTTGAACTACGCCAGTTAAACAGAATTTGCTCACAGAACAGCCTCCCGCTATTGGGGAACATTTAAGCCCTGTAGTCTGAAGTAAAAAGTGCTTTTAAAAATATATCTAGGGCAGCGTTCTGCTGCACTTTCTTATATATAAAGTGATTACCAATATAAGATTTTTTTTTTGCCTGGTGGACACCAATTTCAGGTAAAGCATTTGCTGATGGAATCAGCCTCCCAGATAAAACGTATTAACTGCCTACAGGATCAAGCTTTAGGTTTTGGTGTGGGTGGCAGACAGAAGGCCTGTTTTGCAAGGCAAGCTATTTTTGTAGCTACAGCCACACCAAATTGAACACACTCAAATCTCACAAGCTAAGCTGTCCCAGACCCAGTCACACTGTTTGCACAGGGACCACCTGGGAATCCCAAGTGCTGTAGATACAAGCCAGAGAAACAGTCCAGCACTTAGTAATCAAGACCACAAACCATAGAGCACTTTCACTGAATGGGAGTAATTGAATAAAAATATATCCTCCCATACAAACATCATTAGAGAAAACTAGTTTTAAACACTTGAATATTGTACTTATGTACAATCTCTTTGTTTCAGAGATATTTGGTCCCCAATTTTTCCTACAGTCCCCCAATGATTTCATGTAGTAGAAAAAAAATGGCAGGTTTGGTCAGTCATATACCATTCCCTAAATGCAGCATCAGAACTTTAGGTTAGTGCAAATAAGGGAAACAACAGCCTTTCCCAAGACACACAAATTAGTCAATACTTGTCCAGGTACTAGAAACAAAAAAATTCTTCTTCTAGGTGCTGAAAAAGCAATGCTAAAGAACACTCAAAGATAATAAGTCTGGTACTAAAAATCCTTTTACAAATCAATTTCATGAACAGCATTAACATCATCAGAGTTCACCAGAAATAAATTACTAAACATTTCATCAATATCACTGTATTCAATAGCAACAGTAAATGAAAAGGGCAGAATAACAAGACAACAAAGATTGTAACAACCGATCTGAATTCTGAATAACCCACACAAACAGGCTGAGAAGGACAGGGTCAGCCCTTACCTCACAACCATGACTGTCTTACAACTATCCTGAAATTCAAATGATCATGAGTGAAAGGCCAAAGAACTCACTATTTTCCCCGCACCTTTCAATTATGTTTTGCCTGTAACTAGTTCCACTGTTTCCACAGTGAAGCTATTCTCTCTACATCAGGCTTTCACGTGACAGAGAGAACAAAATGCCATTTCTAAAAAGCAGAATGCAATTAAAACCACAGGGGATGGGGAACACAGGAGAAAATGCTGCAACTAAAAACACTTTCAGCTTTACCTAGTCAATTCTAAAACTGCTCATTGTTTGTTACTGGTTTCTGTTAAGCTCTGCTGTTTACATGATTGCAATACATGTACCCCCAGTAAGCACTGGAACTGCAAATGTAAAACAGCGCCTATATAAGAGCCTATTACTCTCAGCAAATTTTAGACAGTTGGAAACACTCTGCCAGCTGCAGCAGCCAACTTGTGGCACTCGAGAGAAAATTCTTGAATCACAGATGGGGGGAAACTGAGGTGATTTTATACAAGATCCTGAAATTAAAGGCAATCAAATAAGTCCCTGTCTCCATACACATGAAGAGAAATGAAGATTTCTCAGCATTGGGTAGAGGTGCTAAATTTTCCACGAACCCAAGGAAGAAAATACTGATACTCCTAAGTAAAGTTTATATGGCCATAGATTAATAATAAAGGAAAACTTAAGAAGTATGCAAGAGGACCATCCATTTATTTAAAAGCGCTCTTGATATACGCAAAATGAATGGGAGTAGAAAAGACATCAAATGGTACATACAAGTGGCCAACATTTACAGCTGGAAAATTATTTGAAATAATTCTTACCCTGCCTAACTGGTGCATGTATTTCAGGTGCCATGGCTAGTAAGCAGTGCCAATGCCTCAGGGTCCCCAGAGCTTAACTCTTTCCAATCCAAGCACAGTTGCCTTCATATCCCCAGTCCCTGCACTCTCAATCGCCTCTGAAGCCATGTTGAGAGGCCAGAGGGATTCAGCTGGACCAAAATGACTACCAGGATGACTCTCTGCATCCTGGTTCTAAGCACAGGAGCTGGCACTGACATTCAAGCCTTGTGTGGATTCAGCACATATATTCACATGAGCTGCATGCCTTGCCTGTAGCACATTTGCTTGACAGCTGATAATCCATGAGATGCAATTTGACAACACTCAAAATATTTCAGCTTTGAAGATACATTTTCAAATATTTTTACAATGAACGTGTCTCATAAAATCGATTTGTAATATACTTCAGGGTAGTTAACATTACCTTAATGAACAGGAGTCATTCTCAACTCATGCCCATCAACATCAACTACAGAAACTCTTGGTATAATTAAAGAGAACAAGCCTTTAGGAAGGACAGGCAAAGGTGACAACCTTGACTTACACTAGTGCCATCATTTCCGAGAAACCACCAACCAAATGAACTTCAGCAGCCACACACAAACCTGCTGAAGAAACAAATCCAACTCCTTGCACACAAGCTTTAATTTTGCCTGTCTCCATTATATCAAGATATGCGTTGGTTCCATCTATGCCCCCAGCTGGCAAGCAGGCACAAGAAAAAGGGGACTGCAGGCTGTTTGTGTGTCTGTATTCTCCAAAATACACAGTGAGAGGAAAAAAATCTGCATTTATGTTTACCATGCCAAAGCAGCTGCAGAAATCCAAAGTGGCCCCTACATATGCTTTTCCAAATGACAGAGACAATTTCTGTTACTGTATTACTCAATAATTCAGTAGTTTGCAATACAAATATTCCCCACCCTTCTGTCTCTTTACAGTATTAATTCCAAGTGTTTAGTGAGCGCTGTTAGAGATCTGGTGACAGATACCTTAAGGTCCCCACATAAGTGTCTTTAAACTATTGCATTCAATTAATTTAACAAGTAATTCTTTTGCAAATATATATAACTACTGATAGACACAATAAAAAATTGATTCATTTCTTCTTTTTATTAAGAGATTAAGACTCACACAAAACTCAGATAAAGGGACAGGACAGTTTTGTGTGCAAGAAGAGAACTGGCTGACACCAGGTTTCCACAGCCAGTGGAGGGAAAGTTTCACAGGAAGAGGCAGAGACTTTCAGAAGACAATCTCTTCTTTAATCTGTCCCCTCAGGTGGCCCCAGCTAAACTGCAAACAAGGAAGAAAATCTAGAGCACCTGATGACAAATGGAAGTCGTATAACAGATGGGATCAAATTCATTCCTTACTTTCATACAACCGTGGTACTTCTTGACAGGGATATTTTGAAACAGATCCTGGGATCACTTCTTTCCACAGCCCCTGCTCTCAGACAGCTAATATATGCAGTAACAAATCTGACAGTCTGACTGGGATAAAAAGCTATCTTCTCTCCTACTCAAAGCTTCTGTTTCAACAATAGAATACTCTCTGTATGCCAGGCAAGGAACAATCCAACTTCATGTAACAGCAGTATCTTATTCATGTGGTTTAGGATTTTGCTGTTAAGCTTGCCACACAGAACCAAAGGTACATTCTGCAAAACACACCTTGCTGAACAAAGGTATTTGTTGGGAGAACCTTTTAAGTTTGGATCCATGTTCCAACCTTGACAACAGTAATCTCAGGCTGTTTACTGTCCAACATCTGTATCTGCTACAACCAACAACAGAAAATGCTCATTAACTAATTGCTGTATTTAAAGCCCAAGTAGTCAGAGCACAAAGAAAGAAGATTCTTCCAATGAGAGGGGAGAGAATTTGAGCAAAAGAGACTTTGCAATTTTTACCATTAGAAACAGTAATAAGGAAGAATCCAGATTATCAGATCAATCTAGAAAATGTTTTACTGGTTTAAGGATTAACATTCATGCTAATGTACACTTGTATTTCCATACTATGTTACCAGAAACTCAGAATGACAGATTTAAATGTTAGTAAGACTCCACTAACACAGTAGCATGACAGCTGTCACACTATTGCTGACATTTGGATCCAGGATGCTGATGCTATGGAACAGATAAAGAAAAAAAACTTCAAAAACCTTCGTAACACACAGTCTCTTGATTTCTTTGGTATCTGAAATGTTTCTGTGAAGAAGCTTCTTATATTTTACGACCAAGTGAGATAGAACACCAGATTAAAAAGTAACAAAACAAAATTAAGTTGCAGGCATCCTTATTCTCGAATTACACGGGAGAAAATTATAATGCAATTAAAATTTGACTTTATCAGCTATATAATGAATAGGTTAGAAACAACACTCTCCTGTTACAGACTCCAAATTCACCTTCACCCCACCTGGAATTCCAGTCCCAGCATCACAGCGCCGCACACAAACCTGCAGGATACACCCTAACCATGACAAATACGCTACGATCCCTGTATTCCGCTTAACCCGCTGCATGCTCAGCCACACTCCGAAAGACTGCAGATGCCCCTTCAAGAGGTCTCCCCCTCCCGCTGCTCCCGTTATCCATTAACACTGTCACTCCATCCCGCGGCACTACCTGCATCCCAGGGGAGCCGCCCGCACTCGCACCGGGTGCCAACCAGACCCCGTGCCCGCGACAGGGAGAAGGAGCCGCCGGAGCGCCGGGGAAGCCCAGGGCAGGGCGGCCAGTCCCTGGTGACCCGCGTGCTTCCCCCGGCGAGGGAACAGCGGTCGCCGCTTCCCCCGCGCCCCGGGGCCGCTCCCCGCCGTGCGAGGGGAAGCGGCGGCGGGACGGGAGAAGTTGCGAAGCGCTGGGGGAGCGGGGAGAGCAACAGCTGGAGCCGGGCGGGGAACGGGGGCCCCGCGGGAACGGGGCGGGGGTCGCGCCGCAGGCGCCGAGGTAACACGGGGGATGCAGCGGAGAGCGCCCCGCCCGGCCCCTCCCGCCCTCCGCGCCGCTGGCACTCACCGAGCCGCCCCGCGCACGGCGATGCGGGACCGGGATCCGGAGCGGGACCGCGATCGGGAGCGGAGCCGGAGCCGCCGCCTCCCCCGCTCGGCCGGAGCGGCGACGGAGCAGCGCGCGCTGGTGGCGGGAGCGCGCCGGGAGCGCGCGCGGGGAGGGGGGAGCGGGGGGGGGGGGGGAGCGGCCGCACAGCACCGCGGGCACCGGCCGTGCGGGCGGGCGTGCGCTGACCCGGATGTACCGGGGGGGGCGGCCAGCAGCAGGTGACTGCGCAAGCGCGCCCGGCCGCCACCGCACTGCGCATGCACCTGCTTCGACTCCGAGTGTCTCGGGCAGGGGCGGGGGAGCGAAAGAGAGGCGGGCGGGTGAGGCGCCGAGTGGGGCAAGCCCCTTAAAGGGGCCGCCGTCTTCCCGCAGCCCCCCACGAACTGCTCATTAACGTCACTCAAACAACCTTATTGATTAAGCCAGTTGCGTGCTTCTGGTGCATTTTTAAGGCCTGGCTCGGGGGTTTAAGTGTCTGCAGTTGGCAAAGCCAGGTTGGGAAGGGAGATGGGGTGCTCCTTCTCTGGGAAAAGCAGGGCTGCTGGCTGAAAGCAGTACAGAAATGTCTTCCCAGGTGGATCGTGTTGTAAGATCAAAGCAAAAATAAATTTTAAAAAAGTAATAAGAAAAATGTGGAAAGTTGTATCCCTCAGTGAGCACTGCCAGAGCCTTGTACCATTGCGCTCAGGCTGATCCTGGAATGCTTTCCACCTCCATCTCCGTGAAAACGCAAAAGACATGCAAAATGTGTTTAAAAAAACACAGAGAACCCACATGGAGTTGTGGGGTTATTTACCCTGGAGAAAAGGAGCCTCAGGGAGACCTTATTGCTTCCTACAACTCCCTGACAGGAGGCTGTAGCCAGGTGGGGGTCGGTCTCTTCTCCCAAGTAACAAGTGACAGGACAAGAGGAAGTGGCCTCAAGTTGCGCCAGGGAAGGTTCAGATTGGACAGCAGGAAAAAAGTTCCTCCTAGAAAGGGTTGTCAAGCATTGGAACAGGCTGCCCATAAAAGTGGTGGAGTCACCGTCACTGGAGGTATTTAAAAGATACAGATGTGGCACTTGGGGATGTGGTTTAGTGGTGACTTTGCTACAGATTTATGGATGGGCGCAATGATCTGGAAGGTTTTCTCCAGCATGAATGATTCTAAATTACTCTAAACACAAAAACATATATTAAGAACATTTGATCGGCTTAATTATGTGCTTTCTGTGCAGGGCTAGGATTTGGACCCAATGTTCCTTGTGAGTCTCTTCCAACACAACATATTCTGTGATTTATGAAGGTTTCAGCTTCCATATCACACCCTAGATTTTGGTACCCTCACAGAGGGACAATGCACACCCTGAACTGCTTCTCCTGCTGTGGATAAATTCCCCAAAGCAGAGGGATTGCACAAATACCTTAGTTTAGGGCTTGCTGCTTTAGTAAAAATCCACATAGACTTTACTGAGAAAGAAAAAAATTAAAATTCTGCTCAGTTTTTTTTTGCCTTGGTTTTGGGTTTTTTCCTTAAAGTAACCTGGAATCTAGACAATGCTTTTCTAAATTTTGCCATGAAGTCTCACCTGGCCCTCATACTGAGCTATTCTGACACCAAGGGAAGTTTACAGCATGTTCAGTGAGGCTGCGCTGGGAGGGGTTCAGAGACTGAGTGGGGTAGCCAGGCAATAGCATAGGGATACTGCCAGGACAAAACTTGCATCCTCTAATAGTAAAACATTATCACTAGAGCTGTAATCAAAGGGTATTTCTCAATCTGAAAGAGACAAACCAACCACCTCAAAGTCTAACCACTTCTACTAGTTTCTCTTCAGAAGCCTGATAGCAGTTTGATAACTGCCAAATATTAGTGAATACCAGCTACCCCCAAGCCCACTGAGAAAGCACAAAAATGGAAAACAGGTCAGAGATATATTTATATGTCAATAGATTTCTCTTTTTATTTTCATACCTACATATATGTTGACTTAATCTGATAAACTTAGTTTGTATTTAACTTGTTAGGATTTAAGATATATGGATTGACTATAATAACTTTAAACTACTCTAGCTAAAAGAGCATCCTGGGATATGAAGGAAGCCATTTGTGAGCATAGTTCAGTTGCAAAACCTGTTTGGTGAACTCAAAGGAAATCACCACACTTGAGTTTTGGTCCTTGGGTAGCAGTCAGGCAAGACCAGGGCTGGTGCACCACATACCTGCCCACTGCCTTCACCTAAGCAAGGAAATGGTCTGGAGGCTCTGAGAGGTTTGTACAGACTGGGGCAAACAGAGATGATGTCCAAGAAGATATGAAAAAAGATTTTCACAGAAGCACCTTCAGCTGAGTGACAGAAGTTCCAGTTCTGCCTGTGTGTGATTTGTGTAAGTGGCTGAACAAATGCTTGACACGGCTTTTCACTTCTGCCCCAGAAAGGATTTTTTTGCAGTGGATACAAATTTCGAGGTGTGAATCGATGCACACTCCTTCCTGAGATGAGGCAGGTCACTATGACATCCTCATCTTCTCTAAAGTCCACAGAGCTTTAAAACTCTGTGTGCCAGCCAGGAGGTGATCAAGGTCCCCCTGAATGGAATTCAAGGGAAGCAGAATTGTGCTCTAAGTTAATGTTGGACTCATTACCATTTGGGCTTAATAGAAACTGGGGGTCTCACCTGTCATACTATAGAACTTTGTCCTGCTACACAGAGCCAAAGAACTACACACAACCAGCCTCAAGGATGAAAGTTTTTGTTGCTCATAACATTACATTATAAAGCACTCGAGGCTTGGCAGGGTGGGGTAGACAAAGAAAATTTCCTACTGAAACCATAAGCAGGTTTATAATAATATATACTCTTCAGGGTTCTCCAAAATTGTAAGATGCCTTTGATTTGGATCTCACATCTTTCAGAAGTACAAGAATGCCCAGACCCTGAGCATCACTGATGCTTTAACAACAGCTGCACACTAAGACATCCACATCCCACATAATAATTGAAGCATAAAAAATTATTAAACACTGTGGAAAATGCTGCATGACTAAAAAACTCAGCAATTTTCTATTAGTTCTGCCTTCACTTTTAATTTCTTAATTGCTTCTTCTGAATGCAAAATTATTTTACCAGGCTATCATTGCAATGAATATTATAACTGCCCCCAAAAAACAAGCCCTCAAAACAACACCAGTAAAACAGAATTAAAGATTATATTTGTCAATTAGTATCATAGAATAAAAGACTGGTAACAGAACCTAACTCTTCCTATGCTGCTAAATGCCTGAGGATTGTTTTGTTAGTAGGAGTGTTGGGGCTAGGTACATATATCTGACAGGAAAGAAAATAGGCCAGAGCATTTTCATCAAGAAAAGATTAATAAGCTCCAAATGTACTATTAGATGTATATGTATTGCATATATGTGTGTATATACCAGTGACAAAAGATGACTTTACTTTATATATTTGGATGGCCAGATGGATAAATAAAGCCACAGGAGCAAACCTGCTCTTAGGTGCCATGCACTGTTAGCATACTTGGGCTGCTTTTTAACCTAATGGTAGCCTAGGGGTGAGAGTCCAAAGGGAAAAAGAAGTGACCGTCACCCTGTGCCATGTTACCCAGCAGGGACAATAGAGCGCCCTGACCACTGATAGCAGCCTTGTTTCTTCTGAGGGAGAAGATGGCAATAGCTCTTCTGTTGTTGTTTTCATGGATGAAAACAGAACGTAAACATCTTATGGCCAAAGATTATTCTTTTTAAAAATGGTTAAAGACATGAAATTTCTTACGGAAAATGTCAAGAATGGAAGTAAGGCAGCTTTGCAGGGCTCCCTTGTTACACTGCTGTGGTTCTTAGCACCTTTCAGTTCAGATAAAACTAATGTCAAGCTTTGCCCTCCCCTGCCCAGATTTCCCCACATTCTCAAGTGCCACGGTAGTAGACGAGGGAGTGCAGAGGCAGTCACATTTATACCACAGAGTCCTTCAGGGCTTTCATTTAGATAGTACAAATCCTCTGATATGAATGTCGCTCTTCAGAATATAAACAGTTGTAACAAAATATGAAGGATCTACATAAATTTCCAGAAGCACAGACAAAACAAAAAGCCAAGGTCAAATCACTGGATGCTCATAAGGATCCCTGAAGTGCTTCCAGATACTGTCACGCCAAACAGTTACAATGTTTTATACTTGCATGGAGACAGGCACTCATAATCTCAGAATGCCTTCCCCCCGCACCAAAATAAGGTCATTTTGATATTTAGGTGGCAAGTGGGAAAACCGAGATGCTTCTGGAGTTCAGTCTTTTTACCCTGACAGACCTGGTGAAATCCTGTCATCTCCTCATGCTATGCCCCAGTCACTTCACGTGACTAATTACATCAGTCATCTCCTCTTCTGCCATCACAAAGTCCAAGATTATTTCCGAGTTTGCTCATCTGGTGATGCAGTTCTTCCCTACAAATGATCAGCATGGCCTCTTCATGTGGGAGTCTCAGCTAAAACACACAGCATGCTCCCAATTAATGAACACTTCTTTAAGTCAAATAACACAGGAGGGTTCAGTGCCATGTCAGTTGGACTGTGATCAAGAATAATGGAGATTTTACAAAATAAAACTCTTTTTTTCACATTTTGCTGCCTTGCCTCAAAAATACAGCTCACCTATATGAGGCAGGGAAGAAAAAGAGGAAAAAAGATAAAATGTCAGGTGTTAAGCCTGCATTAGAAGATTACAGACCAGTAAGCATAGAGGAAGGTGGAAAGAGGAACTACAGCTATTTTAATCACGTTTTATCTCTACTGGAAAATAGAAAGATAAATTAGAGTAGTAGACCTGCTACAGAATAGAGCAGAATACAGTATTAGACTCTGAGATCTTTAAGCTGCTTATAAAAGTTTGTGAAATACAGAATTTCTTCAGTGATCACCACACGGGCACCATTGCACCGACAAGTACTTTGAGTATTTGCAGTGGTGAACCTATGCTGGTAGCAAAAAGGCAAGGGAAGAGACCTGCTAAGCAACTGAGATAATCCAGCATTACCAAGTTCAGGAGGTCAGGGCCACAGACTGTGCTTCTGAACTTATGGAAGTCAGTGGAGGAAAAGCCCCGGCTGCACCTATTCTTCTGCAGAGGTGTGCTCAGTGTAGTGGAAAATGATCACCTCAGCACGTGCTGGGCCATCACCTTTGCTCGTATGAGAGGCGCCTTTCTCCAGAAAGCTCCTAAATGTCACTGTATTTATTCATTCTGGTAGCAGCCTTTAACTAAGGGCTTCACCAAGTCAGAGGAGGCTTCAAATCAGGTGATGTAGAGTAGCAGAGTTTCACTTGATCTCCCATTAACCCCAGTCAAGCCAGTTTATCAAACACAGTAAACCACCAGGACCATAGGAGGAAAACATATATCTGAACTGGAACTTTCTCACAAACTTTTTTTTTCCCCCCACAAAATGTTTCAGATCAATCAGCAGCACAATAGTATTTCCAGTTAATGGACAGAATCAATGTTTCAGAGAACAGTGAAGACAATGTCCAGGAGGGCTAGACTGTCTCATTACTTTTTGGAAGAGAACACAATTTTTTGTTTTGGTTTGATTTGGGTGTTTTTGGCCAGACACAGTTGTACTGCCCTTATGGAAACAAATATTCATTGATTTCATTGAGATTTCTGCCTACCTCAGGAGCATGAGACTGGTATTTTACTTTGATCGCATCCTTTGTCATGATGTAATCATTGCAGGGTTTTTGTTTATTGGTGGGTGTTTTTTTTTTCTTTTTCCCCAAAGCGCTTAATTCAATTGTTATTAGAAGCCCTCAGAAGAGCATTTGGCTCATAAGTGATTTTTGGGCTGTGTCTAGGTGTTACCAAGGGACATTGTCAAGACACCATTTCACTTTGCCTCAGCTGTTTCCTTTGCTACAGCTGTTCTTAGTTTCCTCTTCATATCACAGGGGAGTTGCAATCTTCTGTTGGGGAAATAGGTAACTTAATTAAAGCACCTCAGGGAAGGGCTCTGCAGAGTATCAGTCTCAGGGGACAATTTCAAAATTCAGTGAGTAAATATGGACTTCATAAAATAACAGTGTTAGGCACTGCTGAGCAAGACATGAGCAAGGACAGCGTCTCAGGCCACATCCCATAGGATGTGTTCCTTGAGCTCCAGTGGCACAACCATGAGCTGAGGGTGCTCAGCACCTCACAGGACTGCAGTGTCACTGTTGCCACTGTTCTGCCCTTGCGCCACTAGTTCAGTTTGAAAGAACCTGACCATTTGGTCCCATCTGAAAACTAGAATTCAATTTAGTCAATCAAAACTTCAACTGGTTTTGCAGCATTCCCTTGAACTTCTATAAACCAAATTTATCTTTGTATGTGATCTAAGTGATATTCAGTATAAAGCTACTGAATAATGAGAGAAAAAATAGACTATAATTTAGTCATTAGTTCACCAACTACATATACCTCTTTAAAAATACTCTGTTTTGATGCAGTCATCTGTTGTATCCCATTATACTGCTTCCTTCTTGTAATGACATCAATATGCTCCAAAGAGCAGCAGACATTAAAATCATTTTAGTGTACCAAATTGCTGAATGTAAAGAGCTTTGAAGAAACCCTTTCCTCATCAGTACACACATTTTCTTGTAGGTTCTCCCATGACCTCGTATGAAGTGGCTGGGTAGCACTCTTTTTCTGTGAGGTAAGAAATTCCCAGTCACCAATCACCCTCATCGTAGGTATATTTGGGTTATGAAGCAGAGTCTTTGAGCACAATCATTTTAAGATGCCTGGGTAGCTAGAGGGACAGAAATAGAGTCCTTGCTGGTCACACAAGCACAAGTCCCTCTAGCTGCAAGGAAGAGTTTGCTGGCAGAGGAAGTGGAAAGCCAGGACTTTCCCGTGCTGTAATCTGTGAGAGACAGACTGGGTGCAGATGAAGGCTGCCATGAAACAAAGCATTTAGGCAGGCACTTAAGCACTTCCTTTGCTGAGCAACTGTAACACTGCACACCAGACGTCTTTCTCTTCCTTTTTCCTGAGCAGGATTATGGCACCTAGGGCTAAATCTAGCCCCAGATACAGCTGTTTAATATTCAGTTAGCAAGAAAAGAGAGTAAAGCTGGTATTGCACACTGTAGTTGCATAAACTTTTCTGAATTTTCCCAATTGATTAAAAGAATATTTTTTATGTCCAGCTGATAAACCTCACACACAAGCTGGGAAACATTCTGTGCCTGTTTATACCAACCTGGATCCAGTCCCATCTGAGACATCTGGGTTCCTGGAGTCGCAGCTTAGGTTCCTATTATGTTAATGATCAGACTACACAGCTTTTCCCCATGACCATGCCACCTCTGCAGGATTGTGTCACAAACCAGTGGGACTTTTTAAATACATGGTCATATTCACCTGATTCTAAATTATTCCTGTCTCAGGCAGTGAACAAGCTAAAAAACGGAAAGAAGCAAAATAGTCTTCTCTTGTGAGTGCCAGGCTGTAACTCTGAAGCTTAGACCATGTTTCTGACCTCTGACTTCTTGTGTGACATTAAGCAAGAAGGCAGGGGTACCTCCCATTCTGACACCTTCTAAGTGCCTAAAGTGATACCACTAAACTTCAGTAACTTCAAATGCAAAAAGCTAAGTTGGAAATATTTGTACAGTGCCTTACAAAAACACTGGTGCAATTCCTGCTCCAAGCAGCTTGCAGACTAAGTCACAGATGAGAGGAAAACACAAATGCTGAGATCTGCTGCACACATTGGCTTTCTACCACCAAGCTTGTCCTAAACCAACTAGCCTGGGCACAAAAGTTGGAGAGCACAGCATCTCTACTACATGTTTTGCAGTGAGGCTGATCATTTGGAGTTGTTTTTTAGCTTGCCTGCGAGCCCTTGGCCTGTGACAGGTAGCCATTTTTCCTGTCCCAGGACATACAGCCTGCACTACCCAGGAAATCTGGTTTATGGTGCTGGACAGTCAACAGCATTTGTATACTGCCCAGTCAACCTGCTTGGGTCATCTCCTTCCTGCCTGGCAAGAGGTAAGAGAGAGACTGGGGGAACTGCAGTGGAATCACTGGGAACATAGCAGGGAAGGGGAGAGCTGGAAACAGGGAGGAGCCCAGAAGCTTCACACTGAGAAAGATCCAGTGGGAAATGCAATGCACACAGAATACAAATCAGGAGAAAATTACACTTCATTAGTTACACTGTTCACAAGAGTCTATTTTTCAATTATATTTTCTTCTCTTCTAAGAAAAGACAAATAGTACCTGCTCCTTCATGCTCCCATTATGTTCCCATTATTATTTTAATCTTAATTGTTTATCAGTTGAATTTTACTTTAAAAGGCTGGTAGGGGCAGATGTAGAGAATACAACATTTCTGTGGTTTGCTCAAAGAAGACCAGGTTAAGCAGGGATGTGAGAGGGCCTGGGGAACCATGTGAGAGCAAGGAGAAGCATAAGGGCAGTGAGCCAGTCATAAGTGTGCATGCTTCTAAATGGTTTTAATGGGGTCACTTCTGTCCTAAGGCACAACACGCTGCTGCTCGGATGACAGACTCTGCCCCTGAGCTTGTGAAAGGCTTTGCAGCTGACTGTGACAAGCTTGGGTTTAGTACAGAGGGGGCTGCACTCAGGACTTGAATGCGGCCAGATGGCAAAGAGGGGCACGTGTGCCCATTGGAAGACTGAATGGCTACCAAGAAATAAGGCAGAAAGTAGGAGACCATGGTGCAGGAAAAGACCTCATGTCATATTGAGACTTGGACAAAGGTTTCAGAAGAAGTGGATGGTTTGGGAAAGGCTGCAAAGGGACAACATTACAATATAATGGCTGTCAGCGAGAAGGAATGGCTGCAGGTTTATTCTGTAATAAACATTTAAATTGTTCAGTACAGAACATTTTAAAACCTTCCTCCTCCTCATTAATACAACTACTCACCCAGGGATTCTGTTTTCTCTTTTCAGTGTCATGTTCTTCTGGTATTGCAGAGAAATAGAAAATACACTTTTAAATTAAGAAACTGTAATTGGGTAGACAATAAACAACTTGGGGTGGTCCAAACATGTAGCAGTTTAGAACTCTCCTCATTTAGAGCCTTTCTTACAAAAGTATTTGTCAAAGACTGTTCCCTCTACACTACTGTCCATCTCTGCCACGAGAATATCACAGGCAGCCGTAGGAGAATTTTTTTAGAATTAATCACTGCTCACCTTCTTGTAAAGGCTTTATTTTATTCTGAAAGGGGCTAAGGGAAAAGCACACACATACATATAAGCACCCAGAGCTTTAGGATAAAAGAAGTAAAAATATTGGCCATATGAGTTTCTCCCTCAGGAAAAAAAAAATACAGGCATTTACTAATCAAAAGGGGGGGGGTTGTTTGTTTGTTTGTTTGCTTTTGTTAATCTTTAAAAATGCTTAATACATTGCTTGTGAGCTTCATGTTTCACTTAAATGCAGAGTTAACCCTTGCAGCTCATTAATTGACTTTATGTTGCATTAAATGCTGCAATCAATTCTGTCTCAATATTCTACACTTTTATCTCTGCTGTAAAAAAAAACCCTCTATTAGCTTTACTTGGCTCAAAACCAATACAGTGAACTACCCTTAATTATTAATAATCTGTTTCCCCTTCAATAAAACTTTTTGGACCTTTACTACAGTAGAATGATATATTTATTTGGTGTGTAGGGTTCAGAGCAATACAGTGCACTCTCTCTGGGAAAGAATCCAAAAATAACTATCTACTTGATATCAACCCAAGGGATTTCCTAAGGGAATGGGAGTATCATTTCAGGGCAGATCATCAGTGGTTTAGGGGAATTATACAAATTTGTGTCTGGGGAACAGATGCCTCAGGGTTTGTAAATGTGTGAGAGAACCTTTCCCCCCTCCGTCACCAGTTCAGGTCCATCCAGCACAGCAGTGACTGGAAGCTATTAAACATCTAATGAACTTCTGGGGCCTCCTGAAACAGGGAGTGGGATTCCTAACAGACACTTGCTAACATCTTGGATCTGCTCCTACCCAAGCTGCAGCCTCAACAGCAATACATAGACACAGAAACTGGGAATAAGCATGGTGAAGAACATTTTATCTGCTAAATGCAGTAAGCAGGCTGCTTCTGGGCTGGCAATCCATCTTTAGATTTACTGCTGGCACTTCCTTGTTCTTTAAAAGAAAGAAAATGATGTATTATAAAGCACTGTACTATGTAACCTTTCCTCACAAACGCCGTAAGAAGGGTCCAGAAGCCTTACAAATCCACACTTGCAGTGTCTCAGGCCTTGGGGAAGATAAAGGAGTAAAGAAGGATTTGTTTTCATGATTAGAGGCCAGTTCTAAGAGTCCTGGGACTCTTGAACTGCTGCATGCTGCACATCCAGCTTTTGGGCAGGTCTGCTAAGAGAAAGAGGAGACAAATGCTGAGCATTACAACCACAAACCACAGCTGTTGATGGGAATTGGCAGGGGACCAGGGAATGTCGGGAAGCATAGATGGCCTGCAGCAGAAGGTAGGGCTGAGCAGGGCTCTCTGGCACTCAGAGCTTTTTTATTCATCTCCTGGTGCTTTTCCATCCTGGCATCTGGTTTCCGTGACAGCACAAGGGAGGGACAGTGTGGTGCAATTTTATGGTATGTTCTCCTGGGTTATGTTGGCACTTCCTCGGGTAAACATGCCTCGCCTCAGGCTCAGCTCCACCAGGCCCCTGGGTTCAGATTATTTGCAGCGCTTTAGTTTGCCGATAGCTCAGTCCAGTTGTCTCCGTATTTCATTTGAGGAGGAGAGGATTGACTTTCCAACTGTCCTCCTGCTCCCTCAACACAGAGGGCAGAGACAAGCTGTGACAAAGCCCTGTCCATCAGCAGAGCTGCCACCAGGAGAGCATGTGATGGGGCTCATAGCTCTGTGGTCCAGTGCAGGAACTGGTGAAGCTGGAGCCAGGCTTTGTGCTACAAGACCTTGGGTGTACCCTGGTGCTCTCATTTCCTCCCACCCTTTTGAGTGGAAGTTCTTCAGGGCTCTCTTTATCCACCCATATGTTACATGACTAAACTATGCCCAAATTCAGGCATGGGCTTCTGAATAGTGCAGTAATATAAACTGCAAAGAGCATGCAAGTTTTAATGGCTGAAAAAGGGGGAAGAAAAAAAAAAAAAAAGGAGAAAGGTGTAATGGGATCTTCTGCTTACCCGCTTTTGTTACCAGCATGTGCAAATCTTGCTATTCCGGTCCATTATATTCAACAATCTTACACTCAGTGGCAGGTGAAATGTCATACTTCGGGGTAAATTTTCACTGCAGTAGGCAGAGGGTTTGTCCTTTAAACACCCTTAGTATTACTGGGACATTGATCCAGCAATTTAAACTCTAAGAGATACAAATGTCTCATGTGGGACAATTTTCAAATGTGTTGACATTTTGATTCATTAAATAAGATACTTTTAGAAACAAATGCAAATTCATTTCATTCTAGATTCGAGGTCAGTTGGATACTGGAAATGTACAATGAATGTTTAGTATGCGCATCAACTATCTTTTAATCTCTGTACACTCAAGGGATAAAAATGACATCAGAGAGAGGAAGGACAATTTCTAAAGTTCTCGATATTAACTAGTGTATCTTCTCATGGGGCTGGAACCTAAATTCACCTACTGCACTTGAAATATTAGTGTCTAGGGCAAAAGGAGGCTCTGGGATAAGGGACTGAATTTCAGTGACCTCTGACCTCTGAAAATATTTCTTTCACACAATCGGATATGCTTTTATCTCCAAAGAGTTCTGATCCTGCCGAGATCCACCAGGGAACTTGCCAGTGTTTTACTGATGTTAGTGAAATTCACAGTACAGCTGGAGCCCAACAAAATAGTGCAGGAAAGAAAACAAAACAAAGTAAAAACATACCAAGAGGGGGTAGCTTAATTTGTTCCCAGGCCAATGCTCTGCCTGCTCTTCCAGCTCAGAAACTATTCAGCACACTATGAGAAAGATGATCTAAAACAAATATTTAGAACATGCCCACAAATGCCTGACAGATAATGAGTGGGTCAAACCTTAAGGGAGCAGAGTGAAACCTGAATGTTGGTCTGGGCTCCATCCTGCAGAAGAGAGTAAGGAAGATAAGAAGCAACTGGAGAAAGACCAGCTTGGCAAGTTGGTGGGTCTGAGCTGGATGTGAACTACCACCACCTGCCCTTGGACCAAGGCTTGGAGGGCACTGGCATGGCTGCAGGCGGGGCGCTGGGGGCAGAAATATGGCTCACCTTCCTCCTGTCCCCCTGTGCTAGAGCAGGTAGTGCAGCTCCCAGCAGTGGGGAATCTGCTCCCTGTGCTGAACCCCAGCAGGCAGGGCCAGCAGGGGCTGGCTCTGGTTTCCCCAAAATCTCCCCCAAAAGCTCCCCCAGCAGCAGGGCTGATGAGAGGCTGAGGCATGCTGGACACATGGGTAGTAATGTGGATGGGGTGCGTGCTATTATTCCACAGGGGGATTTCACAGGAAACCCATGGCTCCTCTTGAGGGGAGATGAGCATCCCCTGCTGCAGAAACCCCAGCTGGTGAATGTCACATGACAGGGGGAGCATGAGGACTCAGATCATCTCATGCATGAGGAACTAGGGGAGGAGAACAAATACAGGGGAAGGTCCTCACCAAAGTCCCCCTGCAGAGGAGCCTCTGCCCTTCCCCTTCCCCAGCAGGGCTGGTGCAGACGGGGTTGCAGTTCTGGGCGCTGCTGTCCAGGGGAAGTTACACCAATTTGGGCACTGTCTGAGAACGTGACTTCCCTCGCAGACACACGTACGGCAGTGCCCAACAGGGCTAAGAGGAAGAAGAAAAGCCCAGACACTGTGCAGCATGCAAATATCTGTATTCAGCTCTATGAAAACTGCCCAGGAACAGCTCCGAACCCACGCAACAGTGGGGAGTGTGCTGGTAGGCCACGATCTGTTTGGTGGCCTTGGATGAGATGGTCCTCTCCAAGGGCTCTGGATAAATGCTCCAATTTGACAGTGGGCTTATTGGGCACACAAGGTTATCAGGATTAGTCCTTTTCTATGAGCTCACTTGAACAAAATATTCTCCTTCTGGGCCTCTGCTCTCCTTTCTTGCTTCCTCAAACTGACTGGTGTCTGCAGGAGTCTGCAGGGGGAAAAATTTACTGGTCCTGTCCCAGCTATATGATCTCCTGGGAGCCCTGTGCAAAAGCATGTGGGGTGGCACAGTCACCACCCAGGTGGCCTTTGCCCACAGAACAAAAGTTCTGAGTACATCCACCAAGTGCTTCTCACATCAGGTAGTTTATTTTTTAAGAAAAAGATCAGAGACCAAACAGAACCTCAACAAGTTTAAAAGATCTTTTTTTTTGGTATGAACAGCAGATACAGGTCCTGGGTGCATTCATACCTCAATGCATAAATGTAACATAAATGTTGTGATTCATGTTAAGTCCAGGCATGCAAGGGGGTAGCAGCAGACCTAGAACAGGTGCAAGTGGACCTAAAACAGGTTTTGTTCATAAATGCAATTATAGTAACACCAATAACCAGGATGTATCAGTGGTGGATCCTCGGCACAAGAAGTCCTGCTATAAGATTTGTAACTTGGAGGCACTCCTAAAACCATCTCCTTTCAAAGCAGTAATTCTGGGAAAGAAACGTGGTCGCAGTCCTTAAACAGAGATGGTAGTGGCTTCTTCATTCACATCTGATGGATTGCTGTCGGCCATTGCCCGTGATATCTGGCAATGATATCAGTCATACTCAGAGTGCACTGACAAGAGAACACTAACACATACAATAAATATTTCTTAATGCTTCAATGTAAGCAGGAGGCCTGACAGACCCAGTAAAGCACAGAAGATGGTATTTGGTCATCAGTGAGTCTTTCAGTGAGAGTTAGGATTCACAGGCAGGAGCACCTGCCCTCCTCAGTCCTGGGATTGCCAGAAGAGTCCTGGAAATTGGGCTCATATTTTTTACCTCTGAGTTTTATTGACTAGTCCAGACCCACCACCACGGAAGCCAAAATCGTCCCTGGAGCTTGCAGACCGCAGAGATACTCCCCATCACACTCTGTCCCTATGTCTCTGGCAAGACACTGAGTTGGGGGGAACATAAATCATCCATCACATAACTGCCCTGATGCCAGCAGCTGTCCTCTGCCAGGAGCACGCTGCTGGGTGAGGCCTGCAGAGACAGCCTCCAGTTGTCCCTCCATGGGGTGGTTCAGAGGAGGTGCAACCCAGGGACGCAAGCCAACTTCAGGTCTTCCGTGGCTTTTGCCATTTGGGGATGGTCGCTGCCCCTTGCCTGAAGCAGCCCAGGCACCCTCACAAGCCTCCAGTACAACCCCTGCCAGCGGCTTCTGGGCAGCAAAGTGCAGTCCAGCCCTCCCTGGTTTTGCACCCTGCATGCTCCAGTTGGCAGCATGGTGCAAGGAGCGTGAATCCAGCCCTGCCACCCAGGGTGAAGCTCTGCACCACCCCTGGCTGCTGACAGCCAAACCAGAGCCCTCTCTTGCGCTGTTACAGGCAGGAGGTCACCAGTTCAACCGCACTGGAGCAACTCCAGCCCTTTAAGTAAACTTTTCAAAGCTGCACTAAGGCGTTGTTTAATTTTGATTTCCAAGTGACCTCTGATTCCTCATGGATATGCTAGGGGTGGAAGAACATTCACTCCCAGGAGTTTGGCAGTGGGCACAAGGCCTAGCACGGCAGTTCCCAGGGATGGGGGGAGAGAGGTGAAGGCTCTTGCTGTTTTCCATTCCTCAAGCACATCACTCCACCAGTCTACTGCACACTTTAACTTGCACCAATAAACCTGTTTGCATGGGTCATGCTGCGAATGAAAACGATGCCAGGATGTGGGATGAAAAATAGTCTGCAAAGAACCAAATCACCCGAGAGTTATTCTAGTGGGGTGAATAATTCAGCAACGGGTTTTTACTGCAGCCCTGTTAACAGAAACACAATTACAGAAGAGGAAAGTAAACCACAGCTGGGAAGAGGAAACAAGTGTCTTGGGGGCTCCTATCTCACTGAGGAAATTGTGGGTAGATCTGGGCCCCAGAATGGAACTCAGACCACATCCAAGGCTCTGACAAGTGACCTTAGCATGATGCATCCAAAGCTGCATTCACAGCAGTTGAGCAAAGAAATTAGAGTGTGGTAAAAATGCTCTGGCTGTTGCTAACACTTCACAGTGCTGAAAGTAGCACTCAATATTGGCACAAGGTTAGTGGCATCTGCACAGCTTTCTGCTAACTGGTGACTGAGCCCTGCGGGGAGGCAAAGCTGCAAGGACAGGAGTGGGACAAGGCGAAGGAAGTGTGAGCTGCAAACCTCTGCTTGCCTTGCTCAGCATCGGATGAATGTTAATTCTCTGCTGGTTTGCATAGCCACAGACAGGCCTGTTCCTACTAATTTTAGCCCTTGCCTAATTTAAAACTACAGACATGTTATTTTCATCGTGGTATTTTTTCCTCTTTTTAACAGGTTGTAAGCTGTCAGATGCACTCCCTGTAGCTAAGAAATTGGTGCTGTCCAAGGGGAGGTGAGAAATCTTTTGTTAAACATAAGAAGCAGACAGAAGAAAATTGCACATTAAAACTTGGAGCTATCACAAGTGCCACCTCAGCTGCCTGTGCTGGGCTCAGGGCCTCTGGCCGGGCTGCACTGTGGTCTGGAGATGCACCTTCCTCAACCCTCAGAGGTCCCAGCCCCGCACACCCGGCTGTGTCCCAGCTGTGCACATGCAGAGGTTGTGCTGTGCGTCATCATGAGGACACACATAAAACCATCTGCACTCTACCTTCACTCCCTCCACCCATGCACCCACCCTGCTTACAAGCCTTTGCTCCTGCTGCCCAAAAATACACCTGCACCCAGACCTCCTTTCCCTGCCACTGTGCCTTTCCCGACATGGGCAAACACCTTTTCCTGCCTCTGCTTCTCTCACACCTGGATCTGTCACCCATCTCCCGCAGAGGTGAACGGTAGATGAAGTGCTGAGCCTGCCCTCAGTGGGAGGCAACCCTGTGCTAGAAATGGGTGTGAAAATGTGGTGAAATGAGGAAACATTTGTGAGAGGAAGTGAGTGGGTGGAGGGAAAAGCCTGAAGTGAACAAAAATCAACGTTTAACACATTGAAACTTGAGCTCTGAGTGCTCAGGGTGGGTAAAAGTACACTGAAATACAAAAAGAACACACAAATTACTAGCAGAATGCAAGTGTTCTATGCTAACATACACCTAATGTATGCTAGGGAACAAAGTACTGAAAATAAAGAGGAGGCTCAAAATAAAGAAGATGTTTCAAGATCTAGTGCCTTAACAGCAGCACAGGTAGCTCCAGTGAGGGTGAGCAGGGGAGGCAGAAGACCATGCACATGCATCTTACTGGATCTAGGTTACTGGATCTCAAAGTCCAAATGGATTGATGATCTCACTAACCAGACATGGATTTTAGCAGTTGTTAACAGACTGCATGCCCCTGCAAATTTTAATTTAGTACTTTCAAGTAAAGCATTTGAAGGATATTTAAAAAAAAAATAAAAAGAAGAACTGTTATTTCTAGAACAATCAAAATGGAAGCTCAGCTCTGTTGTTTCTGATACAGAAGCATTTTCTCAGTTAAGATTTTTCCCTGACAGATGTAGCGGTGCAGGGACCTAGGAATACATTTCCCAGTTTTTCAGCCTATTACTTGTGCTTTCCTGACCTATAAACCCTTCCTTCCTTCTTTAGCCTTGCAGAGCAAGATTGATGGTGCTATGTTTTCAGTAACACACCAAAGAAGACCTTGTTTTTTCTCCTTAGAGGACAACAAACTTGGCCCAAAGGGGATGTACCAGAAACCAGTCAGTTTTGCCCTCTGAGAATTAGCCCACGCAACCACAGCTCCCGCTGGTGAGAAGTTATTCAGACAAGTCCCTCCTCTAACCACTCACCCAGTGAGTTGGTTTCATCCAAGATGCTGCCAAGGTCATGGGGAATGAACGACAGACAGGTAAACAGCTATTATGTCATGCACAGAAAATTGTCCAGTTTTAGTTGCATCTCATTTTCCTTCCCACACATTTCAAACCAGCCTGTTCCATAGGGATCCTCAGAAGAGGTTCCCTTCCACACATAGTGGCCCATACCACATCCATTTTAAGAGAAAAGCAAAAGTAATCTGAGAGTTGTCTGTATATTATTCCCCAAATCTGTCAGTGGAGGAGCCCAAATGTACTCACTCGGCATGACACTGCTCCCTCTGGGGTTACAGCAAGCGAGCACTCTTGGAAAGCTGGCAGTGCATCCGTGCCACAGGTTACAATGATTGCTACTGACAGGTTCTTCATGGTATCACAACAAATTAGGTCACAGATTAGATTTTCATAGCACAGATTACAACTTGTGTCTACATCTTTTTCTTAGAGAGGTATGTGGCCAGAAGGTTTGACCTCAAGATTGGGAACAAGGCAGATGCTTGGGATTGGAGCAGTCCTATTTCTTGTCTTTCTATGTCCTGTCTTAGCAGGACTCTGACAAAATTCCTAGTTTTCTGCTGTAGTCAGAACACTTGGTATTTTTCCCTTTCTATCTAGCAAGCCTTTGAGAAATAATGAGTTTGTTCACTAGATACCCTGGAGTAGATCTTATATTATTGTTGCAAAACAGATAGCAAACCCATCTCTAGAAAGAAATTTTAGAAAAAAATGCATTTTTGATGATAGAAAATCAGCTTGCACCACCTGAAAAACTGCTGGGAATGGAAATCAAAGCTACCTGTAAGACTTATCCCACAAGGTCACACATACAATCAGTTTGAGCATCTCTAGTGCAGAAAGACCTCAAGGGAATAAATTCCTGTGTGGAGTATTTGTTTTAAAATATACCCAGCAAGGACAGTAATAGAACTCAGGCACCAAAAAAAAAAAAAAAATTCAAGCTATATCAAGCTCCACACAGAACAGCACAGAACAAAGGTTTCCAACAGCTGAGTAACTGCAGACACCGTGCAAAGTGCTTCCTACCCACTGCGAGATACAGCCCTGCTGCAGATTTGAAAACCAGCTCCAGCAACTGTGTTCCAGCAGACTGTCAGGGCTGTGTTCTGCTCCCAGCCACCTCCTCCCTTGGAGCTGAGCTGCTGCAGGGGAGAGAAGGCGCCTGGGAGCCAGAGAGCTGGATTCAGCTCCCAGCAGAACCGTGCAGATCTGCATGGGGGCAGTGATTTAGCCGATAAGCAAGCTCGCTGCCATGGAATGCACTAAACGAATACCTAAAGCAGATGATCAGGAGGACAGGTCTTGGACGGAGCTAACCTCAGAGACAAGCTTCCTAAGTCAGGGTGGAGAGAGCAATGCAGGAATGACCTTCAGCTTACAGAAACAGTCCTGATACCCACAAAGGGATCACCTCTGTGCTTGGGTGGCCCAGAGACCCACACTGGCTCTCTACGGAGCCTCTGGAGCATGTACTTACTCAACCAGAGCAGGTCTGCTTCTACCTGCTGGCAGACCAACCTGTAGTCTCTAATCAAGCCCTTGAGGCTGTCTGCAGCCAGAGGACACAGCCTGTGTTCCTGTGCCCAGGGCAGCAAGAGCAGCACGTGATGCAGTGCCTGTGCCCTGTCTGCAGGTTTAGACAGGCTGGTGCTCAGCACCCTCCACTCTGCCTCATACCAGCCCAGCCCCCCATCCAGCTGCCAACACTGCTGGCCTGAATCATTGCAGCTGTGCCTCCAGCTCTGAAACAATCTCGCACGTCACTTCAGCAGTTTTTCACAGGAAATATGCTTTTACTTTCAAAATAGTCTGGGCCTTGTTCTCCAACAAGCACAGGAAGTATCTCAAATACCAGTCTTTATTTTTGTGAGCCACTATTTATCCTCTGATAACTTTGAGTACAAAGAAATAAATAGTAGTTGAGAGTGGCTGTGCCCTTCCATGCTCGGTGGCGGCATTAACATTTTAACTCTCCTCAGTGCATCAGCTTCTCAGTGCATCAGTGCTCTTGCTGGGCACACTCACATTTAGAGGCACAGAATGAGGCCTAATATTTTTTTCTTCAAGCCTGAGCTGTGCTGATTATTGAAAATCCATTGCACATGCTCCTTGCTGAGCGATATGAACTATCGATCTCAGTTAGAGAAAAGGATGCTCTGGACTTTATTGGAATTGTCTTTAAAAGTCCTGTTGGTACAAGTGTTCCTACTGGATGCTGAGCACTTCCTAGTGTCCCTGCAGAGCACTGCCTCAGTCCTGCTCAGAAGCTCCTGAATGCCAGGGGCTCCTGCTGAGCCATGGAGGAAACCACATCACCAACCCTGGGAAAGCAAGCGGTGACAACTGTCAGAGAATGCACTAATGAGGCCTCTGGCCTGAGCAGTGCTCCAAGAGGGCAAGAGTGAGCAGCAGGTAGGGACTGCTGTCTGCAACAGCAGCTGGAGAGCATCCTGCTGCCTGGACAGGCACGGACTCCTGATCCCTGCTGAGCAGGAAACACAGAAGGAGCTGTGCAGCCAAATGCAGCCTCTCTCTAAGGCAAGATGACCCTGAGCAGCGCCAAGCACTGAAATGACCAAGGGCGTCTGTGTGCACCTAAGAGGGTCCTTCAAAGCACACCTAGGCACCATGAACACTTCCCCCACTCCCCAGAGCATCAGTTCTGGCCTCCTCGACATTAAACAGGTGGCAGCCATTGCCGACCTCGGTTTCAGTCAAGCTCTGAAACAAAGAGGACATTAAACTTCCACCAAAATCCCACATCTCTTCAAAGCACTTCTCAGTTTGGGGTGCAGATGTGGGTTGAATGAAAAAAAAGGGCCTTTCTACTCTTTTAATCACATACCTAACAAACCACTGAATAAACATCACCCTCATGGCTTTTTGGGTCTTGTAGATTAAAAAGTGGTTATTAGGGATGAGAGTTCATTTTTAAATGGCAAAAGGGTAACTCTCCTCTAAACCATACAGCCAGGTAATCTTCACGGTTTTTTGAGCTGCTCTGTGCTATTTCTTCTGTTTCAGCACTAACACTTTTGAAACACGACAGCTTGCTCAAGAGAGGGGTAGCTTTCACACAGAGTCATGATCACAACCACACCACCATTCCTGCCCAGAGGAGGAAGTACCAGATCCCCCAAAGCAGAAGTGCTCGCCCTCTCACCAGCCAGTCCAGCACATTTCTGGCTGCTGGGCTGAACTTTAGGTACAAGATTTGCATGAACGAGGACAACGAATAAGTCTTCGGCCTGGCACCTAGCATCTGTACTGGCAGTACAAGAAGCCTCCATCTAATATGGTCACTGCTGCTGCTGCCGGCGCAGGACGGCCACAAGCAGCACCCATGGCGTGCAGGATCAAACCATGGCTTCCTCCCGAGGCCGGCCAGCCCAGCGTGCTGCTGCTCGGCTTCAGCCCGGCAGTGACTGGCGCTGGTGTGGGTTAGCGTGAGGGCTGTCACACCGCTCGCTGGATCTGCCACGTCCGTGCCTGGACCCAGGGCACACAGGACCTCCCGTCCCTGGCCTGTCACCCCTCTCGCAGACGGGAGGGGATCCACCCCGGCCTCTCCTGACCCGGGCGGCCTCGCAGCCCCCGTGCCCTGGGGGAAGCAGAGCTGGGCCAGAGCTCCCTCCAGCCGCCCCTGTGCTCTCTCCGCGGCCCCACGGACCGCCCGGCGCCGCGGGAGGCGGCCGGGAAGGCGCGGGGCTGCCCGGGCAGCGCTGAGCATCCTGTGCGGGGCTGCTCCTTCCCGCCCGGGGATGGGGGACAGCGGGGCAGGGGCTCCCCCCGGTCCTCCCCAGCTCCTCTCCGCCCCGCCGCTCCCCACGGGTGCCCCCCCCCCACGGCTCCGCTCAGGCTCCTCCCGGCTCCCCAGGCGATCCCCATCTCCCTCTCGCTCCCGCCGAGCCGCCCCTCGGCGCTGCCTCCCCGCCCCGCTCCGCCCGCCCGCCTGGGGGGCGCGGGCAGCCCTTACCTGGGCAGGGGCGCAGCCTCGACCCTCCGGCTGCCGGCGGCGTCACGGCCGCAGGTTGTGGCTGCGGGCGGCGGTGCCGCATCGATATAAAAGGAAGCGGCGCGGGGGGAGGGAGAGGCGGCCCCGGCACCTTCGCCGCGCCCGGCCCCGATCCCGGTCCCCTACAAGCTCCCTCCCCGCCGCCCCGGGAGCAGCGGCTGTGGCTCCCCCGGGCAGCCCCCGCGGGGCAGCGGCACTCGCCGGGTGCTCTCCCCGCCGGGCCGGGGGTGAAGGATGGGGCGCCGGTCAGAGCCTTCGCATCAGCCCCCACATCCAGCCCAAGGGGCCAGGAGAGACCCTTCATGAGGAACCAGCCATGGCCCTGCCCTCACGGGCTGCTCTGGACGAGCACGCACAAAGCACACACAGCATAGCAGAGCACGGGCGAGGCTCTGCAGCCATGGGAGGGGACCAGCCACATGCCGGAGCACCTTGCAGGCTTCAAATGCGTGTAACAAAACCTAGACATTTCCACCAGTCTCCTGGCTGCAGGCTCTGCTGGAGCTGCCCTGGCCCAAGCAGCACCTGGGGCTGCAGGCTTGTGCCCAGGGAAGGAGTGACATCCCGGGACAGGGCTGTTGGCAACCCCAAATGCAGGTGTTGGTCCCTGCTATGGTCAAGACCTGGTTATCCAGCTTGGCAGCCAAGCCACTTTCAGTGAGACATTGTCTATAAGACTAGCTTTGGAGGATCAAAGAAAAAAAGTCATCAAGGCCCATTTTCTCCTTCAAACCCCAAGAGCTCCTTCCATCTCATCACTCAGGGTCCAGAGCAGCTGTGACATCTCTGAGGCACCTTGCTCTGTTTCTTCTTCATCTTGTCCATCCTGTTGACAACTGATGACATCTTGGTTGCAGGAGGAGTGAGGGTCCCCCCAGGACACAGCCTCCCCATCTGCTCCTCAGGAAGCTCTCCCTCCAGCAACAGATGCTGTTGTTCTCTTGCACCATCAATCCCTTTCAGGAAGGGACAGGGATTAGGTGTGGGTAACACGTCTTAAGGTAATTTCTCTAAATGGCATTTTGCTGCCCAGCTTTGCTCTCAGTCACTGGCAGGGGGCTGTGATGCTCCAGTTCACTCTGCAGCCCCTGAGGCCTGGGGTCTTGCCACAATGGCTGCAAGTCCTGTCTTTTGCCCAGAGCAGATGGAGACATGGGCAGCAGTGAGGCTGGGGTGCTGAGAAGTCACATAGGTATTGGGACCCCTATGCAGAAGTACTACACTTCTTTTATATTCCTTCTTTTATATTCCTTCTTTTTTAGGTGCCTTCTTTTATATTCCACCAGGCTAGCGGCTAAAGCTGTGGATCATAGGCAGAGCAGGTGCCTGCTCTACAGACAGAGGGAAGCGATGGCCCTTGGCAGCCCCCATCTAAATAAACTTTACCAGGGGTTACATTTTGCATGAAAAACATTTAGATGGAACACTGCCATGGGCAAGTGAGAGGAACAAATCCTGCTCTCAAGGGTTTTAAAGTAGAGAGAGGTTTTCCACCTCCAAATTTCTAGGTTTGTGGTTTTTTTCTCTCAATTTCTCTGCATCCCGGCAGGGAAGGGGGAACAGAAGGAACTTTTCTGCTGGACCCAGTGGCGTCTCATCCAGACAGTCCTGTCTGGGAACGTAAGTGCTGAGTTAAAGGATGATCCATCCCTAAGCAAGGTGACTGTTCCAGATCTCCTCCAAGGAGGTAGTGGGAGTACCAGAACCACATCTAAGGGTGGACCTGGGTCCTGTGTGAGGCTGCAGCCAGAGATTGCTCTGTCAGGGCGGCAGCACCTCCTTGCTTGCAGCCAAAAGTGGAGGCACAGGCCCTTCTGCTCCTTCTCAGGGCCCAGCAATTACAGCAGTTACTTGCACAATGCTGAGCAGATGGTCTCACTGCCCTGCTGCCCTCCCACCCCAAGTGTTGTTTGCTTAGATCTTGCTGCTTCTTCTGGACAAGGAACCTTCACTTTACTGGAGTCTCTGCATTACCTTGACATCTCAGGTAATGGCTATGGCTAGCCTAGAGGCAACGCTCACTGAGGAGCTGCTGACTCCTTATGATTGATCTTCACATCAACAATGGAGTAATTTATACTCCTTCATAGGTGTCCAAGCTGTGGTTTGCGATGGCCCCCATCTCCTGCTCTTCTCACACCTCCACCTTGTAACACCTGTAGAGCTCAGATTTATTTCCATACTCCGCAAAAACCTTGGAACTCCCTATCTTCCAGTCAATTGGTGTTAGTTCACTTCAGATGAAGCTGTTGCTTGCTCTCCAGATGTCCAGACTGTCAAACTTCTGTTTTAAGCAGACCAGCAGCTCTGTGCACCCTCAAGGCAGGTTTAGCATTTGTTCTCCTGTTTCTTTCTGCAGAGCTTGGCCCAGTTCCTGTAGGGAGGACAGAGACTGAGGAATATCCTGGATCACAAATCTGCCCTTCATCCCTATGCTTCTATCCACAGAGGTCAGAACGACTGCAGTGGTCCTGGAATTGCTCCCCAAGGCTTTTTTTCCAGCTCTTGGGTAGGTAAAAAATCTCAGCTGAAATGACAGCATGTGGCTGGCTGCAGCTCACTTGCTGCTCAGCTACCTGGGGCTCTTGCTTTCCTGCCTACAGTTGTTAAAGTAGGGCTACGGCTCTGAATTCAAACCCTACAGTGCATAAAGGGATATTTGGATATGTAGATCTGAAGCCATGGATGGGATGGTCTGCTAAACAGACAGGTGATTACAGGCAGTAGAACCTTTACTTACTTGAAAAAAAATGTCTGCTTTGTCTTTCAGGTGTCAAAAGCAGCAAGTGGCCACTGGTGTCACCAGGTCATTAAGGAAATCTGCAGGCTCCACCAGAAAACCTTGACAAACCCCTGCTTAATCACCAAGCGGCTGCTGACCTCTTTTGTGCACATTCAGCTCAAGGTGGCTTGTCTTTCCTTCAGTTTGAATTTCAGGAGCACATTCCAGTCCTTTCTGATACCTCAGTTTTTGAATTTTATTTAAAGACTAAGAACTCCAGCTCAGAGGGACTGTTGACACTTAACTGTAGCAGGGAGAGATGAAAAACATTACTGAACTAGGTTTAAGAGCAGCTTAAGACTTAAGCTTGTAAGTTTACCAGCAGAGGTATTAAGTTATTCCTGGGCATTCCCTGAAGAAAAGACTGGACAAATTAATTAGTTATCAAAAAACAAAGCCTAATGCTACTGTTTTGAAGTGAACAAAGTTAAATACAATGAAACAACCTCTAATACAGCCATTCTAGAACAGCTGTGTTTGACTGTTCACGGTTGATTCATCTACTCAATGGTACTGCGAGAGAGAAATCAGGTTCATAATTTCTGGTGGTAACTGAGGCACAAAATTATCTTTAAGCCCTGGGGGAAAAAATCCCACGTGGAAATGGACCTAGTCCCACATAGCCTTTCAGAGAAGAGCAAAAAGCACAAGGGGAAGGGCTTTTTCAATCAGACACTACAAAAACCAAGGTCAAACTGGTAGGAACATCATTAACAGAGTTAACACTGGTTTTAAAGCTCCAGGTAAGCTTACACCTCGTTCAAAATATTCTTCAGGTGGTGCAGAAAATGACCGATCAGCTTCCTCTCTGCTCTGACAGCTTAGCAGATGTGACAGCTGTCACAAACTGCTCCTCCCTGCCCCCACCATTACAAAAGGACTGGAGCAGACATCCGCCTTGCTGCAGCCGGGGGGATCTGTTCTGTAATTTGCAGAGGAACAAGGCAGAGCCTGTACCGTAACACACTATCGTTTTTACTGTTCCCGAACAGCAGCTGACCAGAACCAGCTAAGACGTGCAGGTTTTGTGCCTGCCGCAGCTCGGGGGGGGAGGGGGGAGAGTCAGCTTAAGCACGAGTTGACAAACAGCACTTAGCTTATCTCAAGAAGAAACCTGAGCACTCCCTCAGCAGATGACAGAGCTGTAAATCATGTTATGTATAGCCCTAGAAGTGTCATTAGGACAATTTAGAATGGTTAGTTTGTATTAGATAAGACAACTGTTGTCTTGCAGCTATGCAGAGGAAAACATCTTACAGTTGTGTGTGCATTTTGTATCCACCTGAAAAACCTCCAGCTGTTTCAGAAAAGCTAAAGGGTCTAATAAAAGCAGCCCCAAGAGCCTTAAACTCTTAAGGTGAGAAGCTCTCTGTAAGAATGTAAGGTCTGAAGCGGAACTTTATTTATTTAGGGACATTTGCTCCTCTGTCATGTTCTGGTTCCACAGCACAGAAGAGTTCCAAGTCTAGGGAGGAAGTGGCATGAAACTGTAACAGTGTGGAGCAGGGGAAAATAAAGCTGTTTTCTGTTGGTGCTCAGGTGAACTGTCACACAGAACTAGAGCTGAGGAGGGGAAGAATTTGAAAAAAAATCAGATTTATAGGGTTGAACAGTTTGGTTTTTGTTGTGCAGTAGGGAGCTATTTTGAGTTTCATTCTTTGGTATTTAATACTTGCACTACTTTCATCGATATAGATTGCCAATTTTCTGCTTAATTATGAGCTTGAGGTTTGCCAGGAGAAGGGTAAGGAGACTGAAACTTTGAACAACAAGGGAGTTCTCTGGGCAAGAATTTGTCTTGTTCTCTGCTGCTCCAGACAGTGTATGAGATATCCACCTCAATTGTGACTTAGGAAAGGAAATCAATACATGTCACTGAAGAACACGTAATACAAGTAGGACAGAGAACTGAGGCCGTTAGAATTAATGTCTCTCTGAATGCTGTTATCTGAAACATTGTGACACAGTAGAAATTGAGAAAGAGCAGGATATTTAACCAGACTGATTCTCCTGCCCCACATCCATATGTCCCTGCTCCAACCCCCCATGTTTAGCCTATGTAGATTCCATGTTTAGCCTATGTAGATTTGAAAGCCACAAACAAAGCAAGCAGAATGTTCTGTGACGGTGGGACACCACACCAGTGCCACAGCTCAGTCTGAAGAAGCTCTCACCACAGCACTCTCCTGAGCCTTGTGCTGTGGCAGCTACTGTTCTTGATACAAACCAGATCTGAAAGCTTCACACTCCAGCTTTTCCTCTGGCTAAAGGATGTTCCCGTTGCTTTCTAGCAATTTCAAGTGATTTGTTCATTTCGGAGTAGCTTTGACAGGAATGGGTCTTAAATGAGAAACATCCAAGAACTGAGTCAGGGGGAAATATAACCTCTGCAAGCTGGGTCAGAACTGAAATTCTAAGCAACAAAGCCACTCCATCCAGGAAAGGCTAGTACTGCTCTAGTTGGTGTGAGAGCTGCTGTTGGGTTGGGAGATCCTGCCCACGGACAGAGTTTGTGGATGGTTCCTTTGCCCCACGGGCTGCTGTGGAAACAACACAGAGGGGGCTGGGAGCCCACAGAGCCTGCTGAGGCCAGAGAGAAAGCAATCGAAACTCAGGGACAAAACAAGTGGTTTGATGCTAACTTTAGTAAGTAAAGTTTTCCAGATAAAGGCAATTGCATCCATATTTAACAGCTGTTAAAGAGATACACATTTAATTGCATTATATAAGGAGTGCTTTATATTCAAGAGAAAACATTTCAAGTGTCTTAGTTCTACCTGTTTGGAATCCAGACTTTCTTCCTAGAAGATATTCCAGTTGACAAAAAGGGCCTTGTTCAGATATCTGGGATCAACTGAATACATTTATTTAAAAGCAATTTTAAATATTAAAAAAGTAGAAATTAACACATACAGTACTCAAAAACTGTCACATTAAATACATGTGAATAGACATGTGTACTGATGTTTTACCTTAACATTCAATGAGAACTCAAGATTTTAACTAGTGGCATGACCAGATCTTATTTCTGTACACGTTGATGTACTATGTAATAAAAAAATAAATAGCAACTGTTGTTCAACAGTAAATAAGACATCATCTGCAGAGCAAACTTCCCCCTCTGGGGGCACCTTCCCCTGCCCCTCCCCCCAACCCTTTATCAGCTAATTTTCCATAAAGATTTAGACTTTCCAAATACTATGTCATATACAAAATTGCAGACAGTGGCTCATTGAGTTCAAATATAATACTGTACTTAAACTCAATCAATATCATACATTTTCAGATTTCTTATAACCCACAATAAGCCAGAATAAACAGAACTATTGTTCCTGATGGAACTCATTTAATTTTATAAAATGCATATGTATACTATTTTAAAGAGCGTAGAAAAGAATAGACATTTGACTCTACATAATTTTACATGCCTAGGTTTTCTTTATATGATTTGCATTTATCAGTTTATTTCAAGATCACTTAAAAATACAATTGACCACAAAAGTGAATAGGTTTTGTTCTTTAATGCAACTTAAAACATTGTAGTAATGGATAAAATGGAATGCTAAATAAATGCTAAACCTGACTTCCTTTCCATAAAAACAGAATAAAGTCTGAAATACTGGAGCTGGTAATACTGAAGATTAGATGCCAGCAGGCTCACTCACTCATTGCATAATTTTTTTTTAAATTATTTTTTTTTGTAAATGATAAAACCATTGACAGTTGATAAATGATTTTCATATTTTTGTGTGGGATTTAGACTGGTATTTGTTTCTAAATTAACCACAAACAGAATTAAATATTCACTGACTACAGTCTTGTAAAACTGTATTAGAAATGAAAGCCCTCAGAAAGTCTGAGATGTGCTTTTATGAAATGAAAATCTTTCCATGCAGCCAAGACAATCTGCTTTGAAATAGCAGCACTAGGTACTGAAGCCAAAATAACATTTAAAGCAAGTAATACAAAACTACATATGAAAGTCATGGAACCCGCTACAGACAAACCATGGGAAAAACACAACCACATGATGTTTCAAAAGATTAAAAATTATGTTGAAAGTAACACAGGAAATTAAAGTTTCCAGTAAAACATTGAAGTGTTTTCTGGCAATGCAACTTTATACCGACTTTCAAGAAACCTCAGGTCAAATGCAGCCTTCCAAAGATTTTCTTAAAAATTAGCTTTTTGACAGTATGTCTGTTACTTTGTGCTTTGGGCTACGACCATTACTGTCACAGTTTGGTGAACTCCATGAAAACCAGCCTGATCCTTGTGATCTGAGATCTATCATTACCAGCCTGATCAAATGCACGAGAGGTCATCTTAGCTTTCACTTTTTAGAGCATTAAAAATAATTTAAATTTATCCTATTTCACCACTAAAAAATTTTATTTTAGGTAACTAACTTTTAGCAAGGTTGAAGACAGAGGAAAAAAACCCCACAAAATCATTTTTCAAAGAGCCAATTTAGCTATAAACAAATACTGTTGCAAGCTCACATTAAATCTGAATAGCAATTAAGGTAAAATGTTCTTTTCCTCAAATGTAGCTATATGACTAGAGAACTACTTTTGTACAAAGGCAGGTTTCAAGTAAGCATCTAAATGCATGCACAATGGCAACAGTTAACATTTGCTACAAGTCCTTGGTTACTAAGAATTCAGTGGAAGAAACCAGCAAATTTCACATATATCTACTAAAGAACAATATGACTAATTTTCATTAAAATAAGTTTTTGAATGAAATAAATTTGTAACTTTTTATAGTGAGGTAATATCACAGGGGAACTGCAATCACAGTTTGGCATAGGTCCACGTAATATAAACATGAAATGCTGTATGCACACTGTAAAACATTACTGTTATCTGTAAAGTCAGTGAATATTTGTCTTCATAATTACACTTAACTGAGCACTATATTAAATAAATACCAAAGTGGGTTTCATAGCTGTAAACTGCATACACTTATGAACTGCAGACTGATCTTTAAATTGTCCAAAACCATTCACTCATTCTAACTTTCTGCTAATTGTATATTGAGAATACCAAGTTATTAGGAACAGTCATTTCTGTACAGTTACATGGGTGACAGAGACCACCTATGCTGGAAAGCTGGCAGTCCACTTTTTTGGGACAACACGGACAGAGATGGAAGTGCTAAATGCCCAGGATGGCTTCAACAAACCCGATAAGGCGTGCCAGGTTCCAAGGCTACCATAATACTGGCAAAGGCAGAATAACACAGTATATTTACAATACATATAATTCAACCTCATGAGGTGAAACTTAAATGAATTCTTAATTTGTAACAGCAGCTATATATACAATTGTGCACAGGATTACAGGGAGGCAGCAGCGTTCGCTTTTGCTAAAAAAGCCCGTCTTGCATGAAGAATGTGCAATGCTCAAGTTTAGGATTTGTTTGATTTCTTTTGACTAGTCTGACAGAATGTGCACAAAGGACACTGGAAAGACCCCTTTCCTCTCTGGCTGTCCTTCGATGTGGCCAATCTGCAACACAGGAGAAGAAGATATATAGATGTGCATGTGTACACACAGACTTCACAGACTGCATTCACTTCATTCAAAAGCCACAGAACTGCTCACAGAAGCTCTGCAACCTCTTGGACAGTCTGAAGCAGACCGTAGTTAACATTTGAATTTGTGTAAAGGAACAAAATTAAACTATGCACAAGCATATTATAAATAAGATGAAGGAAGTCAGTTAAATCTAAAGAGAACAAAACTCCTTTAAGAAAACTTACATACATCACTGAATTTCAAGAATCTCACCAAAACAGAAGCCTGATTTTCTCTTGTCTGATAGGCCAATTTTCAGTAACATCTCTGAAAACCACTTATCTTAGTTAAGTGAATAAATCCTGAACATCTCACTGAAGGGAATGGTCTGCTACAGTTGTGAAGTCACTTATGATAGTCAGCATGTTTCACTTACTTAAGGTGATAAAAGCCCAGCTATTTTCTCATTGAATTAGTATGATACCTAATGATTTAGATGCATAGTAGTGTTTATAACAAATCACAGTGTTGTCTGATTAAGTATCCTTCATATTCAACTGTATAATGATTATTTATAAAGAAATAGCTAAAAAACTTATTCAAAGAGATAGAAAATAATGGCGTATTTTATATGAACTTTCCATCTTTAAAATGCATAATTATAAACTGTTGAATAGCACTGGAGCAGCAGCCCTGACTGACCACATAACCCTCTTCTCACCCTGCTACAGTGCTGCTCACTACTTTCAGAATAATGGTGTACCTTCCTTCCTCTTCCACAATCTTACAAAATGGGAAGAGGAAACATACAGGGCTGGCCATTTCCTCTTGAAGAGCCAAAGTTTTGAAGCATGTGAGTCAACAGCCCTCGTTTCCCTTCTCAGAAACACTCACACTGGGGCGCTTCATGGGACTTGCTGGGCATGTCCCCAAGGGGCTTAAAAAGCCACTTCACAAAACAGATCCAGAAAGGAATGCAGGAGTAATCAGGGACTGGGTGATATGGGCAACACAGACACTTCTCACTGGGCACTGCCCTTTTGATACCAGCTTTTCAGTTGAAAATCTTCCACACTTACATGATGAGTGAGAGGAAAACGTAGCTGGAAACAAAACAGCAAAGGTTGTGCTGCACTCAGATTAGGATATCACAGGCAGCAATGCAATTAGAATTTGTTTTAGTCAAATGAAATCTGTCTCATTATCCCCAGCAATAATTCTTTGGCAGGGAAATATGATGTAGCAGGGCTTTAGGGACATGAGCTGGATTGTCAAGAAAGGCTAGAGCCTTCATGTGGGGTTGAGAAAAACCTGCTATTAGCACTTGAAGAATAGACAGTCCATAGTAGGCGGAGTATGGTATGAAACAGGGACATGAGAGGGAAGAAGAGAAAGAAAATGTTATCTGCCCCTCATGTAAGGAGAAAACCATCAGCCTATAGCACCAGTTACAAACTATTATTCAGATTTCCAGGAACCCCTGTAGGTATAACTTAACATTTTGGGTGATCTGAAGTAATTACACATCTCATTTTCATGGAGGTTTTAAGTTTGTTAAATGAAGTAAGAATCACCACTTCTTCATTTAATGAAAGGCTGTGTGCATTACACAGAGAGGGACATGTAAATATGTGCTGTATGAGGCAGCAGTAAAGCCAAACCTAGCTCAGGAAAAAGAAACAAAAAAAATCAAAGCAAAACAAAAGCCACCACCTACAAACAAAAATAAAAAGAAACCCTCCACATTTGGAAAAAGAGGCTTTCCTATAAAGGCATAAAGAAATTATGTGGAACTGTAAAAGGGAAAGATACATACCCACCACTCTTGGTCCTCTTCACCAGTTACAATAATTACTTCTCCTTCAACAAATGTGAGTTCATCATCATTATCTGCCTGACAGTCATAAATGGTCTTCACTCGCCTAACTTTGTTTTTCCCCTAAAAATAGAATGAAGTTTGAGATGAAGGACATGAGAAACAGAGAAAAAATAGATATGATATGAATTTTGCCTTTTAGTTGTGTTTTGTTTTACAAGAAAGTGAAGACTATCAATTACTTTCCCTGCAATTGGGAATACAGAAATCCAAAAACTCTGTTTCAACAAGGATATTAAAAAAAATAAAATAAAAAGTTACCTATACAGGTGTAGATTTTCTTTTTCTTAAGATTCAGAACTCCCAGCAGAACTTAATGTGTAGTGCTTAACATGTTAAGTAACCTCTGCTTCCTCTGGTGAAGAAAGTTTAAATAACGTCTTTACATTGTTCTAGTCTACAAACACCCTCTTTCTCCTTTAATACATACTTCACCAAAAAAACCATCATGAACAGAAAATTAAATCCACTCTCCTCTAAATGTTCCAATAGAGGTAAGGACTGAAGAAAATGCTGCATTGAAATCCCAGTATTCCTTACAGTTTTGGGTTTGGATCTAGCGCAAAAATACAGTATTCTTTGATTTCAAATCTGCTTACAGGACTGGAAATTATTTTTTTAGCAATTTTTCCATCCAAATGTTAGCAATTTCTTACTAAAATTACCTTAATGTCAGATGGCAGTACTATTTTCTGATGATAATTCACACTAGATTTTCTCACAGCTCTACCATTCTGAGTCCAAGTATTTTCTAGGTCATACTTTGCTGCATACTGCTAATTCATATGAAAAAAGCCTCAGCCACGGACTCCTCCCCAAACATATGTTTCTTATGGCAGGGAAGATGACTTAAATTATTTCCAAATAGAGTAAGTAAGCAATATTCACAGCAAAACACTCTTGCTACTTTATATTCCTGTATTTTCATACCCACCTCTTCAAAACCTACAGTTACTTCTTTTAAGAGAAGTAATCAGATGACAAGAATGCAAAAACCTAAGAAGAGCAGAAGGAGATGAGAAGCAGAAGGGCTATGAAGAGAAAAGTCAGCAGGTTTAGAGGAATTTGAGCCAAAACTAACTCCACAGAGGAAATTTCCTAGGGAGTCTTCTCTTTGCTGTTACCTACCCACTTGAAATTCCTCCTTGTTTTGGCAAAAAAAAAAAAAAAATCCCTGCGGCTCAATAGCAGAACAGACACACTAAAAAAAGCACTCACACTAAACTCAAGGTACAGAAAAATAACAATTATAGAGGGATTTAAGGGAGAAAGCAGTTAACACAACATAAAACTAAAAACACCCCCATACTCAAGACAAATGAACAGAAATACATGAAGTTTATATGAGATCAAGGGTTTTTGTTCTTTTTTTTTTTTTTGCGGCAAAGGTTTGCTGCAGTAAGAAGTCACTTCAAAGAATGCCTCCTCTCTTTCAAAAATATATTCATATAATTTAAACAAAAATCTTATCTAGCACTAGGGACTGGAATTCAACAGGAATGGGTACTTGGGGATAGTCCCAACTTTCAATTCCAGAGAACATTTACAAACCAAGAGTGCTCCCTCCCAATCAATCCTCCAGTGATGAAGGGAAGCAATTACTTCTGCAAGGTAAAAATTGTCTTGTTCAATAAAGAGAATAAAGAAATTTACATTCCTCTAAACTTAGAAAACTATATGGAACTCAGCTTGTAAGAGCACATGAAAAATGATGGGAATTACTCTGGTTCCATCAGATTTTAACATTTTACTCCTTTTATGGAGAGCAACAAAAAGCAGCATTCAAGCCCAAGGTGTATTTAATTGTGGGAAGGTATAAAAAAGGATGGATATGTAGAGAGCACATATGTTCCAGAACATATTTTCTTCGTGTTCCAGAACAGTTTGTGGCACTGGTGTGTAAAGAAATGGAAGCAATTCCAGAAAATATAATCTGCAACTAAAAAACAAATACCTCCCACTGACTCCCTGTACCCAACAAGTGCTTATTAACAAGAGATTTTATGCTTAAGACTGAACAATAATGAGATGCTGTGATCATTAATAATCTGACCACGCTCTTATTTACATTCAACACTTTTTTTTTTCTTTAAAAATAAGTATTTTGTCTCCTTTATAAAAACCACCACACACACACAAAAGAACACTTAAGTGCTCAGTGTGATTTCAGAAGCAGTCAGTGCAAGTTTTGTTTCACTAAAAATATCCTTTCAAATCCTTATAAATTATCAGCATTGGAATCCTACAATTATATTTCAGAACAATTCATTTTCTAAAACTTCCAATAAAAAAATCTATGCTTCTCTGTTTTGTGGCTAAATAGTCAAGCCCAAGAGAGAGGTGCCCACAGGTACTGTGGCTGCTGTTGTGGGTCTCACTGCTCACTGGGATGAAGCATTTCACCATCTTTGTGAAGAGGATACAGCCAGAGGATGAAAATGGAGACGAGATACCTCCAAAGAGGAATTCTTGCACATTATCACTTAAGCAAAAAAGGCTGCACTGAACAAGAAGAAATACAAATGTGCATGCAAACACATGCAAAAACTTGGGGATATATACATATATATATATATATATATATATATACTGGGAAGATATATAATAGTTTCAATCAATGCACAACAGTGGAACTATTTAATTTACTGCACATGTGAAAATGGCTGAGTTTGGAGAACAAAGAGCCTTTCCTCAGAATTTTTCTGTATACAGTAGGGTGACACTTTAAAAAAAGCAAAATGTAACCAAACCAAACAGGTAATGCATTATTTGCTTTCTTTTCTTCTTTAATAAAATGACAAGTAGCTGAGACTGACCAGCATAATTTTCCTGCTTATATTTAAAAGTACATAAGTAAACAAACATTTTTTTATCAGATCCCTGTAATATTTAAATTCCAGAACACTCAGGAAGCCCAAGCAACATCCCTGTTCTCAGTTCAGACAGGAGTTTACAGGCAAGTCCATGCCAGAAGCCAAGCAGAATGATGGCTCCAGAGGGCTCTTCCTCAGACAAGCACAAGGCAGAAACTCACCCTCTGCTTTCATTGTTTCACTAGAACGAAGTCTTATTTACTTTTTACATAAGTGCTTTGCATAGCCAATCTGACAAACAAAGCCATTTCTCTTTTGATGTATTCTTCATGACAAAAATCTTAAGAGAACCCTGGAGTTTCACAGTTATCTCACTCTACATATACATTAAGAATCCTCTGTTGGAAATTGCACTGGTTAGCAAGATGAACAGTAAGTTGAACTGGGGGTTGGAATCAAGCTAATGTTCCAGCTCTGCTACTACACACCACACAGTAATGTCAATTTTGCCACTTCATCAATTCATCTGAACCTACATCTCAACCACCTCAGTACATCAACATTAAATACTCATGACAGGAACATTTACTACTTTTGCACAGTTGACTTTACTTTAAATTTTGCATCTACTGACAACAGATGCTAACTTCCCATCTTAAAGCTTACAAATTCAAATATATAAATATTCTAGCACTCTAAGGCATACAGACCTGTGAGCAAAGGCAACAGAGAAAACCATCAATTCAGAGTTGTGATTGGCATCGATAAAATAAATAAATAAATAAATGCCAGCAAATCTGAATACACTGTCATGCTCCCAAGGTAATTATTTTATGTTGCAAGTATTTGTTTCAGCATGCAGGAGGCCTTGTAAACCCCCAACATTTGCTGAAGCTGCTTTGGGGCACAAAAAGAGCCCCTCATTCCCCACCCCAGCCCATAGCTGTATGTTGCCTTGTGTGCATAGCCCAAGGGTGCACAGAAAGTCCTACAGTAACTTCAAAGCCTTCCATGGATACTTCCAAGGCGCTGGAGTAATACCTACCATATTTATTTTCCGGGGAAGTGGCACAGGGGTTTCTGGCAGGGTGTGTGTTATGTCATTAGACTCTTCAGATGCTTGCCTTTGGACAGTGTCTCTGGACTGTACGTTTGGAGAAAGATCTATGGAGTGAGATTTTTGATTTGCCTCTGAGGGCTGAGGCTTCGGTGCTGCTTCTCCACCTTGAGTTTTAGCCAACAGCTCTCCTAGCTGAGGTTTTGGAGGAAGGTCCTTCATTTGTGGCTTTGGAGGTAAATCTCCAAGCTGTGGTTTTGGTGGCAAGTCTCCTAGCTGAGGCTTTGGGGGTAGTTCTCCAGGCTTTGGGGGTAAATCTCCCACTTGAGGTTTCTGAGTTAATTCCAGAGGCAGAGGCTTTGGGGGCAAGTCTGCAGGCTGTGGTTTCTGTGGTATATCAATGGACAGTGAGGGCTTCTGAAACATTTCCATGTGCTGATGGGATTTATCTATTGAAAGATGATGACTGGTTTCTATTTTCCTTAGTGCCACTAAAACAAAAGAGTAAAACAATGTTTTCCACAATCTTTATATTTTAATACTGAAGAAGTTAGGCATATATAAAAACTGCAATTGTGTTAATGATCACACAGTCACTGAACCCCATAACTGCCCATAAGTCCTCCTAGACTATGACAAAAACAAGATAATACAACTTTACATAACCCTTGTTCACTATGGTCTCATTTAATTGCTCCTCCTGGAGGCCAGCAGTGCTTATTCCAACAGCTATTAGATGTCAATCCATAGATCATCTACTTAAAATGAAATAAAGTGATCACTTTTTGGACCTAAACCAAAAAGTATGAAATATAATAAAAGATTTTGCAAAACCACCTATATGTGGACCAATTGATGTGATTGTAACAAAATTTCTTTTTAATGACAACTATTCACATATACAGTTGAATTCCAGACAAAAAAACACCTAACTGTCAAGATTAGTACTTGTAAAATAGCTCAGAAGAGAGTGAGCACATACATCTATGCAGTGTATAGAATATACTGTACTATAGACATTCAAACTAAAACTAAGAAAAAAGGAATTATTGTATATATTTACAATTAAGTAAAGATAAAAAGTTTTAAAATGTGTATTTTGCAGATTTGATGGAAGGAAATTTGATTTATATTTTCAAATAGTTCTTTTTGTCAGTGTCATCTATTGATTCTACTGCTAAGCTCCCTAAGAAAACTCAACTGAAATATACCTCAAAAACAAAAGGATTAGTACACACAAAAAACCCCAACCCACAACCTCCTAAACCAAATAACCCTGATGTTAAAAGAGATGAAGGGAGACAGGAGAGAAAAAATTTACAACCTGTGATGAAAGTAACACATTTTGACTAGGAGGAACAATTTGCTATTGCATTCAGCATTACTTTAGTACTGTATTCTACCAGCCAAAAAGGTGGCCTGACATTTGACTATGAAAGCAACAACACTCCCTTTGGATATCACCCACTGGTAAAACACTTCCATGATGTATTTGTGGTTACTTATATCAAAATAATAATAATAATAATAAACCCCATTTGCACAGTTTCCATGGAAGAAATTGTATAATTACTATCAGATGTCTTGTTTTAAAAAAAGTCTGTGTTGATCCCTGTATATGGCTCTGTGTCGATCCCTGTATATGGCTCTGTGTCCTAGACTTACCTCGTAGCAGATGTACACACACTGGTTATCCACATGGGTTTGAGAGGAAAGTAAGAGATATGAAAAATCCTGATAGCAGCCCTTATCAAAGTGCTTTGATTTGGCCCTTCTTAAATATTCACCTATATAATTTTAAATCAAGGAAGCGTTGATGTCCTTCACAGTGCCACCCTAGCAAATCATTGATGTCTCTTTCAAAAGATGATACCATGTCAGAATAATTGTAATTTAATAAAGCTGAAATTTTACATTTTCTTTTCTATTTTTCTATTAAAAATGATTTGTACTCTCAATTTCAGACACCTAGCTTCAGAATTTTGGACAAGGAGCATTTCCTGATCTTCAGGCCCTATTGTGATCATTCACTCATATGGATATAACATATTTTTGATGGATTCTGTATCCAGACAAAGCTACAAAGTAGGTCTACTTTCTATTTTATAGTCAATTGATGCAACAACTCAAAAAAACTAAATAAAACCTGCTGTGTGAGTTTAAAGAGATTAGAAAAAAACATTTCCAAAAGAAAGGTGTTCCCTGGGATGATGGTCTCAGCAAGTTTGCCATTGATATATAAATGAGCATGTAACAATACCTGATTCTTTCCAAAGTAGTTGCACTGACCACAACCCTGATTGCCAGAACATGGCACAGATACAGTTTGCTCCAAGGTATCAAGAAATTTGATTTAGAGTTATTAAGAAAAAACCAAAAACAAACAACTAGAGTGGTCTAGGACAGAAACAGAAGCCCAGAGAAGTTATTCATGGAGATACTCAAAATGTGACTGGACATGGCCTTGAGCAACCTGCTCTCATGGCAGAAAGCTGGCCCTGCTCCGAGTGCTGGGCTGGACCACAGGACCTCCTGAGGTCTTTCCAGCTTCAACTAGTTAATGGGTTTTTTTCCTCCCTAGATGTATTTTTTTCAGTTTAATAAAAGCCTTCCCCATCTTCCAAAATCCTTTCAGTCTTGTGAAGCTTTCATGGTTTGTGGCATTTTAGAAATAAAATTTCTGCTGAAAAGATACATATATTTAAAACAAGTATCTACTTTCACCCACACTTCAAAGATGCCATTATGAGAACAACCACAAAGAGATCTCTTACCTTTCTGAGGTAGTTTGGGAAGAACTCTGGGGCCAAGTGCAGTCTTTGCAGTCCCAGTGCTAAATCAACAGATATGAATTATTAGTGCTTACAACTGTTATATATTTATTTCTCATTTTTCCCCTTTACACATCCATAAATAAAAAATCCCCAAACAAATCCACATATATTGTGCTTCTTTTGTATAATCACTTTGTCTGTGGATAAATCTCAAAACTTAAAGCACTGTTAAGAATTAATTTGGGGTTTTTTTTCAGAGAAAAAGACATACAAACCTCACACAAGTTCAGTGCTGTGGGGCAGAGATATTCTATGAACTATGATAGATGCAAAATATACTCTGAAAATAGGTGAAGCTGAAAGACCAAATCTGTGGGCAGATTCTGAACTTTAAGGAAAATTTGTTCTTCAAAATAATTAAACTGAAACATACAAAACATAATCTGTGCTTTATGTCAGTGAAGTTTTCCAGGACTGAGCCTGTGCTTTGTAGCCTCCTGCACATGCATGATATTGTATCATACACACACTGCTGCAGGAGGAGACAAGGTCTCTGGTGCTCCCAGGAAATACTGATTATTGTGGGAAAACAACATGCTTTACTCTGTCAACCTGTATTACACGTGTGTTAGCTATTCCCATCAAAGTTTTTCCTCTAAAACCACACCTAAGTCACTTTTATAGAAAAAGACTGTGGAAGAAGAGAAGAAAGCAAATTGATTTAAGGCATAAAAATCTAAAAATAAATAAAAATTAGTATCAGCTCAAAATAACGACTCAAAAAAGAAGGAAAAAAAAAGAAAAAAAGAAGAGTGAGAAAGCTGCCAGAGTATGTTCAACAGAGCAGAGAGTCTTCTGCATTAACAGCCTTGATTCTGGTATTGCTTGTCTCTGCAGCCAACGTTTCAAAATGAGCATGATGAAACACTTTTAATTTCTAGCTGTTTTTTAAATAGCCAAAATACATCATGACATGAAAGTGAAAGAACAGCCAAGCTCAATCTTGATTCAATAAATCATAGAATTATAGAATATCCTGAGTTGGAAGGGATCCACAAAGATCATTGAAGGCCAGCTCCTTGTCCTCTCTCTAATGCCATGGAGTACGAGGACCACACCTTTACTCTTGTCTGACAAGTAGCTAGCATGGGCCCAGCTCTCTGTGCTGTGGAACATCACCACTTTTTCCCTGAATGCCCTGTGCCAGCTGGATGGATTCAGCAAACATGGGAAGCCAGCTGTGCTACCAACAACAGGTCCCCTGCCTGTCCTGACAAGGCAGATCACAGTCTGGGGGCGTCCAGAAACTTCCTACACATCTTCTGCTGTGCCCTGTTTGAGGTTACACATCCATCCCCAGTCACAGCCCATCCCACACACTTGTGGTCATGCAAGGCTGTGTGCCTCAGGCGGGTGTTTATTGGAATTACCGTACTCTGAACCCCAGGATTTTGGAATCACAGCACAGACAGAGGAGTAGCAAACTCTAAGTGACAGCAATGTATGGCTGTCCTTACTACTCCAGCTATTGAACAAGACACTTGTAATGGACAGACCTGATGAACTACGAGCTAAAAGCAATTTGTGTTACTGCAGACTGTGTGGTAGCACATAAGCCTGACAGAGTGGAAAAGAGCTAAACTGGAAGACTGAGATGAACTCTCTCTTACAGAGCCATCTTTGATGCCAGCCTGTACCCAGAGTGACACTGCTGCTAAAGGCAGGACACCTCACACTGAAGCAGATAAAATGAAATGCCAGGAGACATGAAAATAAAACTTTTGTCCTGCTGGACTGCGGTCTGAGGCAGCATTCCCCAGCTGGGAGAGCACTTCTGTAGGAGCAGCAGATAGATTCGGGTACAAGCTGTTCTGTCCATCCTGCTCAAAGGATGGATTGTGCATGGACAGCGAGGAACAAAGCGTAGGAGGCTCAATGGAGCCAAAGTATTTGTATGCTAGTAAGGCATGCAGAAAACTAATGAAGAAACATAGCTAGGATTTTATTTCCTGTGAAAGGCTTTCCTTTTCTAATTTACAAATTAGTTATATTTATTTAAATTTTCATCTTTGCCTTCATATATGCAGATTTTACCTTGACTGCTGAGACATCCCCTCAAACTTGTTTGCAGTCTTAGTTGAAGGTGGGCCCAAATCATTACCTGAGGTGAAAAAAAGGACAATTAATTAAAAAAAAAAATTAGGATAACTGAAATATAATCATCAGAGGGTGCAATTTAAAGCAAAACATGTATTCCTCTAAGTATCTTCTATATAACATGTCTAAAAGATAATTTTTAACTTTTTTGTTTATTAATAATTTTGCAGCTGAAAAAGCAGGAGGGACCAAAATAATCCAAGATGACCTCTCATATAACATGTTTTAAAACAAATCACTGGTAGCTCTCATCTCCTGGCAAGGGAAGATTGAATGACATTGCTGTAGGGCATTTTTCTGAAATAGTGTTTCAATTTGCTCTGTACAGAAGGAGATACAGCAGGCCAGTATCAGATAAATTTATCACAAATGTTTGCATTTTGCATTATAAGGCACGTCTTTTTAAAACCACCATGAATTTGATTTTATTCACAAAACATTTTATTTCTAAGCATTGGTATTTTATCCTGTGTAAAGAACAGCCTTTACTGATTTAGCGACTGTATGTTCCCATAATCTGCACTTTGGCCATTGGTAAAGAAAAGATCCTGGCTATACAGAATTCTGTCAAAAGGCAGCAAGATCCAAACCCAAGTGCTCTGGACTCCTTCAGCAGAAAGCTTCTCTTCATTAGCCATCACCATTTTCAAGGTATAATGACACCAACTCGTTTGGTTTAATGCCTTTTCACACCCTTTGCCTCTCCTATTATAGCATATCTTAATCTTAGAACCAGCTTCAACAACCATTAGTAAATTTTGTCATTGAAATAGATGCAAAGTGACATTTAATGATCCAAGAACACAAAATACTTCTCATTCAAAAGAATGACACATTTTTCTAAATACCATTCTTGGCGCATTGATGTCTAAATGAAACAGCAGAAAAGGCTCATGCTGTGCCTTGCTAAAAATATGTTTGTGTTTAAAAGTGGTGCAAAAAAGGAACTAAGGTAAAGCAGCAAACATGTCGATCCTATGGATAAAGCAAGGAAAAATATCTCATGGTTGCTATGGAAATACAAAATAATCTGTATGACATTTTTAGAACATCTTTGAATAGTAACTCATTTTGCTTAGACATAAGCTAAGGATTGCTCTGCTTGAAACTTCAATTAATGCACAGATTAGAAAGCAAATGCTGAAATTCAACATAGCAAGAAATATAACAACAAAGAAGAAAGCTTCTGAAAGGAAAAGCAGTGAACATCTGACAATACTCTTACGCAAAAAACACAAAGGCAGATACAAGAAACTCCTTCTCATAAACACAAAATTTAATACTTGCTTAAAAATCCAAATGGACTTTGAAACAAGCTTTTGTACAGATCTCAGCTAAGAAAAACGGGGAGAAGAGGTCCCTCTTCCATTCACTGAAGTTTAGCCTGCCCTGAAAAGCACTGAAGAGACAGAAAAAGCAATATTCTTCTCTGGCCCTGCTCTGACAAGGTGTTTTACTGCTACAGGCTTCTTCACCTTCAACTACACACCTGCACCTTTCCCATATTTTCTTCTTCCTTTATCTGTTGTCTAATGTGTTTAAGGAGAAGCTGGCACTTGCTTAGCATCTACTCCTATCACACTGTTCATCCCAATAGTGCTACATTATAGAGTATTCTAGTATATGGTACTTTAGGTGCTGTTTTGGACTTAAATATTTGGGATTTTTTACATTTTTAGAGTCCAAGCTCTTCAAAATGTCTTTAATGCCTCTGAGGAAGTACAGGGCTGTTAGACTTCAGAACATAGGAAATATTTTTTTCCATATCCCAGACCTCTGAGAAGTAGAAAAGTGAAAAAATTCCATTGCATGTATTCCTTGAGAAAAAGTCTTTGCTTTTCATTGGACTCTATACTTTTCTTCATATTGAATCCTAGATTAAATCACACATGAATACTTCATGATTTACTACATTTAACTCAATTTGCTGAAAAAAAACGGTGCTTTTAGGTTACCAATTTTTTATTTTAGGCTAGTAATTGTGTGTTTATACTAGAAGAGAGAGAGGATTCTCTTAAGATACAAGTAGTGTATGGATGATGCACCTATGTAAACACTGGATTCCAGTTAAAAAATTTACAGATTCATGGAAATCCTGCCACCAAGACTAAAATCACAGAAAATTACATGGGCCTGAGATTTATAGCTACCAAGAGCATTTGACTGCATAGAGCAATGTTTATTCAAAAGAGGAAGAATCTGAGTAGTCTGGAAAATAGTTTCCAAAAAGCATCTGTCAGAAAGGTATCCTGGTAAAAAAAAAAAATTAAAAAGCACTGTTTCTGTGTAACTTCTGCTGGTAGAAGGATGCAAACCTATCAGTCTTTATGTATGTACATACAACATCACAAAAGCCAAATACATATCAAGACAACACATTCCCACCAGCGAGGTGTGAACACTTTACAGGAGAGGTGCGGCCCAGAGCCCATGGAAAAAAGCTCCAGAGGCAGTTGTGAGACCTGCACAGACACACTGGGGTCTGCGTGCCCCAAAGCTGCATCCCTGCAGCGGGTCCCTGAGCTGGGCACAGCAGCAGCAGGGGAGGGGGCAGAGGCAGAGGAGAGCAGTGGCTGAGGGGCCGGGGTGAGGGCAGAGCCTGGGCAGCTACGGCAGGAGAGGGAGGCAGTGGATGGATTGGGCCCCAGGGGAGCGTGGAGGATTTTCAGCTTTCTCAAGTGAGACTCGGCTGCAGCAGCCTGGAAGGCAGAGTGACAGAAGATAGAACTGCTGATTTATCTGAGCTGACGTTCCATCAAGCTGCAATCATTGGAAAGCAAGCACCAGGTAAAAAGAAACCAAAGATCATATATCAGCCATCATAAAGGTTTTCCCCTGCCCTTTTGTTTTGCATTCAAAACTCACCCCAAGGAATTGGGCCCTTATTCTGGGGTCCATGAGGTAGTGGGCTTGGTGGGTCAGAGAGGGTTCTTTTGTGTCCTGGGGGTGGGGGAGGTGGTCTCTTCTTGGAAAGAGTGGAGCTGCCACTAGAGGTTTGAGTGCTTAGAGGGAGGGTTGAAGGTGGGCCTGCAAAATAACAAACAACCTTCTTACAAATACATGTGCATAAATGTCAAAGCAGCACTGAAAAATTCACAGTCAGACCCACAGCGAAGTGCAGCAAAAGACTAAAATAAAAAGACAAGCCATGCCAAAACACTGTTTAGATTAAACGACATGTTCACCACATTTTTAACTATCTCAGCTGTGGGAATATAAGCAACTTGACAATAGAATGACACGTGTACTTATGTTTAAAAAATACAGGATTAATCACGCCAAGATTTCCAATTTTAGGCATTGTTAAAAAAAAAAAAAGCAGCATGAAATATTAAAATTAAGTAATATTTAGCACATGGGATTAAAATTGCTGTTAATTTATACCAGAATGAAAGAGCTTTCTATATGTTCTAATATGTGGCGAGGTTTTTTAGCCCTCTAGACCATCCCATACAAATATTGTTAATAAACTAGAAGGCAGGAAGAAAGAAATGGAAATATGCCTACAAATTTTCCTTTCACCTTCAAAATGGGATTTTTAGCTTGAGAAGATTTTCTGTAATTCTTTTTTTTCTGTAGATTGAATACATCAAACTATGCATACCAAGAGCACTGCAAATTGTTGTATATGGTATGAATAAAATAAACATCAGAGAAATCCTTTCTGGGACTGAGATTAGATATTTCATGATAGGATTGCTTATAAGAGCCTATGCAGTCACCCCTACCCTTAAACACTTTTATTTCCCTCTGAATTAGTGCTGGCACAAGTATTATTCAACACAATGCATGTTTTACACAATATGGGAACAGATACAGCTCGAAAGACAAAATAACCCAGCAGGAAGACAAGAGTTTTCCTTAATCAGCTTCACCATTGACCTTCACAAACATCTCTAATAAGAAGCTCAAGGAAACAGAGCAGGGCACAATCGGCAGCGAGGGGACGACTGTTCGAGTCAGCTGCCACCACCGCCCTAAGAAATTACTGGTACCACTTCTCTACATTAGTTCTACACTAGGCTACAACAGCTCCAGGGGGGTTGTTGCTGGGGCTGTTAGTTTGTAGGTTTTGCTGGTTTTGTCTTTTTTTTTAATCTAACCAACAACTAAGACTTCACTGCAGTCTTCACTTGCAATAAGTTTTGCAGGTCAGACAGCTTTGCCATCAGTCTGGATAAATGCAGAAAATTGACATAAAACTTTAAAAGCAAAGTCTATTTATACCTGAAATTTCAAGTCTATTGTCAATTTTTTAGAGCTGTAGAACCAGCTTGCCTATTTTTGAAAAACTACCTTATTTGAACAGTATTTGAGACAAAACCTTCATTTCTCGACATATACCCTACACTGCAGCACACAAAACTAGAGCTGCCTTCTTCAAAAATGATTATGAATATTCTCTGTAGGTAGTCTGGAAATGATCAATACCTGCACTCCTTCCCAAATTATTATATATCATAGAAGTATTGAAATCAGTGAAAAATAATATTAAAATTCCTTAGATGAAACATTTAACACTGACAAAAGTAGCTGAAATGATTCTGTAAGCATGAATCTGTTTGTCAGATATTTTCAGCAGGTGACCTTTCTCTTTCTTATAAACAGCAAAGAAAAATTTAATAGAACTGCCCCTAATGAGTTAATAATTCAATCTATTCTCTTCCAGATTCAAGCCTGAAAGGCCTTCTCCTGTGCAGGAGAATCTCTCAACCACAAGCCCGGCAGATATTTTGGGCCTGGCTTAATTACTTGGTTACTTTTGTAAATCAAATGATATATTTTACAATTTTTCCTCTCAATTTACTTCCAAGTTCACAAAACCATTAATTGACAACAAGTCAAATGCCAGTGAATTTAGTGATTGTTCCCCAGTTTGCATCCTTACCCTTTCTCATTTTAATTTCTTCCTTGAGCTTAAGTAAGCAAGATGACTTAAAGTGTGCATTGAGATGTTTCTGAAAGCAAAACCAACTTTTCTCATGCTAAATTTTGACTGACTCCTGCAAGTTACCAACTCTTTCTTTGCTTCAAGAAATAGGAACCCAAAGTTGTTTTGATTCGGGATGTAACTCCGAGTGTATCTAGGAATGGTGAGGGGAAGGAATAGTCAATACCCACTGTTAACAGTAGCGTTATTCTTAAACACGTCGGGAGCACAGAGGGGCTGCCGGAGCAGCGTCCGTCCCTTGTCCCGACATTTGGCACCGGAGTTTTCCCACTGCCGCAATGCCGGGGAGCGGGAATGTCCCACCGCCCCCTGGCGGCGGCTGCGCGCACTGCACCGCGCCCCACCACACCTGCACCCAGCGGCCCCAAATCACCCAAAACTGCCTTAAAGCGGAAAAAAAAGCTGAGGAAAGGTATTGAAACAGTACTGTGCGCTTATTGCAAAAATTAAACTTCGGACACGAAGTAAGATTTGTACTCTTAATTGCCAAGAAGAGGAAGAAATTTTCTCTACAAAAATAAACTTTGGTAGAATTAAAAAAAACCCCTTAAAATTATGTTATATGGACATGTTTTAGATTTCACCTTAGCTGTATATATCCAGATATTATAGAGGAGTTGAAAAAAATCACTTCATAGCTTTCAGAAGTTCAGATGGCATACAAAAGTCACAGGGAAAAGGTGTTTAGGATATTACAAATCTTAGTTTCAGACTCCTAGCATTTGTTTCTGTATTGAAGTCACAGAAGGAATAAATACGAATACAAAAATCATACACTAATGATTACATGGCTGAAATACAAAATAACCTATTTTCAAATAAACACAAAATAAAGGAAAACTTCAAAACATCTTTTCAGAAAGAGGCATAAAGTGACATCATGCTTTGAATGAAGAAAACATGGGGAAAGTTCTTGAATCTAAATCAGTTTTTGGAACCAACTGGTGAAATAACATAAGACCTGATGATGTCTGTACAAATATTATAAAATACACTGTATAATGGAATCACTTAGGTTGGGAAAGACCTTTTAGATCCTCAAGTCGGACACTGCCAAGTCCACCATTAAACCACATCTCTGCTCCTGTGCCTTTGGGATTTCCTTCTTGAGGAATGCTCTGGAGTCCTTTTACACTGTGTCCCAGGGGACTCTTGTCAACCAGGCTCCTAAATAGGCCACAGTCTGTTCTCTGGAGGTCCAAGGTGGCAGTTCTGCAGATTCCCCTCCTTACTTCTCCAAGAATTTGTGATCCCTGTGCCCCAGATGGCCTCCATCACCCACAAGTCCTTCTCTCTTCACAAACAGCAGGTCCAGCAGGTGCCTTCCCTTGCTGGCTCCCTCACCAGCTGAGTTGGAAACTTCTCTTCCACACACTCCAGACACATCCTAGACATTCCTGCCCCATGAGAACAAGGGCCAGCAATTGTGGGACTTCTCCCAGCTGCCTCTCCATCCTGGGTGGGTGGTCTCTAATAGATTCCCAGTAGGACATCTGCCTGTTGGCCTTTCTCCGATTCATACCTGTGAACATTCGACCCTACTGCCACCATCATTCATCTCAGGCACTCAAAACAGTCCCTAACATACAGGGCTATCCCACTGCCTCTTCCTCCTTGCCTGTCCTTTCTGAAGAGTTTATAGCACTCCAGTTATGTCAGTCATTCCACCTTGTTTCCATGATGGCAGCTAGGCCATGGTTTTCCTGCTGCACAATGGCTTCCAGCTCCTCCTGTTCTTTGTCTGGGCTGTGTGCAGTGGTGTAAATGCACCTCAGTTGGGATACTGATCCCGACACCTTTTTTGGGGGAGAAGCCCTAATTTCTACATGACCATTTGGAGGCATTTCCATGCCTTATGTCTTTGCTGTCACAGGGCTCTCCATCCCCCAGCTGCACTGAGAGAGCATCCCAAAGGGCCTCACTGGCCCACACCTCAAACACTGGTGTGCTGCCCCCAGGGTTATCTTGAGTGAACCTGGTTTTGTCATCCCTTTCCCTTTTCAAATCTAGTTTAAAGCTCTTTCAACGTGCACTGATAACTCAGTGGCAGATACCATTGCTCCCTGCTCAGGCTGGCAGTTACAGCTCCTTCCTGCAGGCTATTCCATGCAAATTCCCATCCAAACTGCCACACTGGCACTGTTCATGGTGCTCTCCAAGAGTTGCTTTACACACGTCTGGGCTCAGCCCTGTTGCCCCCGGCCCTTCCCAGGTCCTCTCAGCTGCTGTGCCATGAGCTGCTGTGGCTCCTGCAGCTTTCTCACTTCCCTGAGGCTCCCCTGGTTAAGTAAACCCTCCCCTGCACCAGAGCTGCTCACCTCAGCAACTGCATGTGTCTGTGTATATGCACACGTATATCCACATAAATGTGTGTGTAAAACCAACACCTCAAAACAATTCCTGTGTGATATTCTTAATTATACAAGGCTAGTTTTAAGCAATTAATTAAGCAATAATCAGAGCAGTTACTAGATCAAAGGTATTTTGTGATTTTAACCAGGCAGCAATTGAACCAGTCATTTCCTCTCCAACAGAGGTCTTAATCATCATTAATTTCTCACATAGTTGAGAAGTTCACATTTCATAAAGGATATTTTCCTATCACAAGCAAAACCACCAAAAACCAAAAAGGAAACCCAAAAAAACTTGACCTAGAAGTCTTTCCTTTTGCTTCTGTTGGGCTTTCTTTTCCTCAGTTACTGGGAAGCACATGCTTACAGTACTAACTGTTGTCATCTTTTATCACTTTTTTGTATTACCAAGATCAGGCTTTCATGTGTAAATAGATCAAATAATCTCAAAATGTTGTACTAAGATAAATAACTGGATAAGGTGTACAATTAGTAGTGCATTGTCCTTCAGGGTTTGTGCGGTTAGAGTAGTAACAATTCATCTGTGTACTTGTGAAACCATGCAAAGGTGTTGCCACCCAATCAAGAAATGGTGGGTTTAGAGTGTAAAAACCTCATGTGTGATTTTTTTTTTTTTTACCACTTAGGGAGACATAGGGGGAAAAACCAGAATTCCATCTAATGGTAGAATGGACACTGCAAAGGAAAGTAACTTATAGTAAAAATTAACAAGTGTTGCTATCTTTATTTTTAAATTTCTCATGAGTGACTTTTTACATAGATATTACTAAAAGACTTTTCAGTTTGTCTTACTTTAGATTATACATTTTCAGTACTGAAAATAAGAGCATAATTAAAGACAAAATGATCATGATCACTCTGAATAAGAAAGCTAAGAATATACATTGATTCAACATTAGCATTTGAAGTACACTATATAATTAATGCTAAAAAAAAGGTTCAGTTTAAAAAGAAAAAGATAAAAGTTATATTAAAGAATGCTGTATTTTGGTTTGATTCAGAAATAGAAGAGCTCATGAAACCAACAGTCATCAACTAGTCTTCCCTCCCTATTATGGCAGTAGAAAATACAAAGTCTTAGTGGGATAAATAACATTATTTAATCAAAATGTGCAAGACGTTTATAGGAATATTAAAAAAAGTCTCCAAGTACATGCAAGAGAAGTATAGAATCCTGAAAGCATTCAGAAGAAACAGGATGACCTCAAAGGCTGAGGTAATGGAAATGAGAATAAATACATTTGTGCTATAAATCAGGGACTTCAGCTGCAAATGGTAGCAGAGACTGTGTAATGCCTGCTATGCCACAGTATGATACAATCAGGAAAAAAAAATAAGTAGGACCAAAGTATTCTTTGATGTGGTATTTCCAGTAGAAAGAGAAAATTTTACTGCTGTCCTGACACTTCCAGCTAGTTGTATTTCAGAAATCTGATTTAAACAGCAAAGGTACAGAGAAGAGTTAGTGTGATGAAAGGATAACTTGAACCCCAGGAGAATGAAAATACTCTTCAATCAGATAAGGTAAAATATGCTTGGTTTGTTTAGTGTAACAACCCAGACATGGAGACCTGTAGGATTTCCATCCAGGCAGTGCCTTGACATGGCCACCAGCCACAGAAAAACCACCAAAGCTGAAGGGCAGTGTTGGTACATGCACAAACTAACTTAGTGAACTCAGGAAGATTCCTAATCCTGTATGCAATGCAGTCTGACAACTTCTAGAAGTTACTAGTAAATTCAAATAAACTAATTTGGTTAGAAATTAAGTCTGATCTAGTGAAGGAGCAGATGATGTGACAGATGATGTGACTGCAGCAGCAGTGGACTGGAACCACAAAGCAAGTGCCTTTGGGTCTATGTACCTCATGTTAGAGCTGAGACAGTGTAAAATATTCAAACTTGTAGGTATTGAAGATCCAAGCTTAACTTCATGATACAGAATTTATCCCTGACCTTCATGTATTATCTGGGATAAACAGGCAGAACCAGCAAAAATCAATTAGCTTTCAGCCAAAGTGAAGAAAACCTGACTTAGGTTGCCTAACACTCCTCTAAAACTAGTTAGCAACATTACCTACACACTGGATTTTCAATGAAGGTTGTGCAAAATTTTATTTAGCTACTGTGGCAAGTCATGCAACTACTTAAATATTGATTCTTTTTTTTTTAAAGCTTTTTGTAAAACAATAGGCAGAAGACCTGCTAGATGTCTGGAGCCATAGTGCTGGAAAGAGCAAAAACAAAGATGATTTTCAGAATGTTACAAGCTAAAGATTTGACAGACAGCACAAGTAAGTTGAACCTGAATAAGCTTAGATAAACGATTGAAAAAGGCACAGAGTGGTTGGCTCAGGCAGCCACTGCACTCATCCTGTACTTTTCATTCTGTTAGGATTAACTAAATCTGCAGCAGAGATAGCAGCAAGTAAGATGTATCCACAAATGAGACACTGTGGAGTAAAATACATGAAGGTTCCAGCATTTTTAGGAATATTTTGAAAAGTTATCAAACTGGAAAATCTGGACATCAGTTATAATGATGTATGGAGAAACTTAAACTTCCCCATATCACCTCCTCCAACTATTGTACCTTTAAAATTATTTTTAGCCAGCATGTCCACTGAAAGCCATGAGCAAGAGCGATGTGCCTTAAATTGATTTAAACTTACCTCCTCTCCCCAGCACAAGTTCAGTGGATGGCTTCCTGTGGCCCCTCAGGAATACCACAGAACTTTGCTACTCAGGAACTTCTCTGGGCAATGAAACCAGCTTACAGAGTGCTGCAGGGAGGGGGTTTTGTTAAAAATAAAACGTGCTTTGGAAAGACAGTTTCATCTGCATGTCCCAAAGGATGAAAACCCATGAAACTTAAAAATCCTCTGCCTCCTGCTAAAATGCAGGTCCACCTGCTATCCATTCCCTGCAGACTCCATATCCTAGCAGGGGCCCACAGTATCTGCCAGGGCCTCACAGCAGCACAGGGACAAAGATCAGATTATGTTCGGGGACAGAAGGAAATCTTAAATTTAAATACGGATTCAATGCTTTTGTTCACTCTTGCTGTTCAGGGAGCTTAGTGAAAAAAGTAACACTATGTTTTCATATAATCTTAAACACAAATAAGACATTAAAATAAACTTTTTAAACAAAAACACACCATCTGATAAGTAAGCTTGTGTCTTAAACTTCAATTTAAGGGATATATTCTATTACTACTCATGCCAAAAGAGGCAATAAAGTGTACAGGTTTATGTTTTCCAACACAAAAAATTAACTCTGATTGTTTCAAAATTCAGATGTGTCAACAGTGTCTTATGGAAGTGGGGAGTCTCTGATTCATCTTCTTTTAAACAATCTGAGAGCTGGAAGGGGAGAAATAACAAGGAGCAGCACAGTTTAAAATGAACCATAAGTGCGTCTGAAATGATGCACCTACAGCAATCTTTCCACACTGATAAATTGTTCTATGCATTTGTCACTTTTCCCCCCAACTTTAAAGTCTTGAATTATTTCTGTAACACAGGCATGTATACAATGGAGATTTCTGATTTCACAATACTGTTGAATGGATATCAATCAAAACTCCAGCATCATTCACTGACTGTAGAATTTCAGCATGTTTGAAGCAGAGAAGCATAGTGACTTTAATGTAACAGCAATTTCATCCAACCTCTTCTGACTTACTCTGTGAATCTGGCATTTTCCACTCTGATGAAGCAGTTAATGTTACACTAGAATGCAATTTTGTGATAATATTATTTCACTGTAATATAAATAAAGATTTCCTTGCATAATCTCTGACATGAAAACACATAAAAACTCAGTGCCTCAATTCTTTCCGATTAACTTTGGTGTTGTGTTGATTCCTTGGTCTTGGAACAACAAAGAAATTCCAGGAGCACCTAGGAAAATGCCTAACATTTCAGAAACCAATATACATACTTAGAATGAAACATGAACATAAATATTCCACTTCCTGGAGAAAAAGACAGTTTTCTAGGTAAGTCTGTACGAGATCTCCACTATATAATGACAAAGAAATAAAGTTCACTAAAATCTATTGAAAGATGACAATATACTAAGCAGTGTGAACAGATAGACATCAGATACAACCTCATTAACCTTCTTCAGGAAATGGGATGTATGATTAATTTCCAAGTCTTGCAACTTTATGACAAAAAAGAAGTTATCTTAGGTCATGAAGGAACATCTAAGCCAGTACATTGTGTTTGCAATGAACAACCCATAGCAGACTGAGACAGAGCATGTAAAGGGGATGGGAGAGTGAAAGGAAAAAGTAGAATCTTACAATACCAACGAGCAGATCGACACAGTAAAATTACAAGGAATACAACTGAGTCCCCAGTGAAACACAGATTAAAAAATCTCATGTGAAAAATGCAAACCCTGGCAAAATTGCTTTGCCTTGTAAAGGCAAACAAACCTGATTAAAAGAGAGAGCCAAGGAATCCATATGAAAGTTGCCAGTACATGACAAAGACTGATGGAACTGTAGTGCTTAAGCACAGCATCTGAACCATGTAAAAGCAAACACTTGATGCCAACACTGTTCCGTCCCTTTTACTCACTCTTGTTGGTGAGAGCATCTCTGCATTTTTCCTAAACAAAGTCAATTACTAATTGAGAAATTAAGTTATAGTAGTGCTAACAAAAGGGAGCATCAGCATAATTGCTGAAGTGTTAAACTATACTGTAACCTTCATCCTAACTAAAGATTTCTCTAACAAGTCTACTGTAAAAACACAATTTATCAATTTCTAAATTAAATATGTAAAAAGGAATGAAGGGTTTCTTTGTCCTAAAAAGTAGATCCGCACATATTATAATACAGTAGAAAGTTTTTTCCATAAATGTATCCTCTAAACTTGAAGATTAGAGATATCTAGGTCAAACCATCATGATCCACTGCAGCTGTAAGTCTCATAAAACGAACCGACTTTAATTTAGCAGAGTATTAGTTTATTCCTCACCCATTCATGTTCAGTGTTATGAATGAGTCGATTACAAGGTGCCCCCCAGGTTTAGAACACGCATTGTACCACACGACTGCATCAATAAGGAGAACATGCTGCATCTTGAAACATTGCAATGGCCCTGGTTAAAGGAAGGGCAACAGTTGCAAGTGTAGTTTGGAGACAGACTTACCTTTGCCAGCATTTCTAGGAGGAAGAGGAGGAGCATCAGATGTTGGAGAGGTGGGTGAGTCTGTGCTTACAGAAGCAAAGATCTGGTTGGTAAAAGCTCCATAGGAGAGTCTTTGCTTGTCTCTGGGAGTGCTAAATGAAGGATGAGTCAGTTTGTCTTGGGGAGAAATGCTTGAAGAGTGACAAAAGCTTTGGGGTCTTGGAGATCTTTCTTTTTTTATAGGACTAGGCTGTGAATAGAAAAACAAAGATATGATACAGCTGTCTAAACACTAATTATAGTTTGTATGCTTGGAAAATAACATACCAGAACATAATTTAGTGAACATGAGCCTAGTTTTTTTCTTTGTTGGACAAATAAGCCCTCATTCCTCCCCTTTTCAGCAATTCAACCTGATAGGTCCTCTCTTCTAAATGAAAATTAAGATTTTAGCATCAACAGATCATCACGAACACAAAATTAGATTTAAGCTTAAAGCGGGAGATACACACTAGTAACATACTAAATAAAATACCAATAAAAGCCTAGAAAATTTTGGAATATAAGAGTAATTTCCCATGCATACGGCACGTTACTCAGACTAGACAATCATCCTCAAGTATCATTACCCCACTGATGCCTAGTAAAAATGAACAAACACTTCTGACAGATCAGATTTATTTAGTCCCTGAACTAGCAATACAATCCGTGATGCAGCTCTTTTTGAACGCATCTAATTGCTCTTTGAAGAAATTTTACACATCAGTTTTTGCCTGCTGTACGTTAATGGGTGCACATGGAGCACGATCTGTTTCCCTGCAGCTCTGGTTCAGGTTATTATCTCCAGCACAGTATCCCTCATCCTCCTGAGGCTCCTCACACAGATGGTTATTTTGTTCTCTACTGTCCTTGAGGACATGCAAATTACTTTGGTTTCTGAATTTTTCAGTCCCAAGTGTCACAGAAAATGAGAAGTTGTCCACATTTCTTTCTGCGGCACTCATAGGAAATAGAAGAGGTGTATTCGCATTTATTGCAGAAATAGAGCACACAGTAATTAACTGACTTGCTAAAGTAGGACACCGAGGCTAATTTTTCACATGCTCTAGGATGGCAATTATTCTATGCCCTCAAGTTTTGCCCTTCCATTACTTCTTTTTTTAAAAAAACAGAATAAATAGCACAGCATGGTTTATGAAAAATAGAGTTATTTATTCAACAACTAGGTTTTTAATTAATTTATAGAAAAAATTAAGTATGTAAGCTTTGGACTTCCTCCAGCTAAAATTTAACAGCCTAAAATTCTAAAGCAGATAAAAGGACAAAGCAGTCCAGATTTGCTGATTTATATTATGCTGTATGTCTTGTCAAAGTCAAACTTCTGAAACAGCCCATAACTAGGTTGACAAAATATATTCAAAAAGCACTTAGGCCGTGTTTAACACAGGCCTCAAAATTAGGGTTTTTTTCCCCAAAAATACCTGTAAGATAAGAAAGGTTAAAGTGGGTTGTCCACTGTAACAGTGGGTCTCTAATTACCATTTATTTCCAGGGAGCAGAGATATTAACAGTTTTTGTGCAAAGCCGTATCAGTAATTCACACTCACCTTATCATCCAAGTCATCGTCACTTTCATCAATTTCATCCTGCCGAAGATTCCATTCATACTCCACATGGACGTGCGGGTTTAGCTTTCCTGCCTTGGCTTGAGAAAGCTGAAAGAAATAAAAATTCTTGTTAAAGTACTTGTTGTTCTTTTGGTGCTAACTAAGTTCTTTTTAGTGGCAAGAAATAAATTGAAATATTTAAAAGTTTAAAACTTTTCTGGATTCAAAAAAGAACAAAGCAATTTCAGGGCAATCACACAAACATCCTCCATTTGTTTGAGGTACAGAAAAACAGTTAAAAGGCCAAAAGGAATTATCTTCTCAAAATGGGCAGAAGTTGCCATGTTTGACAAGCATTTGAAAAGACGACATGAAGAGAAGGTACGTGCACAAAAGCAGAATTGATCTGGAGCCCTCCTTTCCAAAAAGGAAAAGTAAACCTATTTATAAATTTTGGTACATACAACTGCTGCCCCTCCAAAATCACCATCCCTGTACTTGAGACAAATGAAAATATATTTACTCTTTATTTAAATATTTTGTCTCTCTCTCTCACTGGATGAGGCCAATATGTCTTAAGCACAAAATTCCTTGACTTTGCCAGCTCAAATAATATATTTCACATTCTTTGAAAAACTACTACCTCAATGATCAGCAAAAAAACTAATAGAATAGTTCATGGTTATTCTGAGGAGATAAATTTTCCTTTCCAGTGCCTAGGTTTTCCATCATTATTTATTCCTTCACATCCTTTGAAATGTAGTCTACTTGATACTAGTTGATTCAGGAGCACCTTTACCCATCTTCCTGAAATAAAATTTGGAATAAAGAAAGTATTTAAAATCTATTATGTAAGTATTCATGAACCCACTTGAGCTGAAACTGAATTTAATTAAACAGTTAAGACTCCAGTTATGCAACAGAAATGGGTTTAGTACCTCTATCATAATGCAAACACCTAGTTATTTATCTTGTACTTTTTTATTGCCCACGGCAAACAATGCGCTCATTCATGTTTCTTTTTCGCTCTTTAACTCATTGCTGCTTTTGGAAAAAAATGCAGAAATTATATTCCTCTTCAAAAATTAAAAAAAAAAAAAGAGAAAAGGCATAAATGCTCTATAAGACTGAAGTGAAATAATCAGTGAGGTATTAATGGAATTTGGATTACTATAACTAAACGATTAACTGCTAGATAAGCTCACTGATAACATCCACTTGACTGTTTGTTCTGTAACACAGCCAGTTGGTCCATGTTAATGGCAGATGTCACTTTATTAAAGGGATATTATAAAGTTAAAAGCAATCCATCCCCATTGTGTGCTGCACAGGTAGTTTGTTTTCCAGCTGAAAGACTCAAACCACTGGAAATAGCACTTACTTACACAGCAGACATGGCAGTAACTGAGAAGTAGTCCCACCTTATCAACCATAGCAAAATGCTGACTTGCATGCCCAGAAACACAGAAAATTTCTTCAATTTGTGAAGGACAAGCTCTTTTGATTATTCAATAATTAATTCATGACAAGAACTTTCAGTTGTCACAGGAAAGGTATTAAAATTACCAGCTGCAGAGCAAAAGTTTGATGATCCTCAGATCATCAAAATGAGGAAAAGGAAGAAACAGAATTAAGTGGCAAGTGACACTGTTTTGTACTGTGTCAAACTGTAAAAAAATGTGGTTTACTGTTTTGTAAATTCTCCTGGTTTTGTCTTGACTGTGAAACTGCCACAGTAGTTAGACTTTTTAGTCCCTTGATAGTAAGTAAATTCACTTGCTTACTAAATGCATGCTGGTGGCACCTTAGAGGGCCAAGAACAAACAAGCTTGTTGGTCTGATGTAGAATCCTTTTTCCTGGCTAAATGCTTCAGAGGAGTACCTGGGAAAATCCTTGACACCTTTATTTCTTGAACACCAATAATCTTTTTGAGTGGTGTCTGTTAACATACCTCATACATTCTCAAAATTCCAGGAGGTTTTTGCTTTGATCATATTCAGTAGAGGGACAAAGTCCCACAGAAGCTGGTGTTCTACATCTTTTGATATACCAACTTTCAGACATTACACTTTAGCTTCTTTCTCCTTTGAGGAGGGTAATTCTAAGTTGTTTCAATTCTCCTTATAAAAAGACTTTCACCATCTCTGAACTATCTGTCCCATTAAATAATCTGAAAAAAGCCAAAGGTCTTGACAGCTTTAATAGTACAGGGGTTGCTTAGACTCCTGATATAAAAGCCTCTAAGAGGAACTTTTGAGGTGATGAAGCCCAAATCTCCTTGAATGATGTATTTATTGATACATCTGATCCTCCAGTACTTAAGGTCTTCAAATACTCTCATTAAAATAACTAGTACTGCCACTAGAAGAAAGATCTTTTTCTTAAACTGTTACAAAGAAAATTACTGCTGTGTTTTAGGTAAGAAAATAGTCACCTGTGGTAGGGCTTTCAGATCAGCACACAGCCAGCTGGCAGCAATACCACATGTGAGATACAATGGTAGTGATATATTAAGTAGATCACATTTTTAAAGAAGTAAACATTCCCCCCTGCCTTTGCCCCCAGGCTCGGTTCTTACCAGTTCCTCACACTGCACAGCTTTCACTCTTTTTGCTGTGTCCAGAGCCGTCTCTCCAGCTTGGTTTACTACAAAATTAACAATACAGAAAAGAGCGATACTTTGAGATGTCTTAAGAAGCAATTTATTAAATTTCACTACTTGTGGCACAGTAACTTCTAAAAGTGATCGAAAACATCTTTATTCTATAGCGGCTGCAGCTCTTTACGATTCCACTCCAAGCGCTCAAGCATTTCATGTATCATCAGCTTCCTTCTGAACAGCAGCATCTACTGGGTTCCCAAATCCCTCCAAACCATCCCAGCAGAAAATATAAAGAAAATTAGTAATTTCAATCTCCACTCTACACCTTTGCCCATAAAACTCTTACATGAATAAGCAGGAGAAACAAGCAGGCAGGGTAAGATATCTCAAAGAAACCCCACCCTAATCTAAGACTTTAAAAAAAAAAAAAAAAAAGGTGAATGTTGATCCAAACAGATTTTACTTTGATTAATATGTAGAGGCTTGAAGCCGTAATTTGAAGACATTTGAACAAGAATGAATTTAAAACTTTCTAGCTTTGTCTTTATCAAAGCTATAAAATGGTCCACACACCTGATCAGAAAGAAGGCAGTATCTGAGCCCTCTGGAAAGTCTTCTCGCACAGAATATAATGGAACCCTTCCTAGATGCTCAGTAGCAAGTCTCAATAAGCAACACACTTGATGTGGATAAAACCTATGTAAAATGTACTCTCACAGTACATCAGTAAATGCCATGGAGATGGAACAGAGAATGCTCTGCAGCACAACCAGGTTGTAAAGCATTTCTGTGATCAGGAACTGAAAACGATCAAACTGAGATCTATAAGCATAAATGTCTGTGTGAAATATTACATAGAGAAAGCCTGTCAGCAATCCTAGAGAATGCAAAGCAGTCCTCTAGGAAGGCCTATGACTTTGAAAGAATCCAGATCCCCAGAAGAAGGATTTCCCTATGGAAAGATCTATCTGAGATGGTTCAATATGAAAAGGTATGAAAACATAGTACTTAAGTGAAGTGAACACCCAGATACCTTAAGGACTACATAAATTCCAAACTTTCAACTTTTAAGTATACACCTGATGTTTCAAGGTCTAAAGACTATACAGCTCCTATATGAGATCACTCGACAAAACAACAAAAAGAACACCTTTTGTTCCCTCTCTCCCACAGAATAACCTCAAAAAACAAGACACCAAAAAGGTATGAACACTCCTCTGGCATCTACCTATGAGAGAGTTCAATGGAAGGACCAATAAATTTGCTTAACTTTTTTAGATAGCTTTCCCATTATAACTGCTAAAAAACGTCACATTAAATTCTCTCACTTATGATAATATTGGAACATATTCTAAGGGTTTATAAGAAGGCAAAGGAAACCAGTGACTTCTGCAACTAAACTGTGAACTTCAGTTTATACAAAAGTTCTTTACCAGGCAGTGGAGGAAAGTGATGGTGATAAAGAAAAAGGGAGCAATAAAATTTCATACCCTCCAGTTTGCATCAGCTGTTAAAAAAACTTCTATACCATTAAATGACTGAATGTAAAGACATGCTGATCACACTTAACTCTTGGGCCTAACAAGCTGGATTCATGGGATACCTTCCTAACTCATGAAACATGTGGTCAGCTTTCTCAGCTGTCTTTCTGCTTCTCTTTGCCACCTATATGTGTAAGATAGCTGTAACATTTGCTGTACCTATATCAGTTCATTTTTCATAATGGCTTACCAAAAGTTTAGTTGAAAATAGAATCTCTGTTTGCTCACAGTTAGGGTAATTCTTGTTTTCTAGATGGTCTCCCCTCCCTAATCAGTGGCAGTGTTGGCTGGGATGTGCAGGGTGAAACCACAGCACCAGCTGCCATTGATATCAACAGAAGAATTAAGTGCTGTGTACATAAAGCCCACGTATCTAAGAGTGGAATTAAAGATTTGAAGCATTATAACATACGAGTTCTAGATTAAACAATAAACCTAAATTCCAGGCAGTTCAAACTGTCTTAACTGAATGTTTCCTTTAGGCTTTTTGTTGACAAGTTCTTCATCTTTCTAACACAGTTTTATATTACAAGTTTACTTACCACAGAGAAATAAAAAAAAGTGGCTAAAATAATGGAAAAAAATTTTAGGAAATCTATATTTCCTGGTTTTAGATAATGAACTTACCTACATCAATAGTTGGCTTCCCCCTCAAAAGCAATTTCAAACACTCAGGCTTATTATATATACTGCAGTAGTGTAGAACTGTATTACCCAATGCTGTTTGTTTGTCCAGGTTTCCACTAAAAAAAAGAACAAATAATCAAGAAAAGTGTAGTAGCTGTGCTATTCATTCCAGATCCAGCATACCTATAAATAATAAATGCATAATAACTTTACTGGACAAATATGAAGTAGGAGAAAAAATATTTTTAAATTAAACATTACTTTCAAAGTCTATTAAGAATTGTTCCAAGGACACTGGAAATACCTGAGTTGTGATTTAGAAGGACTGAGAATCTACAGATGTGCATTCAAAAAACTAAAGAAGTGAAACTCAGACACTCAAACCTAGATCTCTCTAAGGTCATGCCAGTTGTTTCCCACCTGCTACTTTACTGGAATTCTTTTTGCAAACATGCTACATTAGCTCAATAGAAATATCTGAAAAATAATTCTGATACAACTAAAAGAGGTTAATAAGTCCCATGCAGTCAAGGAACTATCAAGAGGGTGGCTGTGAGAACGAACAAAAGAACTGTAAGAGGGAATTTAAGGACAACACACCAAGTTAGGGAAAGACCAGCTGTGCCCTTAAAAACTGCCCTTCCTTCAGTTTTCAAGTTCTAAACCCAGGTTCCTCAAAAACTGCTCCTGACATTTTGGGATCAAGAAAGCATTTTCATAAACCAGAAAAGCAAAGCTCAGGAGATGAACACTTTTCCCAGTGTTACCCATATTGGACAGAAAGAGCATACAGGGTTGCAAAGATGCTCTTAAACTTGAGACTGATGCAAAAAACCACAAAGCAGGCAGAAACACATACAAGATTATAGCTGTCTGAAGAAACTATGAAGCTTCATAACTAAACAAAATAATTCTAAATAATCATCCAAAATAAAAAATCTTTTAATAATACTCAAAATAATACTTCGGGCTTCTAAGCATTTTTCAAATTACGATCTCAAACAGCCTGAATATATTAGTAGGTTATTTTTTTTTAATTTAATAACACTCTCCTCTACTCAGCACTCACACTTTTCATGAAGGTTTTTTACTTCTATGAACACACTCCTTGACAAAAAAGAACAACTCAGCCAATAAACTAGATGCTGAAAATTACTAATTAAGACGTTTACACTCTTCAGTAGCTTTAATACAGTTTATTAGCTATTGGAACACTCCTTTCAAAGTCAATCTAGCATCTGTTCATAATTTTCTGAGAAAGATCCTTGTATTCTACTCTTACAATTCCTTTGCATGTGTCCTGTATTTGGCACATTTACTTGTCATCCCTCCTGTACCTATTTGTTTGCATTGCTTCATATTGTTATGTGCTCTAAATCAATGCCACTTGTGCACTACAGAGTTTTTCCTTTCATCTTATTTTTATGTAACTGCTTTCAATGTTTTTAATCTACAGATTTTTCCCTCTCTCTACTCCTCAGGAGCACAAAGGTCAACTCAAAGGTACTAAACTATTCTTTTTTGAAATATGTCTAAGGAGAAAGGTTATAAGTGATGAGCAAATGCTGTCCAAGGCACTGCCAGGATAGCTCTGAACATCCACATTTTTCATGTAAAATTTAATGAAAAGTTAGCAATCCATACCAGTTTTGTACGAGGAAGTCAACCAGATGGAGAGAGGTTTGGTCAGCAGTCCGGACTGCTAAATGAAGTGCTGTTTCACCTGGCTCCTAAACACATGTAAACAGAAGTTAGATTTCTGTCTTATTTCTAAAAAGCTTGTATATCAGATCTATGACACACGTCATTCACTCTTTACAAGTCTTTCAAAAGAAAAATATTAGGAAATTATGATGAAAATAATTATTGTCTTTTTTTATCTCTAAAAGACACCATGTGCTTCAAAGGAAATGGCATCACACTTTCTGAGATCTCAGCTTTCCCAAACCAAGTTTTCACTTTTCCCAGTTGGATGGAACAATCCTGAGGAGTCTTTAACCATTTTAGCTACCAGTAACTGAAAGGGATCCTGTCAAGGAATACTGGGTAAGTTTGCAGTACTTGTTGCTTTATGACAGCCTGGTGAGCACCAAGCAAAGTCCCAACATTATTTCCTACAAAAACAGCATCACAAAAATCACAGTCCCACATACATTAAATCTCTTACAGACTTGAAGAACAGTTGAAGTTGGACAGGACCTGTGAAGGTTATCTAGGTCAACCTCCCTGGCCAAGCAGGGCCATCAAGGACCAATTGCCCAGGACCATGTCCAGACAGCTTTAGAATATCTCCAAGGACAGAGACTCCATATCCATGGACAACCTGTGCCAGTGTTTGGTCATTCTCACAAAACAAAAAGGTTTTTGATCTTCAGAGGGCACCTCCTGTGCTCCCATCCTCTGCCACTGCCTCTGGTCCCATTACTGGGCACCCCTGGGCTCCATCTTCTTTCCACCCTCCCTGCAGGTATTTCCATACAATGATGAGATCCCCCCGAGCCTTCCCCCAGCTGAACAATCCCAGATCTCTCAGCCTTTCCAGGTGCTCCAGACTCTCAGGCACGTTTGTAGCCCTTCACTGTGTTCTCTCCAGTATGTCCACATCTCTCTCGTTATGGGGAGCCCAGAGCTGGGCACAGCACTGCAGCTGTGGCCTCACAGTGCTGAGTGCAGGGGAGGATCACTGCCCTTCATGTGCTGGCAATGCTTCCATGCTGCCTGGAATACCACTGGCCACCTCTGCCACAAGGGCACACTGCTGGCTCACGTTCACCTTGGTGTTCATCAGGACCCCTAGGTCTCTTTAGGCAGAGCTGGGTGGTTCCCAGAATATATTTGGTGCATGGGGTGTTTCCTCCATATATAGGGTTTCTCCTTGTTGAGCTTGAATTGAACCATACTTTATTTCCTATACATATCATATGCATTAATGCATTGAAATAGAAATAGAAATGCTCTTTAATGCCATTTAAAAGTTGCACGAGAAGTTAATCTAAATTTAGATTTCATTAATTCCTATTGATCATAAAGAACATTTTAAAAAGCATATTACAGTATATATACTTAAAGTCCTAATTAAAAAGATATTATAAAATTAAACATCAGAGAATTTACAGAGGAGAATGCTTCTATAAATGTCCAAACTACATTTCAATTGGTGCTCATACCTTTCTAGATATCACTGCCTGTAATAGCTGGGAAGACTGAGGAGCTAATTCTGTTGTAACTGCTGTGGATGACAAATACAGAAAGCTGACCTTGCAGTCAGAGAATTTGTAATGTGTTTCCATGATAAGCACTGTGTGATAGCTCAAGTGCTGAGACTATACCGAACTTATTCCTTTCACTGAACACGGGCAGGCACTGTGTCCTTTGCCAACTTAGCTGTTTTCACACAACTTGTTGAAAGTATTCTCTGATGTTTCTCCAGGTTGGGTTTAAAAGTGATGGGAGAAAACTTTGCTGAGCAAGTGGTTACATGGCATTGATTATCTATAAAAACTGGTTACTTTGCTTGTGATTAACATATGTCCATGGATAATTAAGGTCAACCTGGACCGATTTTTCCAAAAACTGTTACTGATTTCAGAAGGAAGATCAAGTACTCAAAACTTGATAGAACAGATACACACACACACACACACACACAAAAGAATCTTCCTGGTTGATTTACTTCTGTAAATGTCTCATCAGAAGCTGTGAAGTCATAAGATTTATTCTTTCCTCATCTACAATAAACAGAGACTTGCAGACAATCAATAATGTGTTTCTTCAGCCACTTTTTTAAAAGCAGGTATGATACTGTATGTGGTATCAGGTGACCCTGGGCTATCAAGCCAAGTCCCCCATCTCTGGGACTTTTTCTAAAGAAGGCACACTGCAGGACAGGTGCTTTTAAACACATTATAGTTGCACCAAAACAGTGTATGATATCACTATTACATTTCACACTCCTTTAGACCAATTGATGACAAAAGATAAAGTATTCTTTTCCCTCTCCACAAGGATGCCACGATAAGGAAAGGAAGAAAAACCCCACCATTTTCATATGTTATTTCTCTTGTTTTATCATCTAAAGTAGCAGCCCCAGATCCTGGGCATTTTACAAACATATATGATTTAAAATAATCATTGTTTACCTGATAAGCTTACCTGTCCAGGCTCCAACAGTGGCTCCATTAGCTCTACCCCCTCTGCATAGACTTGAATTAGTGCAAGTAAATCCCTGGATTTGACAGCCTCAAGTAATTCACTCAGTTTAGCTGCTGCAGATGCACAAGTCTTCCTAGAGAACTTATGATCTACATATTTAGCAGTGATAAATTCTTTACGTGCAGTCCTGTGAGGTGTGAAAATAGAGCTTGCTTTAGAAATTTTTAGAAAAATGGGTCAATGATTATAATTTAAAATCACCTTGTCTAACTTGGAAGCTGAGGAGGGAAGAAGGAAATTATCTGATAAAATGTGTGTTATTTATTGCTACACTGCACATCTTTCTTGCAAACAAGCCCAAAATATGGAACATTGTCAGTTTTATCCTGTCTTCTATGTAAAAATTACTCTGACTGGGGCCTAAGATCAAAGCAAAAGCAGAGCTACTGCCATTTAGTCCACTATGTTTATCATCTGAGGGTTTACTACAAAACTCAAAACAATCCAAACAATCAAATTGAAACCCAGACTAAGAGTTTTATACACAGAGAAACTGAGGTAGCTGAAATGTGGCTATATGACTGGAGACTGAACTTCTGTGAAGCTCTGCAGTGGGAGTAAAAACCTTCTGCTATCCTAATCTTCCCCTGGCTTGGTTAGTGTTTAAGACACTTTACATCACAGATATATTCCACAGTAAACTTCAGAGTTTAACGATTCAAAACTTACATATCACTTGATGGACTGGGTTTAGGTGAAGGACTAGGTAAATTCCCTTCCATAATATCATTAAAACTAGTATTTCCTACATTCTTGGCCAGCTGCAATAAGAAAAAGAATAAATGAAGGTGAGGACTTTTTGGGTTTAGCAGCAACCTAAAAACTGGACTACTAATGTGCATTTTCCACAGTATTAATAAAAGATGGAACACACAGGACTGCGAAGTTAAAGCATAATGATTACATGTAAATACAGAGCAGTTAAAAAAAAAATTAAATTCTGTTACGTCATAACTTGTACAATAGACTTCACAGTCACAGAATTATTTGCATTTCAAGACAATCTGCCTCCAACACAAAACCGGAATGAGGAACCAGCAGCATGAACACTGAAATGGTGCTGGTACACTGATGAGGAAGCTGCTTTGGGAAAGAAGCTCAGACCCACTGAAGATCAGGCATAGTAAAATTTGATTTAAATTAATAGTAACTTTTCAAAGTAACTCAATATTTCTAGAAGAGAGCAAGTGGTAATGTTGAACCTATACCCAAATCCAGATCTGCCTTACATCTTCTCTCAATTTTCCCATATAAAATTTCTGTAACAAGTGTCTTCTTTCAGGCCAAACACAGCTAGGGAGATAAAAATTCTGCAACAGTTTCTTTTTTATTTGTTTATGTTTTTCCTTTGGTTTTTTTTTTTTTTTTTTTTTGGTAGTCTCACATCAGATTCCTTTCATAACTTCAACATCACATGATTTCATTCATCAAATTAAGATTCCTCCAACATTTTTCTTTCAGAATTAGCAACAGTCATTCTCCTTTGCCAAGTCAAATTAGCTTCATGTTTCAAATTGCATGAGCTTTTAGACCGCCCTGATTTTGGGATTAAGATCATCTACTGAGAGCCAAAGTTCTGATGGCACAAATAAATTACAATGGATGTCAATACTCATTCTGCGACACCTCAGGACATGAAATGACAAGTGACAAGAGCATCAATAATATGTAATAATATATAACCATGCACCCGTAAAATATCTACAGAAATATGAATGAGGAATTCTGCAAAAACACATTCCTTGAAAAAGATTAACAGTAAATTGTATATTTCAGTGCTTCCTACATATAGGCCAACATTTGACTAAAAAAACCTCAATATAAATTAAAGAAACTTACCAAGAGTTCAGACGTTCCTAATTTGTCTAATTCCAAAGACTGGATTCGAGAAATATGGACACCCATTTCTCTGTGTATTCCAGAACACTCAATGCAGGTTAAAATGCCCAAATTAGTTGATAGCCATGTTGGATCTGTAGAATTGAAAAACAAAGCATTTAATCAAAGTCCAAGAAAGATTTTCAATCGTGGTAAGAAATGTATTCTGAAATGATTCCTTATTTAATGTTTCAAAGAATGGAAATAAACTAAGAATATTCCATACTTTTCTCCAAACTCAAGTGCAAATTTAACCACTACCACAAAAATCGCTACCAATGGAATGAAGCTTTTGAGATTTAATAATGGTCCTAAAGGCACTGAATTTGGACTTACTAATTCATACTGAATTAATGTATTTCAATTCATTTAGGATTTGTTTCCTGTACAAATTACTTCCTGTTTTTAAAAGTAACAGATCTCCTAAATTCGACAACCTCTGAAGTTTTAAAATTTACTTCTTAAACTTTAAATAGTCCTTCATAAAAGATTAATCATAGCACTTTTCAGTATGTAAAACAGCAGCATGCTGTAAAAAATTTGAGGAGTGTTGGCTAGTCCAGGAAAAAAAAAATTAAAAATGCTGTCATGGAGGAGATCTGCATGTAATATTAGAATAGATTTTATACTATTGAATGCTACATAAGAAGCATGACCAGTTTTTAAGGAAAAGAAAAAGCTCCAGACATACTTTGTGCACATACATGTCTTCAAATTAATCTTTTCCTTGACATTAAATAGTAACTGCTGAAGCATTAAGCCAAGAGATTTAAAGCAGCAAGCTGGAGTACAGAGGTGAAGCTTAAAACTTTACTACAAATTAAAAGATGAATGAGAACTGTAATCTGAAGTTTCTGTAGCTTTACATAATGAAATAATTGAATGAACCAGTTCCAGGATTTGACATAATTATATCCCAGGTTGTAATTTTCTCTAGCTATTTCAAATTTGGATCAGTTCGGCATCAGCAAGCATCTGCAAGATAAACACGATCTACTCAGTTCCAAATGAGCATCACCTTCTTGAAGTGTCTCTTTAGATGAGAAAGCTGCAGCAGCTGCCAGCTCCCACAGCTCCCACACCAGCTCAGTGTACTGTGACCAGCTGCCCCTTCTCAAGCTCTGAGTGACGCATAACTGACCTGTAACTCTGTACTTCTGAAGATATTATGTGACAGGATTTCAATTCTGGGTCTCATTCTTTGCACAAGACTACTTATTCCACCTCTGAATACTTCCGATAGTGCAATTCCCGTAGTCTCATGCCAAGATAAAGCCTCAGAGTAAGATCCTGGCCAGGTCAATTTTTCCACAATCATTGTCTAAATATTACTCACTTCTACTTAGTAGCATGCACAGGATCAGTGATGCCAAGCAACTTCCATTCAAGTGCAACAAGCATCTAGACACAGTGCAACAAGAACAGTTCAAACTCCAGAGGGGCTTGAACTGCTGGAAGTAAGCACAGACAACACACAAAAATATTTTAGTGAATTAAACAGAACTAACGTAGGAAAGTCATATTTGTTCTTTTAAAAACAGGTTGAAGACTGAGAAACATCACTTAGAAAATTAGTTTGCACTCTACAAACACTTCTTTAAAGAAATTACTTTGCTCCCAACAAGAAGTTGATGACATGAACAAATGGAGATACCTGGTGAGCCACAATCACAACAGACTTCATTTCCGGGTAATCTCTGTATGTCATCAATAATGGCTTTTGTCAGATCCTCTAAACTGTTTTCACCTGTGCTCTGCTCTCCACGGAATGCCATATTTAATGCTTCTTCTTTGCTGTTAGTCAATACTGATATCCATCTAGCACAAGATAAAGACCTTAATGAAGATCTGCATTTGCAAATACAAGTTAATCTACAAACTGTAGAAATCTTGCCAGGAACAAAATATTAGTGGGACTACAGGGAAGGACTGTATTGTGGGAGAGACTGAGGAGGGGGAACAGTGAGAGACAAAAGGGAAAGATTTGAGAAAAGGTAAGTAAGAATGAGAAGAGACAAACAGTCTTAATTCTAACATCCCTTTGGTGAACAGCTTTAAAGTCAAGTTCTCAGGTTTCTCAAATAAGCAGAAGTTGTGGAAGAGAAAGGGGGCAATTAATCTCCTGTAAATTTAACTGCTTTAAAATGTGCCCAAAATCTTCCTGAAGTCTATCCTGGAGAAAATGATACCCCCTACTTTCTCCAGTGTGCATCTTTCTCTTCACAGAGGAAACAGCAAGAACCCTGGTGAATGTGTTGATGTCTCATTGCCTTTTAAAATGCAGGTCTCTGTGCACTAATCAGAGTCAGACTGTAATACCCAAATTAATGAGAATTTCCATGGCAACCAAGGGGCTAAGGAAGAGAAGGATGACAGGAGAGTAATATTACCAACAGCCGACATAAAATTTTAGGAGCAACAGTTGAGTGCAACAAATCAAGACTCTTTAATTGTATCTCAGGCACTATTGCCTTCCCTCCCAATCACTCTGCAAGTTGTTGTTTACACAATAATGTTTTCATTAAAACCAAACAAAACACATTTTCAGTAGCTGCTGTGCTACATGTAGAAGTAAAGAGGGGAAAGCAGTTCCATTAAGGACAAGAACATTGCAGATTCAGTGTTCTAATTTAGAAAAAGAGCAAGTTAAAAAGAAATCCTCCCAGGTACAGTGATTTTAGATGATTTTAGATCTATTGCAAATAATTTTTATTTTTTTTTTATGCAGAAATATTTTAAATTGGCCATGTCCTCAAGGCACTTCGTGTTTACAATGTTCAGATTGTCTGCAACCATCAGTCTTCTGAAATATGCAGAAATGGTTATGGTCATCTAAACAAACTAAGAGAACTTCAGATTGAAATTCATAATTTTTCATTGAAATAACAATGAAAAGATTAGCTTTAAAGGATTTCAGAGAGAAATTTATGTGTGTAATCTTAGAACACAGACTCGGAGCCTGAATTAACATATGGTCAGTCTATATTATATACTTCATGCACGTAAGTTTTTAAAATTTTTTTGTGCAGAATATAATCTAGGAACTTAAAATGATTTAGAAATTTTGAAAAATCAACCTTCAAATAAAAGAGAAACGGAAAGTCTTGAGCACAAATTTGCTCCATAGTTTACATGCTGAAAACAATAAAGGTACATGAATCTTTCTCATTACATGAGATGAACCCACACTAGAGGGCATTCTTCTGCAATTTTAATGATCAAATTCAATGTTATTAAAAAAAATAAAAGGCAGTGGTGTCTTGTTCCTAATATTATATCAATGTTTGGTTAAATACACAGAGTAAAATAATAATTTAGCTCAGACAAACAACATTTATCCTGACATTTGTTGACAATTTCTTTCAGCTTTACAATTTGATTAGTTTGTTAAAAAGGCAGAACTTGAATAAAACTCAACTAAGCAGTAACAATTAAAAAATTATTAGATGCAACTAAAACAAACACAACACAACTGAGCCAGCTGTTAGTTCGATACAGATTTCCTTATTACGAGCATCTAAACTGTCAGAGCAATCATTACTTTGGTTGTGTTTGCTCAGGTAGAAGGAACCCTCTGTCCAAGACTGTCACGGGGTCACCCTTGAGTCAGAGCAAGAGGCACCACAGTGGCAGCTCTTCCCTGACAAGCACAAGCACAAGGACAGACATGCTCTGAATGACTGGTGCTGTTTATCAAGAAGTGCCCAGCTGGTCACCAGGCCTTCCTAGTAGGCTGCATACTCAAAAATAAACAATTAAGTCAGTAAATATGGTATGTTAATTAAATGTAAATAGTTTATAAAACTCCTTCTAACTGCTCTTCTTCTCTTTTTCTTATCTGTACTAGTCTTTCTTATTCTTCCTTTATTAAAAAAAACCCATGTATTTGCTTTATTTCACAATACTGCCAGTGCCAAATGAATAGTCAAAAACCTTCTGGTAGTAAATACTTCGTGGTGTTCTTTCAATTAATTTAAAGATTAATGAAGTCTTACAGAATTGCTTTGTCTTCTTGTTTTAGGACAAATGGAAATGGCCTCAAGCTGTGCCAGCAGAGGCTTAGATTGGATATTAGGAAAAAAAAAAATTCACAAAATGGGTTTTTAAGCACTGGAACAAGCTGCCCAGAGAAGTGGTTGGGCCACCATCCCTGGAGGGCTTTAAAAGATGTGTGGATGAGGCACTTGAGGACATGGTTTAATTGTGGGCTTGGCAGTGTTTGATTAATGGTTGGACTCAATGATATTAAAGGTCTTTTCCAACCCAAGCAAGTCTATGATACTATTCTACCAAATACAATAAACAGGTGGTCCAATCATCTCTTAAACTTGTTTTTCTGAATATCAACTTCTGAATAAGCAATTTCTTATCATGCTTTAAGGCATTTTGTTTGCTGGAGATTCAGCTTTGAAGTTTTGAAGAAACAAGGCTAAACAAAAATCTGGCATCATAGGTTTTTCCATTTCCACCAGGAAATGGAAGGAGTTCATTAACCTTGCATGGACCGAACCGTCACTCAGGTTTCTCTTATTTTTCTTCAGTATTTCCAAGTTGATAAAAAACCCTCCCCCAAGAATAAGAACTAGTCTAATAGTTGGGGTTTTTTTCATTTTGCAGAAAAAATTTGTCTGTCTCTTCTGACAATCGCTATTGCAATCACTATTGCTGTTTCCAGGTAAATGCACAATCAGAACAAGAATAGCATAACGTTTTTCAAATAGTGAGATATAACTTGTTTTGTATGGAAGAAGCATCAGATAGTATCAATGCCTTCAACTCAGTCTTTGCAAGGTGAAAAACATCTGAGGACTGTTGCTAAAAATTAGACTGAAGTTAGATGTCTGTTTCTCCATAGAAAACTTTCTAAATCTAGGTTTGTTTATAATCCAGGCATTTCCTGCAGGTAAAGATATGCTCTTGATCTTTAAAAAGAGGGTAGAAAAGAACCCAAAGCTCATCACCAGAGTATGTTTAGCCCTATCCACAATTACAAAAACCAGAAAGCAACTGCTATTGCATATGTTAAAAAAATCAGGTTACTTTTCTTACAATCTACACATAAATACATATTTACATGCACATACAGAAACACACTACCCACACCCCACTTCCCCCTATGCACTGTACTTTGTCTACTAGAGAAACTAATAATCCACTGAGAACTTAAGGACTGTCAATCAGTAATTAAAGGCCAACAAACAGCTGCCTGGATAAAAATGAAGAAAGGCACTGGCCTGAAGGAAATGTTTGAGGTGAAGCAGTAACAAACCTGTAACAGAATGTAGGCTACAGTGCTTTGTATGTATGTTTTTTTTTAAAATCTCCTTTTAGAAATTATTATTATTAATATTATGCAGTTTGAGGAGCTATTTATGGAAGCAGTGTAAAAGATCACTAGGAAAATGTATGCAAGGTCAGTAAAACTAGAATAAAAAGATGCATCTTTCTTTTGTCTCTATTTAGATGTGAGTCTGTAAGGAAGCTGATTTGAAAATCTATTTACACATTTATTTTTCCCTTGGTTCACAAAGTAAAAAGGACAGAACAGAGGCAGCACTAAAACTGTGTGGACAAAACACAAGAGGAAAGGAAGAAGAGAGAGGCACACCTATACCAGTCAGGAGGAAATTGAAACAAGAAGATGACAACTCTAATTGAGGAGTTACATCAAGTAGTTTCTGCAGAACACCCTTAAATCACTAAGGCTGGAAATCCAAGGGATGCTGTTCCCATGATACTTTAGAGAGTAAAGCTTTTAGCGTCCACTCAGTGGCTGCACAAGAAAAACAGAATGTTTAGTTGTATTGCAGTTGCTCATCAGCACATTCACACCCATTCAAGGGGGGCAGCAGAACGGGAGGTGCTGAACTCCTCTCTCTGGTGATCTACATCAGGACATGTGGAAAAGCAAGGGAGCTGCATCAGGGGAAGTTCAGATGGGACACCAGGAAAAGGCTCTTCACTGAAAGGGCGGTTGGTCACTGGAACAGGCTCCCTGGGGAAATGGTCAGGACATCAACCCTGTTAGTGTTCAAGGAGCATCTGGCCAATGCTCTCAGTCACATGATTTACTTGTAGGTAGTCCTGGGAGGAGCAGGGAGTTGGACTCAATGATCCTTATGGGTCCCTTCCAACTTAAGATATTCTAGGATTCTTTATTCCAATGCAAGTAATTTCCTCAGCCACTTGACTTTAGAGTGATAAACAAAACTTCAGTGCTTCTAATGGGAAATAAAACCAGCCTGGAATTTCAAAACAGTCCAACAGGCAGCCTGCTAAACTAAATTTACTGATCTGCCTCTCAGAAGAAGGTTATTGCTAATCATTCTTCCCCTACTTTGCTCGTGTGTTAAGACAAAAAACCCCAAACAAAGCACTTCACCTTTTAAACCAACTAACACAGTAAAAATTAATTTATGGCAGAGTACCAAAAACTTATGACTCATCAGAAACAACAGTATTTTCTTCTCAGCTAAGAAAATTACTGGAATAATTAAGTTCCAGGATGAATGCAGTAATCATGACTAGCAAGTCAGCTTTGCACTGTAAGAACCAACATAAAGCTGTGGAAGACCAGAAGGAAATAGCTGCACAACAAAGAATTCTTCAGCCCTTTTATTTTACCCATGAGTCCCAAGGTTGAGCTGTCAATGCCACTGCCACCCATCACTACCAAACAAGTGAAACACCCTACAAACATTCCCTGTACTTTTAAAATACACATGGAGCAACACAGTCTTCCACTAGAACGTGGATATGTAAGGAAAGAATGAGGAAGCCTTTGCTGTCCTCTTCAGAAGTAACTTTTTCCTGGAACTGTCAGGTGCTGAGCATTAGACAACACGCACAACACGTCTGGTGACAAAGGAGGAAAAACCAGAGGTACATGGTTCTCAGGAAATAGTCTGATGCAGCAGGAAAAAAGACTGTTTTATTGGAAATAATCTGGTTGGAAACATGCATTAATGAAATAAGTTCCTGTATTCTGAAGTACACAAATGTGCTTTGCTGTTTATTTCTAGGCCTACAGAAGAAAAAACGTACTGCCTGTACATATATTCTATGTGTCATATGGAAATCTTTTATCTATTCATTATCTTTTATTTCAAGGAAAAGGTAGGATCAAGAGGAAAAGAAGTAACTGCAGAACAGGGTTAACAGAGAAGATTTGAGAAGAATTTTAAAATATTTCATTTGAATCTTAATAATCTGATCTACAATATCATACCAAGCACTTCACACAAACCATGTACTGGCAGGATACACAATCTAAATGGGGTTTTGGTTAGTTTGGTTTGGTTTAGTTTTGTTTTTAACATAACTAGGTTTTAAAAGAGCTCTGTAGCGTGACACAAAATAATTTACATTTACAGATTGATAACAGCAGAAAAAAGAGACGGTAAGCACTACTTATGCATCAGCTGAGAAAATTATTTCTGTTGTTATGTGTGATTTTATACATCTCTATTGGCAAAATAAACTTGAAAAAATGTAAACATTCTTACGCTACGTATTCCTGTTCATCTTCTGCTTGAAAGTGGTATGTTCTGTTATCTGAAATAAAGAAATACATCTTTTCATTTGGCACATGAAAAAACTTAATGTGTCTACATATTTGGTACTAAAACTTATTTGGAAGCTAAAGCCTTCAAGAGCAATTTCTCTTAAAAGGCATCATTAATCCTTTATTCATAGCTATGGATAACAATTCCAAAAAAAATGAAAAAAGGAAGATGAAACTCTAAATTTTGATGCATACCAGTTGTAGGTATTTCAAAAGTCTTAAGTTTTGAAATATTACAGAAAAATAAACATATGGATCAAATTTTACCCTTTCAGAAGTCAAAACTGAAACATAATTAGGAGAAGAGGGAAAAATTAATTTATTCCTTTTATATAATTTTTCCTTTCAGTTGAGCCAAGAAAATTCTTTTTATTAACCAACAGATGAGACATAAAGTAGCTATTATCTGCCACAATCAAAGGTTTCCTAGACTGTCCTTTTCAATACAGAATGTTGGAAGTGTTTGTTGATTAATACTCTATGCAAAGCCTGAAAACAGTAAGTTGACTCATCACCTTCAAAAGAGTTTTTAAAACCAGACTGAATAAAAATACCTTCTGCACAAGACCAAAATGGGAAGAAGGGAAACCACAGGAGTGTTAACGCTCAGAAGACAAGGCAGTACCAATTTTCAGAGAAACAGAAGTGTATTTTTAATGTATGGTAAGAGAGAAAGAGAAATTAGGTCTCCTTCTCTTCCTCATTCCTTCAAATAGCACTCAAAAAGCAGAAAAATAACTGAATTGGATAAAGCCAAAGGTCTTTCCCCTCTCCTGGTGGATATAGCTAATGCATGTTCCAGTAAGCTGTTAAACATCTCTCTGAACTTAGGGAGCAGCACACATGCTGCATTTCATGGCTTGTCACAAACAAACAGTATTCGTCACACCTACACAGAGAAAAGGTTCTATGTCCATTTGTCCATCATCAGAACTAGAGGCTCTGGACACTCATGAGGCACTGTGTGTGTCTGGATAGACCTGAACTTTGAGCTCTAGCCTTGTGTTCTACTCAAAGCATCTTGCAATGACATTTTCAGAAATCCCACATAATGCAAGACGGTGCTAGAGTTGCTACATACGTGATATTAGATCAAAGGACTTCTTATCTTCAGCATTTGGCTTCACCTGGCAGGTCAATAAATTCAGTTTAGCTGGTTGCCTGTTGGACTAAAAAGAAAATTTATTTTACTTTAAAAATGTCTTGATTTAGGATTATTTTCCCTTTCTGGGGAGTGGGCATGTATGACACTATTTAAAGCTTGGACATGCACACATATCCACCCTCAAAAAGCTTGAGACCGGCAGCTCTTGGTCTGACTTGGTCTCTCAAAACAGACACATTGCTAAATCTAAACAAAATTAAAAACTTTGTAGCCACACTTTATATGAAAGATGAAAAAAAAAAAACCCTAATAAACAATATGCTAATAATAAATATTTTTTAATTGCATTTCATCAACAATGGCAAAACTATAATGCAGTTTCTCATTACAGCCTGCCCATATTCCAAGTTTCCTCACATTTTAAATAAATCAAAGACATAGTCCTAAAACTTTAAAAGGGAAAGTGGAAAGCTGAAGATCTGGAGTTTCAGAACTCAGAATAAATACCAATACCAATACTCTGTGCTGTAATTAAGTCACTTAAGACATCATATCTAAATGCATCTTTGAGGTATTTTGGGTTTATACAGGTAGTAAATTTTAGAAATTGATGTCTGTCAGTGGAATTTGGAGCAAAGAGGGAAAAAGGGTGAGGAAATGGGACTATCTCCTTTAATGAGAGGAACTCCTGTGGTCATTTATAACAAGTTCATTATCCTACTCCCACAAGGCAGTTCTAGCATTGCCTCCACCATCATCACGTTGGAGCTACCTCATGACTGAGCATTCCTAGGAAAATCCTTCAGATATATGCCTGATTCCAAGAACTTACTGTGATCAAAACTTCCCAGCATTTCAAACTTTTAATTGAAAGCACTAAAAATACTAAACACTTTCACTCATCTGTCAGACTCTAACTAAATATCAAATTCTTCCCAAGTTTCCAAATTACATGCTTCATATATATACCATGAAAATCCTTATAAGAAATTCCATCCGAAGTATTAATTGAGAAGTCTGTTCAGTATATTTGCCATTTTCTCATAAAACTACTGATAAATTAATTTCATAAGCTACTGTTTCACAAAACTTCAGCAGTCAGAAGCTGAAGTAGCATTCTTTTTGCAATAGCAGATCAGCAGCAACAGATTCACCAGGAAAGGATGATATTAATTTATTCTTTTCATATAAAAGTATAAAAATAACTTACCGTTGCATGTGATATGGTAAGAATTCCATTTTTAACAGTGCACTTCCTTCTTTGCCATACTTTCCTCAACCTACATAAGAATATCATACCAAGTTCAGTAACCAGACCTGACTTCAAAACACATATTAATCTCATTATCATTTTGAGACGATTAGCTTTAAAAAACAAACAGATCCAGTCAAAATTTTACTAAATGCCTCACCAAAAGAAACTTGGAGATTTCTGACAGATCTTAATCCTCTTTAGAGTTATAAGACAATAGGTATCTTTTAACTATGATTTTTTTTTTTCATGCTTGCTTGTCATACTTTTTATATTTGCTGTATTAAATTTAGTTCTGTGTTCAGGTTTGAACTTTGGAACTCTCAAGTACTCATGGCACATGCATTAGGAGAACGTTCCTGAAGCAACCACAGTAGAAAACAGCTAAAATTAGAGCATGAATGTAGTAATAGTTTTCACTATTATGTGCTACCAGAACATACCCATCACTCTTCTTTAAAAGATAACCTTTCTTCTCACTGCCATATTCCTTATTCCCCTGAAGCTGATGCATACTGTATCCTCCTTGCCTGCTCTGTGAATCCTGAAAAAGGGAAAAACAGCATTAATGTTCTCCTGATGTGCACAGTAAACTTTCCTAACCATTAAGCCTATTTTTTCTTCTCTACAACATCACAAATTAATAAAGATTAAAAAAAGGAGAGAGAACTCCTACAGCATGTTTTACATTCATAGGAGAGCTTGCTTTTACACCACGTGATCTTGAACTAGATACATGTTCAAGATTTAATTAATACATTAGGCCTTTGATGCAAATATGCACCTCAAAACAAAGACTTTTAGAATACAGATATTTAATATTGTACAAACTTATAAGCAAAGAGTAAAAGGCTAAGATAAAAATTCAAAAAGAAAACAACAGAATACAGCATGCATATATATTTAGGAACACATACATAAACAAAGACAAATGCTAATAATCACTTTTTTTTTTCAAATTAAAAATATGTAAAATTCATGAGTTTTAGTGAATGAAGTCAGCTGAAATAACTTTTGGCCTGATCTAGTGAAACAATTAAGTGAAATGGATTAACTTGTTACAAGCACATCAGAAAACAAAAAAATCCCCAAAATTCATTAAAACATTGACTTACTCTCCTAGACTTCGATCACGAAAGGCAAAAGCAATAGAGGAAAGAGAAAGCAAATAATTTAAAACAAGAATTATTATTTATTTAAAAAAACATGTTCATTGAACATAAATTTTATAGCCCCCATTGTTAAAACAATGTTTCCCCTTTCTAAAGACACTGCTAGAGAGAAGGCAAGAGCTACTTTTTCAGGCATATTGGTGTTTTTTCTCATGAAGTAACAAAACATCGTAACAAAATTCCAGGCAACCTGGCATATATGACATTGGCTTCACAAAACAACTAAGATGACTGCAGGATCAAATTTTAATATGCCTTCTATCTTTATAATCTTTAAATTGCCTGAAATAATAGTTATATTGTATCCTCCACCACTGGAAATAATTCTGAATTTCCATTGAAAAAGATCAGGCCCAAAGTTAACTTTAAATTTTTTTTGCAAGTGTATGCAAAAGGCTATAATTAAGGACACATCAGTTTGGTTTTAAATGTAACTGTGAAACAATAACCTGCAAAATATTTGACAACATCCCACCAAAAAAAAAAAAAAAACCCCAAACCCAAAAGAATGGGAAGTTCAATTATTCCCTTGTCAATAACCTTTCCTCTTTAAAGCATAGTTTCTTACTACCACAATCAATATATACTGAAGAAACAACCAGGGCCTCAATATTATTATTTCAAACTGCTTCCCTGCCAAAGTAATGTTTGGTAAGAGTATTTCTGATTTTTTACAAATCCACTGGAGAAAATCCCATTCATTTCATGTTCTTCAATAATTCCATTAATCCATAAATTTTCCAGAGATGAGATTATAATGCACTAATATAAGTAGGAAAATGTATACTTAATCATAATCCACCAGGCCATCTGTCACAATAATAAAGTCCAGCTTTATGTACTTGAAGAGCTGGATATACATAATGATGGAGGCTGACTGGTGGAAACTCAGGCCATGTCAGGCTTTGCTGTCTCTTAACCAAGGAGTAATGGATGCTGCCATGCTGCTTCAGGATTAAACTCTGAATACCTAAGTAACACATTGTTTTTCAAGCTCCTCAATACTTGCCAGCATCATTACACTCCAACTCATGTCATGTAGCAGAATTTAATGAGTCAAAGTCCTCATGTTGATTTTGAAGGAGAAACTTGAACATCAATGTGATCAAATGGTTATTTTATCAAAAAAGCAGATTCTTTCATTACAGCATTTCTCTCTCTCCTGTGATTTGCCTGGGTATCTGAGAATCACAATACTGCTCCTTTTTCTTCTAAGACACAATTTCAATTCTCTTCAAACCAAACACTTTATTTTCATATTTATAAATTTATATACATATATTATATACGCATATATACACAGTTTTTCAAGAGTCCTAGAATTTGCCCACATTGTAATTACATTCAGAACAGTTGCACAGTTTATTTTGGTGATGACTGTGAAGATACTTTATTTCAACATGTATTCAAGTTTCAAAATTTGACTTTACATTGATATTTGACTTTACTTTTATATTTTAGATGAGGTTACTTTCCACTAAAACACAATATTTTTACTAAACATACAGGAAATAAGTAACCCAAAATCCAAACACTGTATTTCATATGTTACTCTGCCTTATAATAATCTATGAGCAACTTTTGAAACTTGACTTATATGGACTGAACCATATGCAGCCATGGATGCACAGCACAAAGTAGTGAAGAACAACCACACATTTGTCCTACTTTATTTCCAAGAACTGTCCACGAACTCAACAACACATGCATCTTCCAGGAGAGGAGGAGATGTTTTTCTTTGCTCCCCAAATAATCAGCTTGTGAAAGAAAAGGTACGTGAAAGGAAAGCAACTCTTGTTGCTCTGTGTGTTGGGAATCAATTCATGATGAAGAATGAGCAGGAATTATGTTCAGAGTGATTTAGATAATAGGGAGATGACAAATGTAATGCCTGTATGGAAAGCTCTCTAAGTATGGAAGAGATCTAGTAAGTCCACATGCACACTGGAGATGGAAGGGAAAAAAAATACCAAACAGAGAACCAGAAAAGACTGTAAAGTATGAGATAAAGGAAAACTGAGCACTAGAAAGAGCTGGCAGCTTTTACAATAAATTGGGATCTATTCAAAGGGACTCTGTAGTACTCCTGTCAGCATTTATGACATGAAAGAAATTCTAAAAAACATGTACAGTGTGTTGTAAGGCTGTGTTGTCCCTCAGAATGACGGGATTAGAAGTGGAACAGACCCCTGGCCAAGGCTTGTCTGCTCTATGATGTACACCTATGTTATGTAAGTACACATAAGCAAGTATTCAAAAGAAATAAAATCATTACTGTAAGGAATTACTCATCCATCATTTGTTATTTACTGTGATTCCACATTAGTTAATTTACTAACTTCAAGCCACACATCTACATGCAATGGCCATAATTGCAATGGGCTATCTATAAAATTACATGACAGCCCATGAAAATACTTACCCCAGTTACTATAGTTCTATTTTTTAAAAGTTTCAGAAGAATTCCAGGAACATAAAGATTTTTTAGCTTCACACCACACAAGGGACATTAATGAAAACTACTCTGAAGAGTATATTTATTATTACATATACTGGAAAATCAGTGCAGCTTTTGTACAGAGAGGTTGTGTCAAAAACTTCCTGGAGTTCTCTGGAGGAATCAGTAAGTAAATGATGACTGATGCAGTGTACCTGGACCTTCAACAGGCACTTATCCTTCCTTATGAAAGGGAAAGAATTGCTACAGGACAAGAGGAGAAATCTGCAGGTGAGATAACAGGTTAAAAGCACAAAACAGCCCAATGAGTTTCACAGAAGGCTGCACCAGCACATGCGGTGTCTAACACAAACAGTCTGGAAAAGGGTGAATAACAAACTGTCAAAGTTTGTTATATGCTATTAAATTATTCAGGATACTCAAGAAAGGCTGACTGAAGAGTTTCTCAGGAACTCAACGATAGTGAGTAGCTTGACAACAAATGACAGGTGAAGACCAGTATAAAAGAATGCCAAGTGATGCAGAGGGGAAGAATAAGATACTGTGAGCTCACCACGAAGATTCAGAAACAGAGTGATAGGCTATAGCTTTACAGAGGACTAAACTTACACACCTCCTCTGGCCAAAAAGCAAGTCAATGTTAGGTTTTATATGGAAAAATAAAAAACAAGAAAAATGATCAAAAACTATCCAGTGAGGATATCTCAAATTCACACACACTCTGATCCTGAATAGGGCATGCAGACCTAAAAGTTCAAAACAAATAAAAGGGGAAAGATTTTTCCACACAACATGCAGCCATGGTGGGAAAGGCACAGCTGTAACATAAGCTGATGGTTACACTTCTTTAAAAAGCAACTGCACAAATTCAAAGACTTCCAAGCCAGTCAAGCTACTAATGGGAGGGTATTCTGGGGAAGTATCAGTGTTTATTGCCCTGCATTTTACCTTCAACACCCACTATTAACTGACATCAGTTGGCCAACTCAGTAACATGGTTGTAAATTATGTTTTTATGTATATATGATATCAGCAATACTGTCCAGTCATATATTTGGATGATCATATATATTCAGCAGAACGGCATCTGTCTAATGTTTAGTTATAATTCATATTTAATAATAGACACCCTGTAAATATGATTGTCTTATACACTGACAAGAGAACTGAACAGAGGGTAAGCAAACTTTTCCTGAAGGAAAGCTACACTGACCCTCCCAAGAGTCACTGTCACCATGGGATGTTAAGTATTTCTCTCAGGCACCATGATTTTGAAAAGTCACAGTATTATCTCAGGTAAAAGCTGTGATGTGTGTTATTATGTTATCTCCTAGTTCAAGAAGTATTCCAGAACATCTGCAATGGACATCACGTGTGTAACCCCACTTTTGATACCAGTGCATTCGATGATGAACTTTACTTTTTAACTGCCCTCTCTCAGACCCTGCTGTCTGAATAGCAAACAAATTTTCTTTCTTAGCAGTTACTATTAGCAAAAGGAGTTTGAAAAGGAGAACAACAGCACAAAATCCACCTGAGTTAGCAGATGAACAGTAATGTGCAAACCATAGGTAAAGGCAAGTCTCTGGTTCTCACTCTGCCTTGGGATCACCTGGGTCAGGAAAACACTGAACACAAACTGGCTGGAGGATAGCAGAACACAAGAAGGAAGTGTGCATCCCTTCTCTTTAATTTTTTTCCTGAACAATCATTCTTTATCATTGTCAAGGACAGGATGTTGGGCTTGATGAAGCATTTATCTGACCCATTACAACTGTTCTTACAGTACATTAAGAAAGTACATTAAAAAAAGAATAATATATTTTAATACATAAAATGGAAACAGAAAACGAATGTAAAAATATTGTTTGCTGATATGTAGTTGAACATTGTAAATATTAGTTTTGCCTTATTGTTCAAAGTCCAGCTCTTTTGAACCAATAACTACACAAATTGAACATTAATTAAACCAATTTCTGAATATAAAATTCACAAATTTACATTATCTCCAAGAATAACATGTCTAAATTATTTACCTCCTTCTGATCAAGCTGCAAAGAAGATTTTATCAAATCTCGAAGAGCTGTAAGTTGTTTCTTTTCTTCATCTTGTGTCTGCTTTATCTATAGAAAGAGATTGACATTTTATGTTTGCTGGATGGGACTTCAATGTTTTATGCATTTCAATATACCATTTTAGATGTCCTGAACAACTAGCTCAATTATGTTGTGTTTTTGTAATAGTTGTGTTTATTTTCATGGATCAGTCTGTTCTTAAACCTTCACCTTCTATGCACGTACTCCTTGAAAAGCAAATTAAAATGAATGTACAATTCCACATGCACTGTTTGTTCTGTCATATTGTAATGGCTTACTATACCTAATGTAAGTAAATTAGCCTCTGAAATATTAAAATAACTCCAATAAATTGGATGGATTACTTAAGGAATGAAAATGCAGTTTAATTTAGCAACTAATGGCAATAGAAAATGAGATTATTGTAATTCTGATTATAGAACACAAAAACACTTCGATGACAAGTGGTCTTTGATTCCATGTTATTACTTTTCTTCAATGAACATCACAAATTAATTCAGTTTAAAAACCTGGTGCTATCATTAAGTAATTTGGCTTTAAAACGTGAAAATGTACTAAAATTAATGCTAATAATATAAGCTGATTCCAATATTCACTCTTAAAAGCAGTTTTATCTTAATGTTTGACTGAATTAGTAGTAGAATGAAAGCTACTTTTCCTAATAGCTCTAAAAACTACATATGAAGTTTAACAGTCAAGATGTCTTCTCTTCATCTATGTTCAGTTTCAAATAACACACCTTTCATTTATAAGATGCAAATGAAATGCAGACCCTTGTAGTTATATTTAAAATGTACTTATATAAACAAAATATTTTCATTTTCAGATATAAAGCTACTTGTAAGTAAACTTACATTATATAAGTCAGCAGCCAACTTTTCAATATATTGTTTAAGTTTATCAGCTGTTTTCAAGCCATCTTGGAAGAAACTGGAATGAAAAATACCTTTGCTTTATCAGAAATATATCTAATTCATAACACAAGGTAGATTATCTCATGGAGAAAAACAGTAAACCAAATAAAATATATCCAGCTTCTTTCATGTTCAAAACTAAACAAAGAATGAAACAACTAAAAACCCCAACAAAAAACCCCTTCCTGTAAGTTGAAAGTACAATATCTTTCAACAGTGGAGAAACACCATTGTGACTTAAACAAATATCAAATTAGAGAGAATATAGATTAGCTTATTTTTGTCACTGCTCTAGCCAACGTGTTTCTCCTTCAGTAATTTCTAAAATCTTTCTCCTGTGTTTCATTTAAGTTCCTGTGTATTTGCCTTTGTGGTTCTTCTACTGATGACAAGGTTGTATCTTACCAGCTTCACCTCAAGGAAATTCAAAGAAATTACTGGCTTTCACAGTAGTTTTAGAATTTAAATAAAAGACTAAAAACTATTAATTAGAATAAACAAGACATTTATAGAAATGCATTCCAGATCTATGCCTCAGGAACTAAAATTAATTTTTGTAAACAACAGAAAGGTTTTCCTTTGGCCTCTTTCTCCATCACTGCCCTGCCCCACAAACTCACTCTGACACTCTCTACTGGAAGTCTACAGCCTCAGAAGGGGAAGATTCAGACACCTGGCACATCACAATTATGAAAAAAAAGGTTCTGATACGTTCAAACAAAGGGACACAAATTTACACAAAATCTTGTGTAAAAAAGAAAATTGTAACTAAGGCTTAAAGCATGGCAGCACTTACTTGCATTGTGCATGATAATATTTAATAAGGTTCTGCAGAAGGTCCACACCTTTTTTTGTCTTGATTTCATTAACCTTAATAAGATACTGTATAGACAATGGAAAACATTGACAATCATGTATCACAACCTTCAACAGTTTTCAAATAATAAAACATCATTTGCTCAATGAATTAAACTCTGTGTTTAACCTGGGTGCTGACCCATAAAACACCACTCTATCATTGCTAAACAAACTTTAAAACAGATAACAGTTTATCTGGCCACTCCATAAAATTTTAACACCCCAAAACATAAAGGAAATCCAAGAAAAAAGTTTCATCCTTTAGAACTGTCTAAATATTCCCATTTTTAATGCTACTGTAGTCATTATTGAAATATTCTGAAAGTACAAACACTGTGCAATTTAAAGTAATCCCCACTAAAATGTAATAAAAAGAACTATTGATATAAAAAATCAGTTTTATGGAACTAAGGTTATCATTATAATTCATCACTTTATAAGAAATTTTAGAAGGCTTCAGAAAGCATATTAGAAGAAAGATATCAAAATACTGCTCAGCCATAAACCTGATAAAATAAGAAATATTTCCACAATGTATTTTTAACCCAAGAACCTTCCCACAATAGTCTAAAACCAAGGAAAATTAATAAAACAAAAAGAAGCCAAGTTTTGTTCAAGAGTTGCTAAAATAATTATCTTTATGGCTGTACTCTGTCACATTAAAATAATTTCCTCCCTCCACCCCCATTAAACAGCAAAGAAGATTTCACCACCTTCAAGTAAGGCCCACAAGGTCTGTTAATAGTAAGTTATGGTGTTGCAATTAAAAACTGAAATTTGTTTCTTACTTCACACATCTGTAGCTGAAATAGCCGCCTTTCCTTCTCCATTTCCTCTGCTATCTCAGCTCCTGTTATCTCAGTTCTTATCATCCCATGCTGTTTTGCATGTTCTCTTTTTTCCTTTTCAATCTTTGTACTGAAATTTTAATTTGAAAACATTTTAGAAAGTTCCTTCTACTAAAATGTGATCTAGCATTATTTAGGGAAAAAATAATAATGAAGACGTATCAAAGAAGACATCCTGAAGATCAGCTCCTCTGCCAAATCCTGTATATTTTAAGTCTCCAGAAGCTATTGAGCCATGAAACTGCCCTTCTTTCAACTCTGTTCTCTAACTTGGGGAAAACAATCAGTAATTATATAATAATAACAACAATAACAATACTAATAATACTACTAATACCACTAATTATAATACTAATGATACTACTACTACTGATTCATTAAAAAAAACCCCAGCACCACAAAAAACAAAGCAAACTGGGAGAAAAATACTTACAATTTGGTTTCATAATCTTTCCAGGCTTTGTCAAAAGGTTTTTTGAGGTCCTTAGGAAATAGAAAATTTTCTTAGAACATTTTTAAAACTTTGTCTTCATAGTTATCAAGTAATAAATAGCAACAAAAATAGTGTTTTCTTTAAAACTTTTCAGACAGTGGTTGGAAAAAAATACTGGATTTGAATCTTGTAAAGTATTGCTTTCCTGTGCACATTAACATGGTAATTTGCAATGAAATTTTCAAGAAGCATTGCAGTCATGCCAATTTTTTTCTTTGTACTAAATACAGAATATTAATAAATGCCAACGTAAGAAATAATCTCATAAGTGAAAGGAAAACAGTCACTAGACAGCTGAACATAAAATAAAAACTTAGTTTGCAACACTTACCCCTTTAACACCTTTTAAGTCTCCTTTTAAGAGAGAATCCAAAGTGAAAATAACATTGTGGCTTAAACCCTGGAGCTAAAAACAAAAATATTATCATTCAAAAGGATGTATTATGATCTTATCAAATTACTGGCAACAAGTCTTTGAACTTCATTAATCAAGTTGCAATCACCTCACATTTCTAAATTAACACTAAATTCAGGTCTGGGAAGAATTAATAAACATTTACTTGCATGAGACATAGAAACATTATAATTAACATTTACTTAAACAAGGTGACCTAAATGCAGAATTTTACAAATGGCACATAAGCAAAGTTCTGAAAGCACTTCAAGGTAATATTCATCCTCTTGAAGCAAACATTTGGGTAGAAATGTCTCCTATAGTCTCCTGAGTAAGAAGCAAGGACCTGCTGTGCCACAAGCAGGCAACACACAAAGCATGTGTTAATTCAACCATGAACAGAAGGAGCCAACAGAATCACCAGCTCTTTGAATATCTCCCCCTTTTTGGGAACACTGATCTTTCCTTGTCCATTGTGTAAATCTGACATCTCCTCAAACTCTCATGAGTTTAAATTTCACCCTACTGAATTCATGCCTATTTGAATGTTGGCAAGAATATCAAAACAACCACTCAAACGGGTTCTCCAGGTCTAGTGTTCCACTCAAACTCCTCATATATTCAAAAGACACTGCAGCATTTTTCATTTTTCCAGGTGTATCCGTTAAGGATAACCAATTCAAGCCATTAATTTTTGGCTTGAAACAACTGAAGAATAGCCAGCTAGTATGTCAGCTATAGGAAAAAAACCAAAAAATCAAGGCTAAATAGCAGTGTACCATTCCAATATGGTAATTATTTGGAATCATTTATTATATTCTTGAAGACCTGATAAAACAGTAGCCCAAATGAATTGGAAACACATCCGATAAAGCAAAACAGTCTCATGTATAGAGCAAAATAAAGGAAAAAAACCCTTAACAGACAGAAACACATATGACAGTTTGGTGAGGGTTGAGCAAAAAAGATAATTTGCCTGCAAAGATTATCTGAGGACATTTACAGGAAAGAGAGGTAGAGGAAAACAGGCTTTAAACACTTAGAAAAAGGCAAGCACCATGTAAATTTTCAAAAAAAAAGTATTCTGCAAGTGCTACAAATGTTCTGCCCAAACCTCATCTAGATCAATGTAAAGATATTGACACACGCATTTTCATGTACATAGGTTTTTATACATCCTTTAAATGCACTACTATAAGCAATTACTGCATAAAGAATGAAACCTGAATTGGGAAAGGAAGTAGAAGTAAAAAAACAGAGAAACTGATTCTGGTCAGACACTCAGAATTTGCTGAAAACACATAAATTTATAAAATCTTAGACAAGGTGTCTTTGTGTGTCCTTCTTATAAGATAATATTAATAATAATGACTGGACAACTTAACTGTTATAGATTTTAAGTTTCAGACATTATATTTAGTGATGACATCAACAGTTAATAGTAAAAACTGCCAAGCAACTTATTTGGCCTTGTTAAAATGATTAACGGACATGCTTTTATTCTTGCCCTTGTGTGCTGAGCAATCATTTCAAAATTATGCTTTCCAAAAGTTGTGTATCTAATAAAAGTTGCTGGTTTTACTTCATAGTAAGTGAATATGACTCTCAAAGAAGTCACTCTATAATTGACAAAGAAGAAAATAAGTTATTTTGTATCCTCCTTCTCATGAAATAGCTATAATATCACAATTCATATGAAAATTTTAATGAATCATAATTGAAGTTCAAAGATTTAAAAAAAAGAATCCAAATTTGTGAAGCATTTTTTTCATTGTCTACTGTGTAGCTCTAGTCCTTAGTCATCTTTATGTCTTTGAAGACCATTCATTATTTTATTAAATAAGGCATCAACAATACGTTCTAGGTAAAAAAGAAAAAAAAAATCCCAAACCTCTTATCCTGCCATTTATCTTAACACCTCCTGCCATTTCTCCCACTAACTTTATCAACATAAGCCTCAGCACCTACTTTGGGGCTTTATAAGTGACACTACAGAGTCCTCCTCTCAACTGCTCTTTCACCGGACCTCAACTTCTATTTTGATATCATAAATGTCTTTTTTTTCTTTCATTGTAATCTTATTAAACAGAATGATGCCTAAGAATAACAAAGCAGAATTTTCTATCGTGGGGAGAAGAAAGGAGAAAAAATAAATGGTTTTTAAATGCTGAGACAGTTGTAAAATAAGTTTATTGTCTATTTGATAGTGATGAATGAAGTACATTAGTGAACAACCTATTCTGAATCCTGTCAAGAATTTAGATAGATAATGCTTCATAATCTAGCTGTAATAGTATAATGTTCTGAATAAGTGTGGTTTCTTAAATTAAAAGTGTGTTTTCCTTTTGATCAGCACAATTTTAAATAAATAAATAAACCCTGACATCTTGTTTGCTAGTTAAAATAGGTTAAAATTTTTTGTGGATGCCCCAATAGAAATGACAAAGTCCACAAAGCTTCCAAAAAACTTGAGTTCTAGTCCCAAACTGTTTTTCAACTTCACTTTAATTCACATTCTAAAATACTTACTTTTAATTGTGTGCTAAATTTAAATTAAAGAAGGTCAAAATAACCCAGAGTGACAGAAGTCTCCACAGAGGAAAGCAGAAAACTCAATCTTGGGCAACTGTCAAAGCCAGGGAACTTTGCTACAGGAAGCTTTGGTGTGACCTACAGCAGTTATGGTTGTGTTAGGGACTCTAGGAAGACAAGTCTGTAATACCACTTGTACTTCACACACCAAAAAAGCTTGGAAATAAGTTCAACTATAAGAAAAATGTAAAACTGAAGCTATGACTTTCTGAATGTGACAGCTACAAAGCCCATGAAATATGATTTCACAAGAAATATGGCTTCATTACTTTCAGTGTTCAAAGATATTTGCTGTGACTGTAGTTTTATTATGCAGCTTTCAGAAATAAAAGCCTAAGGCAAACTTTAAATGAGACAAACCTTTAAACCACCTTCAAAAAACTGGTATTTAGGCAATAGATGCTTTATATTCTGCAGGGAGAGGGGATTGTTAACACCATTTAAGCATGCTCAAATTGTTCTTTTTTCTTCCAAAAAGTGAATGTTTCTCCTTTTGTGGTAAAACAAAACAGCCATAACTAATGATACTGTATTTTTAACTGGAAAGACTTCAAGTTAAGGGATGATTTAAAATTAAGGTCCATGAGGTATGTATCACCATCAATCACTTGAGAATGATGACTCAAGTGATGTCTCAACATTTATATTACCTTCTTAACTGCCAATTAACAATCAAACACAGAGAGTGCGTAATAACACCCTTTAGAGATCCTCTCTGCAGAAATTGTTGGTTTTGTTTTTGAAAAAAACTGGAAGCATCTCAAAAAGTATCATTAGTCATCATGATCATGCAGCTGTTGTATTATACTTCATTTTGAAACAAATTAAAAGCTAAGAAAGTTTGAAACTCCTCACCAGGTTCTTCAACAGTGTTGATAATTCTTTAGTAAGTGTGGAAAATTTTACAAAAGCGGTGCCAAGATCTGGATTATCCCGACTTAAAAAATTACTTCCAAATTTATCTAGTACTTGTGCATAGTTTTCTTCATTTTGAACGTGATCTGCAAAGAAAAATCAAAAGTCAGAAAGGTTTTTTGTAGTCAGTCGATTATAATTTTAAGCTTAGTGCAACTTAGCGGCAAACTAAGTAATAAACAGTACTTTGAGAAAAGCCACAAGTCAACACATTTACTGAAAATTAAAATAATTTTAAGATTAAAAAGAACTATTTAGCAATAGACATATATATGCTTTTTAAATCAGCAAATTGAATTTGTAATACAGAGATGAAGAAATATCTGCAGCTATTGACAGAGTAATAAGATCAATAATATATCAGTGAAACAATATGAGCTCATTTTGTAAACAACATTGGAATTTAAAGTTGCCCACTACAGGAACTTTAATGCATATGTGAACTTTTCTTTTGAAATGTTGGACATTTTTACAGAATAAAAAAGTCAAAAGTATCAGATATAAGAGTAAGGAGACCAAGTCTGAATCTGACTGCAAGTTCAAAAGAAGAAACATCTTACAAAGGTTCCTTTTCTGCCTGCTTTATAAACTGAGTTATCTCAGATAATGGAATGTGTATTGGTACACAGCCAAGGACTCATTTCAATGTATTTAATAGCAAACTGCACATACAGAGAGGTCAAAACCAAGAAGATGCAGTTGAAGCCAGTGAAAGTGAGAAAAATCCTTGACTCAAGAATGAATTAGAGACTGTTGTATCTGAAATGTCTTTCCTGCTTCTATTTATTTTCCTTTCTGGCATGTGTTCATATAATTTTCGTTACTTCCATTTTAGTATCTTTAAATAGAAAATTTACCTCTACAGCCCTTTGGGAAAGACTTTAACACCTTTATCTCTCTTAGAGGATATTACTGGTATTAATTAAATCAATATTTCACTCTAATGAGTCTCCTAGCCTTACTATGTGGGCTTTTTTCTGCAAACCACAAACACAAAACCACAGAGCTACAGCACAAGTTCTGTGCAATGAAAGGGAGGAAGGGAAAGAGGGAGTAGTTGGCAATAGATATCATGTTTTTTCCCCCAAAATCTGAAAGTTTTATTTTATTCAAGTTGTTATATTGCCTGAGAGCATCTGAATTACAAGTTATGATTCAGAAGAAAAGGAAAAAAGTCATAGGTTTCAAACAAGTCTCATGAATAATGTCTCACAATGCACAAATCTATTTGGACATTAACAAACAGCTGATAAAGGGTTAAACAGTTAAGTCTTCTAAGGTATTGCAGATACTCAAACAACAGTGCACCAAAGGTTCAACAAAAAAATTTCCAAACCTGTTAAAAAAAAAGTACAATCCTTATTTACCATTACCAAGCCCCAAAGCTCACACATCACACCATTCATATTGTAGATCAGATATTAATACCAACGTTTTCAAAAGGCCAAATATTTAATCATATGCTAATACAGAGCTGCAATTCAAGCTGTATGTTTTCAAGAAAACTGTTCCACAAGCATACAATTTTAAACAAATAGCTTAACACTGAATCCAAGGAAACCACTATGTAACAATAAAATATGCATTTTGTTTTACGTAAAATCTTTTGCATAAATATACACAGAGGACTTTATCTATGAAGGAGCTTTTGCTTAGGCAGTCTTGAGTGAGTAAAGCTCAAGAGTACCCAGCTGTGCTGAAGGAAAAGGAAGGAGAATGGAAGGCTGGAAAGAGCCCTCCTAGATGGAATCCCTGTCCCTGCTTGTGAAGCACTTTTTACCCCACAGTATTTCCCAGCATTTTGATTTTAAGCCCTGTGTTGTTTCATAGAGCATTTTTAAAAATGACTTCGTAAAGAAAGTGACAAAGAGTTGAAGAAGCTTGTTTCATCTGTGGAAAGGCAAAAGAAATTCCCGGTCAGAAAGAGGAAGCAGGAAGCAGATCATTGTCCTAGAACAATATAGCGGAAATTCTCAAGAATCCCAGACTACAAACCACCTAAATCTAGAAATGAACCTTCGATGGTGAAGAAAAAGGAATACTCCTGCATTTACTGCTGTAATTACCATGCATAGGCACACAAAATGCAAGTGCTCTGTAAGAATAACAAATTTTCAATTTCTACACAAGTATTGATGTAAATCTTGTAAAAGGAGATGAAATATTTTCTGTTGAAAAGGTAAGGCAGTTCCCTACTTGACCTTAAATGCACATAACTTGAAAAATCTGCAACGTGGCCTATGCTAAAATACAACATGTGAAACCCGACATGCTTAGAGCAAAGAGCATCCTTTCATCTCACTGTAGGTGCCTCATGCAAACTCAGAAATTACTCTCTAGTGTCCTAATAGACCTTTCTTTGCATACAGAAAGCCATAATGGGCACGACAATATTTACTTTCTTAGATACAAGTCCTCATACAAGACTTTAATAACCCTGAGAGTGAGATGGGATCACTGACAGCAGTACATGCAGGGAATAAGGTTTGTCTTCCAGAACTGAATCATGTCTTTTCAATATCGTAAGCAATGCTCAGCACTGGGATGAAAATAGAACAGCTTCCCCAGCCAAACATCCTGCTCCTTCAGCAGCTCCCTGAGACGTGCCAGAATCACGGACAGCTGAGGATGGGCTCTGCCCCCACTGACGAATGCAGCTCCCTTCAAAGGGGCCTCACTAATCATTCCCTTCCCAGTGAGATCTGGCAAGGCCACCAGCACCTGAGCCCATGCTGAGAACCCCACTAGAGCGTGGCAGATGTGGCATAAACCAACATACTGGCCTGAATAGAGCTGTTGTATTTTCTGAGCTGGAAGCTGTGCATCTCCTCCATAACCCACACCTTCGATTCTGGGCAACATTCAGCACAGAATTTACCTTTGGTTTGAGAAAACCCTCGGCTCAGCGCACAAGGAAGTTGTGGCACCCCTTACATCTGAGCTCCAACAGGTATATTGAGGAAACCTTAAGTGTTAAGAGGAAATAAAAGGAACGCCTCTGGAGATGCGGATCCAAGCAGCTAAGGAAGGAAAGGCAGCCACGGCAGCTTTGCAGCAGCCCTTTGCTGCACAGCAGCACTTGCCAGGAGCAGGGAGCACATGTGCTCTGAGCTCTGTGGAGGCACAGCCTGAAGGACTCCCAGGGCTGAATCCCACCTTGCACTGCATTCCCAGGCAGTCACCTGCAGCCGTCTATGCCTAAAGTGACCTTGTGGTAAACTTCTCCCAGGAAAACACAAAAGACTTAAATCAGGCTCCCAGAATTTATATTTCTTCACTGGAACCCACAGCATTCATTAAATTCTATGTTTATTTCCCACTCAAAAATGACCAGAATTTTAGCATATGCTTCTGAGCCCACTAAAATGCCTGTCTACTTGTGCATATTAAGTAAAGGAACAGAAGTACAAACCATGAAGAGAGGTTAAAGGATAGCCTTTATATGCTGGACCTAGAAAACACATCACAAAAATTAAAGCCTTAAAATTTCCTTCCTCAACAACAGTTTTGTTCAGATATATTACCCTGCAAACACTGAAGAACACAAGCACAAAAAAATTAGTTTACAGAAGAAAAACACTACTCTCTTTTGTCACTGATTATACTTTAATTACACTCAAAGAAACATTGAGACAAAGAATGTCTAAATTAGTGATAATTAATTCTTCATATGTGGTTAAATTAAAAAAAATAAGAATTAAGTTTCAGAATTTTGATCAACTTTAGATTATTTTCAAGCTGCACTTATAAAACAGCTTTGTTCCACGGGTAGCCAGAGGAAAAATAACCAAGGTCAGAGCCAAGATGCATTTATGAATGAAAGATGACTCAGAAAGGCTTTAGAAAAGCAAGAAAGCTGGCAAAGTTAAAAAGGATGGCAGAAATTATTTGAAATAAAAAAACACCCTTTCTCATTTTGTTCTTCACTAAGCTGAAATATAATGAAAAAATAATAGAAAAAAAATTATTTGACCACCATACAATTGTCTGAACTTGATAACAGTAACGCCTTCTAGAATGAGATTGTTCAAGGAAAAAGTAATAAAAGCCTCTTTCAAGATATCAGAGCAAGGAGCATCTCAGTGAGTCTGCAAGGTTCTCTAGATCATCACAGTATAAGAGCATTGAGAGATAAGCCAGCCCCAAAAAGTAAATTACTTCTTTTTGCATCTCAGCTCATCACTGACATGCTTGAAGAAATTCTTATAGAAGAATTTTCTTTCTTCTCTGCTTCAGAGGATTTATTCCAAATCTAACAGCAGAATTCTTAAAATCTGATAACGTGCAATGGCACATCACTTAGATTCATGTACAAAAGAATAAAATAGGCAAACTATGTAGCTGCAAAGTAACACCTCTTATTTATACCAGCCTCAACACTACAGGAAGAATGAAAAGCAAATATAATAGCTATTTTTAGTAAGTTCCAGAAAGAACTGAGGATTCAAGTATGCACCAGCAGCAATATTGCTTATATATTCCCTGGGAAATTTGTAGCAACTACAGCGCAGAATAGAATTGGTGGACATGTGGATGAATACAAAATGCTGAACAAGAAACACATTTTAAAAAAAGAAAATTTTACTTTGAAAATCTCCCACCTCTAGGAGATGAATGAGCATATCGGGAGAGGAAGTCCACATCAAATTACTGCTTTTCCAAGAAATTCTGTCCCTCACAAAAAATACTGAAAGGAACTAAGCAGACTAAGAGGGATGACCCTCACAAGGAGGAAAGACAGGCCAAAAAAATATGTGGAGGAAAGGAAAGAATAAACATGGGCAGGGACAGCCTCCTCCTCAGGTGACTTAAGGCCTGAGAACATGAACATGTACTGGGAAAATTCGCAGAGAAGCATTTAACTAGATTGATGCAAGACTGAGAATGCTAAAGATTTACATTAATTCAAATTCCTTGGACAAAATAAACTGTAGAAGTCCATTAAGAAGTAGCAAACATCACTCAAAATTGTCACAGAAAATATAATTTCTGACTCAAGGTAATTCCTGGTCTTCATGTCACTGTGAGGTGAGAAAGTCCTAAACAAAATAATTAAAAAAGAAAAAATCACTCCATCTTTGCACCATTTTTCTACTTCCTCAAGCATCTGCTGTTGAACATTGTGGGAGACCATGCAGACTGCTGATCCAACTCAGTACCTTTGGTCTTGTATGGATTTTAAGTTTTTATTTCTCCATCATGTAAACTCTTTTGATTATATTTGGCAGTTATCCAAGGGAAGTAATGAAAAAGAGCTACTGAAAAATCTACAACAAAACTAATTGTGTAATCTACTGCTATTATAATTCAATCCAAATGTTATGGGAAAGGAAGTCAAAACAGATTCTCCATTAAGTTCAAGCACCATTGCCATAAGATGGGTTCCTAATTACAATCGATCATGCAGAATTAAACAGCAAACCAGACAAGGAGCAAGTGGTGAGAAAGAGGTGTCCATTTGTGTGTCTCACTGGACTTCATAAACAGTTCCTTCCCATACAATACTCTCAGAAACGAAAATAGGGGAGGGACCTTTCTAACGGATTTCTATATTTCTGTGTTGGTATGTTTTCATTTCCACAGCAGTAGCTCTAAATGTAAATATGACAAATGGGTGAGGGATGTGCAGGAAGAACAGAAAGTATCTGGGTGACGTTAAAGCTCTTTGTAACAGAGCACAGTCCCTTGTGGTCCACAATTCAGTGCCGAAGAGGAACAAACTGACACATCAGAAGGTTCAGCCTTTCTGAAGAATTCTGTATGAGACACTGCACTGTGTCACTGTCACTGTCCAAATGTTAGTTCAGGAAAAAAAAAGAAAACCAAAAAACTAAACCAACAACAACAACAAAAAACCCCCCAAAAAACCAGCAAAAAACACCCTATCAAAACAAAACAACCCCAAAAACAAAACAAAATCACCCCAAAACAAAAAAAACCCAACCAACCAACCAAAAAAACCCAATAACAAAAAGCCCAAAAATAAAAAGAAAGAAACAAAAACCCCAACAACCCAAAACCACTATAACCCCAAAATACCTAGCTATGGCTTTTGGTAGAGTATGAATTGGATTACTGAACTGAAGAAAGAATTTCTATTGCCCCTGAATAACCCTTTCTCACCAGTTCAGCTGGAGTTCTCAAAGGAGATTATGAAGCAGAAGAGTACTAAAAAACTTTTCCTACTCTAGCAAATTAAATATGGTCTTAACTTCTAGCAAACTACTAAATTTGTAAAACAAAATTCCAATTTTGGGTTCTCAAAATGTTGTTAGAGGCTTTCTTTTGAAATATAAAAATAGCCACATAATACTTTCTTGAACTGATAAACCCCAATTCATTTTACAGCTGTTTCTGGTATGTTTTACTTAAATATCAACAAAATCAATTTTCATCACTGAAGTATAAGAAACTTGCCTGTACAAGGAGGCAAAATGAGCTGGAGTTTTAATTCAGTCACTTTATATTTACATTTATTTTTATGAGGTTTCACATGTATAACATGTTTTTCATCTTGGTTTTACTAATCCCAGTTTATCAATCACTGCATGAACTGACTCCTGCACACAGCTTTTCATTGCAACAGAACCTATATCAGCAGCATTCTGAAGAGGGAGCCAGAGGATTATGCATAATGCTTTCTTGAGCCAAAAGAATTCCTACTAACTCATACCTTTGAAACAAGGCTTGTTTAAAAAGAAAAAAGAAAGAAAGAAAGAAAGAAAGAAAAAATATAAAAGAAATAATAATAACCAGCTACCCATCTCTGCTCCTTTTTAAATGCAGGGCACCCAATCAAAACCATTAACCCACCTTCTATTGCTTTTATCCAATGCAACTACTTCTTCATATAGTACTGCCCTACTTACAGGCCTTGACAACAATATTATTTTCATCACAAGACTCAAACGATAGATGAACTCTCTAGTATCATTAATATATTTCAAAACAGGCAGAACACCTTTAATGTGTTCTACACTTCTCATCAGTCTTGAAACTCAGATTTTGAAACTGCTTAACTAAGTTCTTTCAAATAGAAAAGCTTCTTGGAGCATCTGAATACTTCTAAAAGCATAAAACTAAATAGACACGCAACAAATACTATTCTCACTTTGTATCAGGCTTCACAGTCTATTGGGAAAATATTTATCATCAACTGAAATCACAGAAAAGCCAATTAAAAGCATGGTGCTAACAAACCAGCATCAGTGATTTGCAAATGAGAATAGTTAAGAATCTACAAGACATTAAAAATTACAGACATTTCCATAAACACAGAAACTAAGAGCACTCAAAGGTAGCTCTGTATATGGAAAATATTTGCTACACTGATTATTATTGCTAGGGAATTGGAACTGAGATTTTCTAAAATCCTGTATTTACAGCCAGGTTATTGGAAGGTGCACAGCTCTGTTACCCTATCTGCCTTTGGCACAGTGTTTAGAATGTAAGAGAAACTGAGGTAGAAATATTAGAGTTATAGCATTTTTAAAAGTGAGTTTTTATATTGATAGGTTTGATCATAATTTTTTACTGCATTCAAATTGATTATCAATTTATATTCTAGCCAACTAACCTCTCAACAAAGTAATTACTATAGCTCCAGTAAAACATCAACAGTGTCTTCAAACAAGCAAAATAATTATGTATCTCCACTCTTTTATGTAAGAAGGGAAATATATAATGTTATGAAGGGAGAGCAAATGTTGACAAAAAAAAAATCTACCTGTGGATATTTCTTTTCATTTATCTACTTTTTAAACTTTTAAACAAGTTCTAAATCTTATTTCACTTGTAAGTGCTTTCTATAAATTCAGTTGAGAACACTTTTTTGGCATTGTTCTAGTTGAATGTAACTGCTTGAAATATTACGACAGCAGGAAAATTTACCCATGGGAATTCTCCTAGAGGCCTTTGAGAAGGAATATGACGGTCAAAGAACTGGAGAGCACATTAATCTGATGTATAATCAGAAGTAAAGAAAGAAAATTTTTAAGTCCAAATACTCCTAAACAGAAAAGCTTTTCTTATGCCAGACATTTTAACAGGGTTAATTACAAGAATTGCAAGACATCTCAAACTTGAAATTAAATGCTTTGGCTCTCACGTAAAACTGAAAACAATGTCTTACCTTGCCCCGAACTATATATTGCTTTCACAGATTTTTTCACCTTCTGTAGTGCAGTTCTGTCTTGATCCAATGCCTAGAATAGCAAGAAATAAACAAACTTTAAATATTTACTTCACTGATTGCCAGAATATACTAACAAATAAAAAGAAACCCACAAAATAAGGAGTTTCACAGGCTGGAAAAAGCTGCAGGTACAACTGATTCAGCCTGTGGGAAGGTCTGGGGTCTTTCAACCCCTTCAAGATGAATTAAAGAATTGAACTGAAAATGCTCTGACAACAGAGTAGAGCAGTACTGACAGTGCTAGAAGAAAAACACTATTTAAGTTTTGCAAAGGACAAAGCATTTATTCAAATTGCATTATATTTTGGAAAATAAACCTAGAACAACAAGAAATAGCAGATGCTTCTACACTAGTCCTATAGTTTCCACTACAACTAAATTGCTTGTTAACATCTGTGGTTCTCCCACAGTAAGTGTTTAACTACAGACACAGATTATCACACTAACCTCTTGTACCAAATTCCACAACATAACAAAAGTACAGCAGATGAAAAGTAGCAAATCAAAATAAAAGAATAATATCTGATTTTGTGCAACGTAATGTGACTGAAAGAATATTTATAATAATAATATTCAAATATGAATTTTCAATATTACATCTTTAAGAATTTAAAATTTCTTGCAATAGCTCCAAAATCCAGGACAAAATGTTACTAAGTAATGATGAATTGAGGATTAGATTTCTAATCATGCATAGAAATGCTTAAATAGTTTGCTATATTTTTTCCCCATTTAGATCACAGGCAATTTCCCATCACCTAGGTAAAGTCAGATCAATAATTCCAAGTTTTAATGAAGCTGGCAGCGTTTGCCATATTATATTCACTTTCAAATCACTGGAGATTGGAGAACTTGCACTCAGAACCACTGTCAGGACAGCAGCCCAACTGAGCATGGGAGCTGGTAGAGACAACACCATTCACGCTGCAGAGACCCTTGCACAGCCATGTTATCCGAAAAGCTTAAACTCTGGGGCTCCTAGGGGTCTGAAGACTGGCAAAACAAGGGAGAACATCAGCTACTCCTACAGCAGTGTGTGTGTCCTCACAGAGGGACATCACCAGCAACACTGAGTGAAAGCCCGCCCCATAAGCAGACCGTTCACTGTCGAAACTGAGATGGTTCTGACAGTGAAAGCCTTAGAAAACCTCACAGCACCTTCCAGTACCTGAAAAAGGGGGTCTGCAAGAGAGCTGGAAAGGGAGTTTTTGCAAGGGCATGGAGACGAGAAGGGGGAATGGCTTGAAACTGAAAGTAGGTTGAAATTAGACATTAGGTAGAGATTCTTTACTGTGAGGGTGGTGAGGCACTCGAACAGGTTACCCAGAGAAGCTGTGGATGCTCCTAGAAGTGATCAAGGCCAGGCTGGATGGGGCTTTGGGCAACTTGGTCTGCTGGAAGGTGTCTGTGGCCATGGCAGCAGGCTAGGAACTAGATGATATTTAGTTTTCCTTCCAATCCAAGCCATTCTATGATTTTACAATTGAAGAACATTGCACTGGGCATTAAGAAGTTCCAAAAATCTACATCAGGAGCTCCAAGTAAGCTAGAGTGCTAAACATTAAAGATGATTAAATGTGAGGGTACCTCTCACAAGTAAGTTCCAAACACTGATGTTCCTGTGTGCGAACACTTAGAGATTCATACAGAGAGAAAGCAATTAATATATAATAGTTCTATTTTGGAGTGGCCCAATTTTAACCATATAAAAATGTTATAGCTGAACAATACATGATAATCTGTAACAAAATAAAATTGAGTGTTTCTGTTCCTTAACTGGAAACAACCACTTTCTCAAATCACACAACCACTCCTGTGGCAGCTAAAACGAAAACATTTGGAACCACAAAAGCTATATAAATTCATTCTGATGTTATTTATCTCTGGGCTTTTTTTCATTTACAGCAGAACAATGGATTAAAACATTAAGAACTGCAAACATCATTACTTCTTTTGCTCCCCAGTAAAATAGTGGGTTTGACTTAACTTACATCTTGCCAGGAAAAGTTACCATTTTTAAATGTAATAAAATATTGGGAACTCAGTGTTCCTTTCCAAGACAGTGCACAGCAAGTGCTTCCCTTTGATTCCTCTGCAAATGCTGTCAAAAGCTTTTGCTTCTGCCTGCCTGCTATGTCAGGCAGTTGCTATCATACATTTCTACTGAAGCTCTCTCCACCTTCAATGACCAGAAAAAAATAATGACTCACTTGTCTACTGAGAGTTTGAACACGGGATAAGAATTTGAAACCAATATTTTGAAAGAAAGACAATGGTTAACATTGATGAGATGGAGAGATAAAACTTTATCCTCAGGTCTAGTGTTGAAGCAAACTGGACACGCAGGAGAAAGAAACAAAAATAAAAACTCCAGCAAACTTTTTCCTAAAGTTATCAATCTAAAAGACTATGACAAGCAGATTAGAAAAATCTTCCAAATTGAATTTGCTATTGAATTAGATTTAATCACTAATGTGAGAGCAGGAGGAAAGGGAACATTCATTATTTTATAAGACAAATCACTGAGCAAAGCAATATACAAAGATGACATCCACAGCCTAAAGGTGCCAGTGATCTGAGTCAGAATGACATCACAGGCCAATTTTGTATTTTTATATTTGCAAATATGATATTTATGTGAACTACTTCTTCATAGTCCAAAACTATAAATAAAACACACTTACATAGCAGGTACACAAAACCTGTTATCTAGGGTTGCTTGGGTGCTTTTGGGTGTTGAGGCTTTTTGGTTGGTTGTTTTTGTTTTGTTTGTTTTATATAAATGGAAATAGTTTGTTTCCAAACTTAATACACTCCTTTTAGATGTCTTTTGCTGATAATTTTTAGCTGCACTCTGCTGCAAAGGAAATAATCTGCACTCAATGCTCAATTCAATTATTATTCCAGAGTAATATTACCTTCTCAGCATGTTAAATCAGACAGGAACAGCCTTGCTTTCCCTAGTTAGGGAAAAACAAGCTTTTGCAGTATCCATTAATTTTAATTTTGAGTATTTAGAATACTAAATATTTTAACTGCCTATCATAGAAGACACAAAATCTGATCTTCCATTAAAAGTGGCATACATATATATTATTGAATATCGCAATGTCTTAGAGAACCAAGGGGTCTCTGTGACAATCTCTAGGTATTTAGTGGCACTCCTTCCTACCTACTAAACTCTCCTTACCACCACCCACCCCTGGCAAATGCTTCTTTCTTCATTTCCATGATACCATCTTGCAGGAGGCCTTTATAAGTTCCACAGAAGAACATTTTCTTACTCTCTCACACATTTTGGAAGGACAAATCATTTACTAAAGATACCTGCACCACAAATTTGCTACCTTATTAGCTGACCAAAGCTTTATTCTTGAAAATGGTCATTCTGGAGACAAGCTCAAAATAATGTAAAATCAGTGTTCACCAAAAAAAAGCCCAAGAAACAAAACAAAACAAAAAACCAAAAAAACCACCACCACCACAAAAAAAAAAAACAAAACAAAAAAAAACCCAAACAAACAAACAAAAAAAACCAACCAAAAAAACCCCAAAACCCAGAGAGAGAAATGAAGGGGAAAAAGGAGAAAGAACACAAAACATCCACCACATTTAATCTGCTTAAATAAAATGAAGCAAGGAAAGGTCCTTGCTCCTCATTCTCAGCAGATTCTCTGGCACATGCCCTGTTGAGGTTTCCAGTTGCTACATTCCCTTATATTGAAGCTTATGCTCAAGAAGAAAATCTCCTGATCATTCAGCAGCAGTTCTTCTAACTAATCAGTGTGGAATTCCCCATATATATTCCCCAGATATAATTTCTCCTTTCTGCTAAAATATGGCTACTTTGAACCTAGCCAGCCATTTCAAATCACCAACCTGGTTCAAATCTGCACTGGTGAAGAAAGCAGCATCTCTGCTCCCTCATCCCAGAGCACTCAGTTGGCTACACCACGATCCAGCTCAGGAGCTGCTGTGGAGTCAATAGTCCCGTGAAAGCCAGGGGCTCCTTTTGAGCACTATGGATTCAGCTCACCTTCCATCAGTGCAGTACACACTGATAGACATTTGTACTTACAGATACCATTTCACATTCAGAGAAGGTACTTCTTGCAGCATCCTCCCTCCCAAGATGTACATTTATTGGTAGCTATTCATACTAGTGAATGGAAAACTTGTCCACTTGAGGCTATAAAACCAAATACATTTTGGGGTGGTAAGTCCCCCCAGTGGATCATTTCACTGATGTGGATCATTTCACTGATGTAGATCACTGAGGAGCTGCACATGCACTTTTACCAGCCTAACACAGCACACAGAGCAGAGCTGGGTCAGAAGACCTATATGCTGACATTCCCTAACCCACACCAGTCCTCTCTGCTAGACATTTTCCACTGCTGCTCACACAGACAGATACTGCTCTTCCCTCTCCTCAACCCTGAAGAGCTTGATCTCTTCTCAGTGAAAGGTATTTCTATTTTGGGACCATGTTCTGTTTTAATAGCTTCTAAATTTTAAACCAGAAATTATACTACAGTGCAGTGTGGAAAGTGATAGATTCTGGTTTGCTATCTATCTCTGAAGTAGTAAAAACTGGCAGGTCCACATCTAGATAGACCACTAATTGTTTCTTTAAAACCTTGTATCCTTTTATGCTGTATAGATATGTATATATTCATGTGCATGTGTGTGCACAAATACTAATATATATTAGAGTGTATTGGCTGGTATCCTTGCCCATGGCAGGGGGGTTGGAACTGGAGGATCTTTAAGGTCCCTTCCAACCCAAGCCATTCTGTGATTCTATATTTGTCCTGATGTGTTTGTACACAAAAGTCTGCATACTATAATCATACTTCTGAGTATGTGAGGTGCTTATTGCTACTACACATGAAAATCATGGTTTAAAAAGCACATAAACCTTTCTTTCTAGATTAACACAAAACTACTGTCCAGAAACCAATCACAAAAATTCTTTTTATGCATATTAAATTTAGCTTTTCTAGAAATCAGCACCAACCCAGAGGCATACATTTGCACAAAGGATGCTACTGCTCCTTGAGCCCACTAGAGCTACTAAAACATCAAATATATCTTGTGTACCTCACAAACCTTTACAATTTAAAGAGGGGTAAAAAACCTGCTAATTTCTGTTCCAGCCTTACAATAATAAAAGACAAAAGTGGTTCAAGACACTGACCATCGCATTAATATGTCAGTATATATTATTGAATATTATTAATCCCTTCAAGTAGATTATTATCCAAAGGAGATGCATTTTCCAACTGGAACAAACTGCTCATTCTTATATCAGAGGAAATTTAGAATTTCACACCATTTGCAGGAGTTTTGCCCTAAAAGATTCCATATCTTACTGCCACCAGAACCCACCCACAAAAATATATAGCAGAGAAGAAATGTTTTAAACCATTACAACATTTTGCACAAGAAAAACCCATGACAGAACCTTGAAGGTGATTAGAGCATGCACAATCTACGTACTCATCACAAAAAACCCTCCCTCCAAGTATTTTAAAAAATTAATTTCTTATATTAAAAAAATAATCCATGTGAAATATAAAAATATTTGAGGTTATACACACAAATGGGTGTAATGAATGCTTGGTAGTCACATGCCTGTATTGTCAGATACAAGAATAATTATTTCATGGAATGCACATGGATGATTTATTAGCTTCAAGGGACTAAAAGTAGTAAATCTTTCACTTAGCAATTTACACACTTCTCTAACCCTGGCACAGAAATTACTGCTGTCTATACTACAAAACATGCTTGCACTTTGCTCAAGTCCCATTTACAGAACCCATGGAATGAAGCAGAGCAATAGCACCTTACAAAGTCATGGCTGTTCAGAAGCAGTATCAGCTTTCCTCACAGTAAAATTGGATATACAATAAACACAGACTAGACAGCTAGTAAGTTACTGCATGCCACTGAAATTGCAACAACACAAACCCCTATAATTGCCACCGTGAAATAAAACCAAAAGAGAAGATTAGCATCAAGTGTTGGTCTCCAGTAGCTCACTCATTCAGATATGAGTAGACTACCAAACCCACCTAACTCTGAACACAGAGAAGTGACTCAAACCACACTACTTGTCTTTCCTTCTCCACTCAATTCATACTGGTCCTGCCAGTGAATGAACAGAACAATGAAACTTGTTTCCAATTGTTGGCCTCAGCACATGTCTACATGACAAAAATAGGGGTGTTAAAGTGTTAAGAATTTTCTAGAGACAATCTCTTTGTATAAAAGATGGCTACAAAAAGGTCCAGTTTGAACTTTTCCTGAATTACTTAAAAAAACCCAAAAGGGTCCCAATGAGAGGAAGCAAACCAAAACAACACATCAACAAGCACTTATCACTGTAATAACTGATGCCAGCATCATTTCATACACAGCCATTTACTAGCTGCTCCCAAGAGAAGATCAATTAAAAGGTAACATTATTTTTAAAATCTTATCTTTTCTCTGAAAATTGCAAGCTTTGAGTGTTTTAACCATAACCTAATGAAAAGGGCATTCAGTGATCAAACTGAGTAAATACATTTTTCCAGAAAATTTTTTTTCAGATAATGCCAAAACTTAACATAGATCCCATCAGCTGAACTTTCCTCATATCAGCTCTTAGCTACACGGTCTGATGCAATGCAACAGCCGCTCTCCAAACTCCACGTATGTGACAAAAAACACAAACCTCCAGAGCTGTAAAGGTCAGAATAGATGAGCCAGCTCATTTGTGTGGGCTCTTAAAAGAGCTGCAAAAATGTTAGCCACTTAATTATTCCCCAAGTATTACTCAAATGGAAGCACAGTAGATATTGCTTGTAAAAGTGCAGTATTGCTAATTGTAATGTGTTTTGACAATTAGATCCTTCTTTGCAACCAGACTCCTACCCAGCAGCCTTTTCTGCAAGACCAAGAATGTAGACACTAATCACTATCTATGTATGATTACTTCTGCATAAAATGATGTTAGCATCACATTTTTTCTAACGAACATGGATTGGATGTTGGATTTTGTGCATGCTCTGACACACCTGGGAAAGCGTAACAATATTTTGGGCAGTTTCTTCCTTTAAGTTCTCAGCTGAGTTACATCAATACTTCTGAGTTTAACTCATTTTGTGCACAAGGTACATTTAGAGATATCTGAAAAATAAGCTAAGATATTTGTTTCCAGGAATGTTGATGACACCGATCAGATTTATTTTCTAATTTCTGTTGTGTAGGAGATGCTGAAAAGCCCACAAATAGTGACAACACTTGAAACCATCCAGTGACAGATAAAAAATTTCCCCCACAGGCTCTAAACCAGTTTCACTGGGTAGAAACTAATCTTGGGGATAAATATCAGAGAATGGTTTGGAAAACATAATCTAGTTCCAGTGCTCCTGACAAGGGCAGGGACACGTTTCACTAGACCAGATTGCTCAAAGCCCCATCCAACCTGGCATTGAACACTTCCAGGGATATGGCATCCACAGCTTCTCTGGGCACAATGGGGCATCCACAACTACTTAGTGACAATATTCTTACCTTTACACTGGCAACAACACACCTTGAACTAGCTACAACTGCTAGAACAGCTATCATTCACTACATACAAACCCCCTTCTTAAATTAGTAGCAGTAAAGCTGAATAGTATGAAAACCTAGAACAGCAAAATCAGTGAAAAAATCTTCCCAGTTTAAACATCACTGCAGCACAATTTCACCTATTTCTTACCCCAGGTGCTGGATAAACACATTGGCATGACTGCTGGGATAAAACATGGCTCCAGCTCAGAAACCAGCACACCCATAGCCAGGCCCGCAGCTCCCGAAGATGCCATCATACACATGTCCCAGGTTGCACACACGGCTTTTGCCGGCATTAAGGCTGCATAGCATCAGCAAGTGGTTGCACAGAATATAACCAAAAAATCTTCCTACATACAAATGTTCCTGTGTTTAAAAACAATGAGTGCTGTTGCACTCTACTTTTTAGAAAGTCATGGCATGCTATCAGTCTTTTTTCCTCAGAGGTGATCCTGCTTGTCCACATTAGCAATCTATTAAGTACTGTTTTAAAAGCACAAAGGGAATGAACCTAAACTAATAAAAGCCTTTTCTCTCACTGTGTTCTTGTGAACCTCTCCTTATGCTTTTTACAAAAGCCAGGGAAAATACATTGATTTGGGTGTGAGTATTGGCTACCAAATACTACCCTACAAAATAACATTTTTTCCAGCATAATTCATTGAAGATTCTTGTCATTTAAAAAACCCAACACAGTATGAAGTGCCATTTTCATTTAACAAAAATCTAATCTGAAAAGCTTATATGCGAGAGACATACCCAAACACTAACAAACACAAAAAAATAGAACAAGATTATTTTTGAGAACAATCAAACAATAAACTCATCAGAAGATGGTGAATATTTGAGGCAAGGTCTTTCAAAAGGAAACAAAGTGAGGAGAAGATGATATACAAACAGCATAAACATAATCACACTCCATACATGTGCTAACAGACATAGGGTCATTAGAAATGTGATTCTTAGCAACTTGAACTGGAAAAAAGCACAGAATTCTCTGGAAAATTTCTTCCTCCATGATATCAGACTGTAAATTTCACTAACAGGAGAGCTCTTCAGTTGCAGCACCAGAGTTAAATACTACAAAATATTTTTTGTCCCGTTAACTCTTTTCCTTCTTTTTCTGAAGCCACAAAATATTTTGCAGCAGGCTCTGCATTTAAGCCGTTATCCCAGTAACTCACAGGCATTTTCTGCTCAGGGAGGGAAGATGCACTAGATCAGGACTAGTTATTCTTACTGGCAGCAAAACTCTTCAAATATTGTACACAGTTTCCGTGAATGCTACAAAAGTCAAAAGTGACAAAAGGGGGATAAATGCAGCCTGTCTGTGGTGCTGCAGGCACACAGCACACTCAAACCTCATGGCTCCATAAACTCCAATCCCAAGTGGCATTGTCAGGATCTTCTGCCAGCCATTACTATTACTAGTAGAAATCCTTTCAAGAAAAAAAAAAAAATTGCCCTGGCTGAGGTGAGGGACCAGAAATGATCTCTTACTTGAGAACAGAAACAACTCATGCTCCTCCTCCTCCTAACTCCTGAAGAAATATTTAAATGCATACATTGATGGATGACTGCAATATTCCATTTCAGAATTATTCCATTCAGAGAAAAAAGTGAGTATATTAATGTACGAATATTTTTTTGTGCCCAAAAAAGAAATTTAAAATTGTGTCTATTTTTTTCAAAGCTGAAGATTTCAAGACTTTCATTAGGTTAATTAAAAAAAAAAAAAAAAAAAAAGGATTTCCAGTACAACACAGACCTTGAAGACTATTACAGCATTATGGGACACTGTTAGAGCTCAGTTTTATTCTGCTATTGGAGACTGCAATGATGGCAGACTCAATAAGATTTCATCTTACATCATGTTAAACGTTCAACCACCACCACTTATGAAATTCAGAGCTACATTTGGGTAACCAGCTAAGTGCTATCATCTTACAATCAATCCTCATTACAGGGTATAACACAGAATGACACTATGGGATAATAACAGGAAGAAAAATAAAAGCACATCTAGAACCAATCTAGAAAATAAGCATATATTCATTTTTTTTTCTGTTTTAAGATAAATTTAAAAATGGAAATGAGAAGTTTTACTCCATACAGTAGGAGTTGTGTTTCTAATCTAATTCTAATTCTACTTAGCCTAGACTAGAGAATTACAAAATGCATAAATGAGGGACTTTGAGTCCCCCCTTCAAAAAAGGAAAATAAAATCACAAGAGCATAATTTAGATGTGAAGCAATATTTTTTTTTTAATCTCAATGTCATGTTCTTTGATATAAACATATTCTCTGGACATACATAATTTAGTTGGAAAATTACAGAAAAGGAAACACCACAATCAGGATAGTCAAGTCCAGTACTTTAATAAAAGCCTCATCTAAAATCTTCTATTTTCTTCTACATTGCCTTTCAATCCACATGCAAAAATAGCATAAATTTATAGTAGAAAATGAGGATGTATACCTCATCTTCACTGCGGTACAGGAAACCTACAGACCTCTAAAAGCAATATAGGCTGAAAAAACCAAGCCATAGATGTGTGTAATACATACAATTTAATGATATATATGTTTAATTACCAGAAAAATTTTATATACAACTTAAGACCAGAGTAAAATCTGCTTTCTCAATATACAAGTGAAAAGAAGTGAGATGAGAAGTGATATCGAAACTAAAGCAAAGACCTGTGTTTGACTATACTCTCTAGGGTTTATTTTGGGGATGCTGGCACACGTTATGACCACTTGCAAACTGATTATGCATAGAAAAGAATTTCTGACTCATGTACAAGTGTATAAGCTACAGCAATCAATCAAGGGTTCAAGAAGAGGATATTTTAACACCACTGAAATCCTACAGTGTAAAGGCAACCTAAATTCCCCAAATTGTGTATATGACCTGCCAAGGTCATTGGGACAACACAGAATCTTCCACCTTCTCTCCCATACTTTAAATACAGTGCTGATTGTAAAGGTATTGTTTTAAAACCACAGTGGAACTTAGAAGAATCTAGCTGCAATATTCATAATTTTGGGAAACATTATGAGTACTTTGCAAGCAAACTGCTACTTATTTCACAACATTTTTTAACCTAGTATTGTGTTTGGTAAAAAAGTCCCATGCTATTTCTCTTTTATTACTGCATTAGAGAACAGATGCCCTTGGAGAATATTCTGTAAATGTTTTTAATAATATTAAGCTTCGGACATAATTTATAGCCAAGATCCTAAGCATAGCTAAATCACACTAGCAACAACTTTCTTTAAAATACTCAGACAAAAAGCATTCAAACTCCACAGATGCAAAAGCAAAAGTTAGTCAAAGAACACAATTTCCCCGTATATGCAAGACCTGAAGGAGAAGGTTCAAGTTCAGTGGAGGTGGAGAAGACCATGCACAATTATCCTTCTCTTCCTCAAGCTTAAAACACTTTTGCTAACACTTGTACTAGACACTCACAATGACTATAAAATAATTGTGTACCAAACTCTGCTGTGTTTATCTTTGTTTTATCTAAACAACAGTCTAAGTGATGAAGGCTGAGAGAGGTGGGGGAAGAGAAGGCTCTGGGGTGACATAGTACCTTCCAGTACCTAAAGGGGCTACAAGACAGCAGGAGTGGGACTTTCTATAAGGGCATGGAGTGATAAGGACGAGGGGGAATGGCTTTAAACTGAAGGAGGGTAGAATTAGTTTGGATGTTAGGAAGCAATTCTTTACAGTGAGGGTGGTGAGGCACTGGATCAGGCTGCCCAGAGAGGTTATGGGTGCTCCATCCCTGAATGTCTTCAAGGCCAGGTCGGAAAGGTATTTGAGCCACCTGGTTTAGTGGAAAGTGTCTCTGCCCAGGGCAGAGAGTTGGAACTGGATGGTCTTCAAGGTCCCTTCCAACCCAAATTATTCTATGATTCTATGAAGACGATATATGTCACTTCAAAAGAACAGAGGTTGGCAATAGCCTTCTCTAAAATAAGGAATATAATTTTTGTTTCATAATAGAGAAAGGAATGTGGGAAAGCAAATGAAAACCAGGATTGCTACCACAGGGTAACAAAAGTGCATGGACAAAGCTGATTATTACCATGTAGTTTTTCATGCTTGTATAGTATGCAACTAGAACATATAGATTCCACTTAAACATAGGACAAAGTAATGCCATAATTTAAAATCCATCCAAAAGACCAGTAATTACATACTTAAGTATACTTAATCAGAAACCAAGTTAATCACATTTTAGTCTAATATTTTTTCTTCTTTTAACTATACAATTCCCCCACCCAAAGCACAAAATTAAGACTAATACTAAAACCCATTAATATATAGTATTTATCATAAAATTACCTTGGTTCTCAAAATCGATTTATTCATTTCAGCCCACTCTAAATATTATATTAGCTAAATCTAATGGATGCAGCTAGTGCTTAAATAAAATTAACCTCAGTCAACATCAGTCTTAAAGACAATCAAGAAGTTTCCACAATCAAGGAATAATTTTACATAAAAACTAGACAAAGACACTAGAACAATAAGAGATTGATAGGCTGCAGTATTAAGTAACAGCACAATAGCTCTCACAAAGTTGTAAAGAAGAAGCTGTAAACACAACAGAAACTTCTGAATTTATGCAACAGTGTATTCTCTTGACAAACACCTTCAAATTTTGATACTATGGGACATGACACAATGTTATCACTAATAAATATAGTACCATTTCATGATCACTTTTACTGAGACAGAAAGACACTTTCTTCCTTTTTACATTTCTGCAGCTTCCTCATAGTATTTTTAATAAAAATTTAATACCTCCAAATGTAATTTAATTCAGTGGAGGCATATCAATGAAAATGGATTTTTCATCATTTCCTTAGGAAGTAACAACTTCTTCACATATCAGAAAATACAACAGATGTCCCACAATATACACCAAATATATCTGTATGGTTAGAAGATTCACTTTGAAACACAGAATGAATGTATAGAAAAAATGGTGAGTAATATAATGAAAATTTGGACAGGAAAGATGAAAGTGTTAAACGAATGAAGGTTAAAAGCAATAGCATTTCACATTCCAGCTGGTATTTTATGATTGAAAGCAACAGGACAACAGGCATCCCTGCAGGTTTTAGTGGAAAGTTAGAGTGATCATTTGCCTCAGTGGACCTTAAAAACATGGTTTTCTTGTTTCCCCTCTTCCAACCACTCATTCCCACTACTTTCTTTGTACCAGCACACTAGTGATCACAAAGTCAAGAACTTAGATCAGACTAAAGTTGCCTTTTTTTTGGTGCGTTATGGCCATTGCAAAGGAGGATGCACAACTGCACACATGGTGGCTTTAACCCCTTCAATGGATGCACAAACTTGCACACACAGATCAGTGTGTTCTTGTGGCCAAGAAGACCAAAGGTATCCTGAGGTGCATCAGGAGGACCCTTGCCAGCAGGTTGAGGGAGGTGATCCTGCCCCTCTGCTCAGCCCTGGTGAGGTCTCACCTGGAGTGCTGTGCTCTGTTCTGGGCTCCTCAGGACAAGGCAGATGTGGAGCTCCTGAAATGTGTCCAGTGGAGGAAAACAAAGATAATTAAGGGACTGGAGCATCTCTCTTACGAGGAAACGCTGAGGGAGCTGGGCCTGTTCAGCCTCAAAAAGAGGTGACAGAGAGGGGACCTCATCAATGTCTATCAGTATCTGCAGGGAGGTGTCAGAAGATGGACCAGGCTCTGGTCAGTGGTGCCCAGCAATAGGACAAGAGGCAGCGGGCAGAAACTGATGCCCAGGAAGTTCCACCTGAACATGAGGAAGAACTTCCTTACTGTCTGGGTGACTGAACACTGGAACAGATTGTCCAGAGAGGGTGTGGAGTCTCTCTCACTAAAGATATTCAAGAAACTTCTGGACACAATCCTGTGCCGTGTGCTCTGGAATGACCCTGCTTGAGCAGGGACATTGGACCAGAAGACCCACTGTGGTCCCTTCCAACCTTACCCATTTTGGGACTCCGTGAAAATTGCTGTGTGATCCGAGAAGACAGATTGTATTTCATATTTCAACTACATAAAGATCCATTCCATCTGAGCCGCATCCCTTGCAATCCACCTACTTTTAATCTGTGAAGATACACTATGAGACTGTAAAACTAGAATGCTTAGAAAACAACTCTGCCAGAAGGCAGCAATATCCATGCACACAGAGGTTGAATTCCAGCTTCTCCTTCACCAAGCAGGGGTGACTCTGTCTATAGATTTCCTGTTTAAATCTCATATTGTTTCTCTTGATTTTAAAATGGTTCTACCTTTCAGAAATTCAGTCAACTATTTAAACTACAGTAACTCACTGCTGTTCCTTACGCCATTTCTCATGATTTTCACAAGTGCATAAACCATGGCTGAAGGATGGTCTAAAGTTTTACATTTGCAGCTACAGAGTTACTGCACTTGACAATATCAATGGAGCAAAATCTGAAAAGCACTTTATGCAACTTCCAGTGTTCTGTATTATTAACTGTCTGGTAACCTGGTTTAAATACCTCCTGCTGCTTTTATAAGATCATTTATCTGCTACACCAGACATCACTCCAAGCAGACAGCACTTCCTCTCAGCACACTTCTTGCTCAGAGAAAGGTGGTATTTAATAACGGGGAGTTTAGTTCTGGAGGCCAGATGCTGGCCTCAATAGAGCACTAAACAGACAACAAACACTAAGTGGTGCAACAGAAGTTGTGGGAAATTGACAGTAGCTTTTCTAGAAATACTTCACCTTGAATTTCCTTTCACAGAGCAGCTCCTTCAAAAGTCTCACCTATTCCTCTTTCTTACCCAAGACAGTAAGTATAGCCCTTCAGATCTCTGCAGAGCAGCCACAGCAGGCACAAACTCCATCTCTAGAGAGGAGCACATGGCAAGACAGAGGCCAAGCACCCTGCCTGGCCTCAGAGGTCTATAAAAATCCCAAATGGCAAAGTGGGGTGGATATCCAATGGCTGAACACAGTCTGTTCTAACATAAAGGGCAGAGGACTTTAAACAAACCAGCAGGCAGCAAATTAAGAAAAAAAAAAAAGGTATATTGCTTTGTATCACATAGGGTGAGCTGTGGAACTCCTTGTGAATTCAAAAATTATGCATACTTTGAAAAATAGAAGACAAAATGGGTAAAGTCATGGAAGAAAAATTCAGTATGGCCTTTAAATATAAATTTAATATCTTCATTCTGACATATCCTGAGCTTCATGTTACTGGAGGTCATATTGGAAAAGGTATCTCTACAACTCTGCCCTTTTCCTACACTCTTCTCTTATCCTCTACTGTTGGCAATGTCAGAAAAGCTCCTGGGCTTTTATCAACTCCTGGACTACACCATCACAGCTGTTCTTCCCCTCACTAATGGCATTTCTGTTATGTCAGCTGTAACAAGAAGGAATTCACCAGCAGATAACCATATATGCACAATACCAGACAAACCTCAGTAAAAAGATGGAAATAAAAAGCCCACAAAAGCCCTGTAGAAAATTAAGACATTTTTTGCTCTTCAGATCTGAGAAACAGATATCATTGGAAATGCCCCAAAAGTTATTTACATAGAGAAGAGGGAAGATTTTCTGAAAGGTTTAACAGTAACTAAGCAGCAAGGAATTAACTGAACAATTACGTTCACCACAGCAATGAAACATCATATATTTTGGTTTTTAATTGTACATAACCCTTAGACATTACTCCAGTTCTACAAATTATATTGATGTGCTCCATCAAAATCAAATTATTAAACTCAAAGCAAAATACACAATTTGTTCAAAATTCCATTGCATATTTTACAGTATGTTTTAAACTAATGTAGTGGTTTGGTCCAAAATACTCATTACTGTTTATCTGCTGTGAGATAAGAATTAGGAGAAATGCAAAACAGGCACCAAACTTGAAAGAATATAAAGAAGTTTATTAACAGACCTAAAAGAGGAAAAAAAAAATTATACCACCTTCAGAACTCTCCTCCTCCCCCCACCTTCCTCCCTTCTCCCACTGACAATGTGAAAAGACAACCCTTAAGATGTTCAGTCTGTTTACCACTTCCATAATAACCTTGTTCAGTCCATTTAGAAAGAGAAGTCTCTTCTTGCTCATGCTATGAAAACAGTATCACAACGAGACAGCCGCCCACTTCCAAATATTGTTCAGTCCATTTAGGAAGAGGAGTGTCTCTGCCTGCGTGTGAGTCCTTTCCCCCGACTTGCAGCTTTTCCCGCAACTGCTTTCGAGGGTCCACTCTTGAAGTTTTTTGGGGTATAATTTTAAGGTTGAGCCGTTCAGAAACAAAAACAGAGGCCCTTCTCCTTCCCTGGGAGCAAAGGGTCTTCATCATCTTCATCGTTAGGACTATCTCTGGGAGCATCTCTAGGGACTGAGGTTTTCTCCTTTCCCATTTGGAGCAAAAGTCCTCATCTGGTTCATCTCTACGGACTGAGGTTTTCTCCTTTCCCGTTTGGAGCAAAAGTCCTCATCTGGTCCATCTCTCCCTGTCCAAACTTCTCATGAAATTACAGCTGCGTCAGCATCTGCCTATCTCAGCGCAGGTGCTTTTGCTCACGAGTTGAACACTCCACCCCCCCATATCTTCATGAAATTACAACAGGATACTCTGATATATCATAGCTTCACAAGAGAATTTCAGCTTTAAGCATCTCCTCTCTCTCTTCCCTCAGGTTTTCAGCTCTTCACAGCAATAAAAGGGTTAATCTCACCTCGGCCTTGCAGCTTTGCAGCTGGAATGTTGAATTTTTCTTATCGCAGTGGAGAGGGGGGAGAGCCGAGCCGCTCCAGCTGCCCACGGCAAGGCAGTGGGGGGGGTTCCATGGCTGGAACAGGTCCATGGCTTCAGGATGGCCGTGGCCCGGCCCGGCCTGGCCCGAGCAGGGCCTGGCCGGGCCCGCTGGGCCCTGCTCGGGCCCTGCAGCCACCTGTCCCAGCGCCGGAAACGAGAGAGAGCTTGGAGGGGGAGTTTGCCTATTCTTAAATGTGGATCACAGAGGTGATCACAACTTTAAGTGGCTTAGAGAATTGTCCATATTCAAACTGGCCAGCTGATAGGTTCTATCAGTTCCCAGAGGAAACTGTAAGCACCCCTTAGCAAGGACGTCCCTTCCGGGACTATGCTTGCTAACCTATGACAACTAAAAAAGAGAACAGAACCTGATTGTTTCATGTATAGATTGGAGAATGTTTTATATCATATAAAAAGACAAGCTGTGATTTCTTGCCAGTCTTTACAAGGATAGCTGTCTGATATTGTAACTTTTGCCCTATACCGACCAAGAGTGAAAGTTAATTAACTTCTTTATATGACTCAAGGACATCCAGTCTTTATGAAGCGAATGGAAAGTTACTGAACTAATGCATGAAATTGAAACACTAAGAGTAGAAAGTTTTCCCAGAAAGCCATTTTGTTTTAATAAAATCCATAATCCTTTAGAAAAAAATGAACTGACTGTTATTAAGTTAGCTCTTAGCCTTTTAAGATTAACATTTTTAATATAGATTTTTTTATACATATACTTTTTTGGAAAGAAGCTTGGTGCATCAGACACTGGAGAAACCTACCAATTAGAACAAGTAATGCTGCATTTGAGAAGTATCTACCCTGACCCAGAATGTTTTGACAAACAAACAAACAAAAAAAATTTTTGGTGAACATCTACCAGGAAAACACAATAAAATTCCAGTTTGTATCATCACAGGTTTGGACTAGAGGGTAGGGAAAAGACATGGTAGTGATGCTACCTTTAAATCAGAAGGTCTTGGTTTAATCACAACAGCTTTCATGCAACTCCAGCTGAAAATATCCCTGTTCAAAAACCAGTGGAACTGCATACCAAGAGAAATATCACTGCAAACTGCTTCTACACTCTTTCCATAAGCATCCATTTCTCACCTTGGCTAGAGACAGCTATGGGATGAGCAAGCAAAGGTACTTACATTCCCATGACCATAAATCTTTCCTTGTGAATTCACAAGAGAATATTGTAGGATTCTATTTTTGTCTTGGCTTATTACAAGTTACCAGCACGAAGCTAGAACAGAGTAAATCCTACACCTGGCAACTGCAGTGTTTCAAAGCTTTCATGAACGTCGCATTGTTTGCCTGCCTGCAAGCCAGTAGTGCACAGAATGCTAAGGGCTGTATCCGAGCAGGGCTGAAGGCAGGATGCAAATAGAACGGAGCAGTAGAAAAGAAAGCTGTGTGCAATGATGCAAAAAAATCCTATTGCTGATTTGTATTCTGCCTGAATACGAGGAAGAAAGTAAGAAAACCTCCAGCTCATTCACATGAGGAATATAAATAGAAGATTCAGTAAAGAACTACTTTTCTAAGCATTTGCATTTGGAACATGTTCAAATTCTAGTTATATACTGAATAATCATAAAAGGCAACACTTGTTAATCACAAAATTGGAGAGTTCCAGAATTTGGAAATAGACTGATTTAATGCCAATGTTACATACACTTTGTATAATATACAAAATAAAATCATAGTTAAATAAAATACAGTAGGGGATGGCAACTGCAGATAACCAGCTCCCAGGGTGGATGTGATTGTATGGTACATTTCACAATAGTTATAAAAAGATGAAAGGCAGAGCTTGAGGACCGAAAAAAAAAGGATTATTTTACAATCAACTGACAAAGTCATAGGCACTGAGGAAATAATACAAACAGAAGAAAAAGAAGCAGCACAGTGGAAAAGCATTTAAATACACACCATAATAAGGAAAGATGAACTGATTTGCAATCCTGAATCTTTTCAAGGAGTATATATGACTTGCACCTGCCTCATCAGGATGGTGCACAAAAACAAAGCCCTTTAGAGAACATCAGCAGGGAACTCCTAGGTGAAGCTTTGCTGTTGTTTAATGGAGGAAAAGCAAACAAACAACCATCCCACGTATCTGTGCTGCTCCATGAAATAGAAAACATATCTATAGCCACAAGTAGAACCCAGTATTAGGATAGGATCTGTGAAACAAAATAGCTTATGCACACAAGATACATTTCAAAAGCAGACCAGATCTAAACTGCTCAGTGCACTGAATGCTCAGTAACACCTGAGAGTGCATCCTCCAGTTGATTTTCATACAAAATTAAGCCAGCTTTGTCTACTATAAACCTGCTCCATGATATAAAACACAGAACAGTAAGAGGGATAATAAGGAAATTTCATTCAAAACAGCATTCATGCTCCAAACTAGGACACAGAAGTGTTGAAAATCAAGACCCCTATCAAAGACTTCTAACTGTCAGATGAGTCTGATTTTCAGAAGGAAATAGTTGGATGACCATGCTCGCTCATCCTCCACTTCTATAAATTTTATGTTCATTTCTATACATTCTATTCATTCATTATTCCTTGAAAGTGGGAACTGTGGGTTACAGGTTATGCAGAAAAGGGCAGATATGACTGAGTTACTACACAAAGGGGCAACAGACCCTCTTGATAACAGGATTCAGAGGGTTCCACAAAAAAAAAAAAAAAAACCCAAACCAAAAACAAAACCTAAAGTATACTCGTTATATCTCAATGAAGATTTACTATCTTTAGACATATAATTTAGCAAATAAACTTCTTTTGAACTGAAATCTGTAAAGATCCTAATGGGCATGTTAGATATATCCAGAGCCTACCTTGTACTACTCTTAACCACACCCAAAAGACAGCAGAGGAAAAAGACAACCATGCACACAAACTCCATCCAAATGGCTCATGTGTTGCCTATTCCAGCAGCTCAGTAAAGGTGAGGTTCCACATTCCTAGTTCTGGCCAAGACAAAGGTTGAGTGTGTACTTCCAGAAGACAGAGAGCACAAAGGGCTCCTCATGCCAGGCTCCACTACAGCTGACATGGACAAAAATCCATCCTTGCAGTGTGATGTGCCTCGTGCACATGGCCTTCAACCAGGCCTGAGACCTCATAGTGTCTGCAGAAGTTGGCCTGGACCTGTGAGTTGCTCTCTCAGCCAACTGGCAGATCTTCTGTTCTCTGTCTCTCCCGGATTTAAGGCTGCCTCAATACCTGGCTCCAAGCTGCTGAGCTGCTCTGCAGGCCAATACCAGCCCTGCTGGTGGTGCACACTGACACCTCCACACAGGGCACACGCTCCAGCTGATTGCACCCCAAGGTACAGGGGCCCCTAGGACCCAATGGTCCCCTTCCAGTTGGAACTGTGGGCTCACACTGGCACTTAATACTCCATATATACAAATGTATTTAGAAGAGAGCCCCCTCACCCAGCAATATATGACTAGCCTCTTTATTTCCCTATTCTGCTCTCCTATGCTTCTTCCGCTTCAAATCACCTCGAACCCTCCTTTATAAGATCACAAACCCTGCCTTTTGCCCTTCCCCTAAACATTCCATAATACATCCTGAAGAATTTATGGATGCTCTTCCCCTCCACCCCATAATAAATCTTGTGGACCTTACCACCTTCCTGTGGAAGACTTGGGAAGAAACAGGTCAGGATGCTCCATTTCTCAGACTATTTTCCCATCCGTTACCATTCCACTGGGTCCCTTTGTAGTTTTGGAGATAAGTCTTTTACCACACAGCCTAATTTATCCCCTGGCTTTCAGAGTAAAGCTAGAGAGGCCAGCATCATTATACACCTTGTAGCTCAGATACTTGGGAGTTAAGGTGATGTCATTTGGAACAGGCTATCCAGGGAACTGGTGGGGTTGCCATCCCCAAAAGCATTCAAAAGCATGTGGATGTAACACTTGAGGACACAGTTAAGTGGTGAACATGGTGGTGATGCTGGGTTGACAGTTGGACTTGATGATCTTAGTGGTCTTTTCCAATATTAACAATTTCATTCCATATAAAAAAAAAGTTGTTTTTTATAAAGGTCTATTTTAAAGCTGGTAAATCATCAGAAACCTACTAGGATGTACATGCCATTCCCTTTCTCCTTAAAAATGGAGAAAAGGAATTAATTTCTACAGCAATAAGGACTTGACCAATTAATGACAACTTCCCCACAGATCATATAGTGTAAAAATGAAAAAAAAAAAAAACCCACTCAAAAAAAAACCCCCAAAAAACCCAAAAAACCAAAACCACACAACAAAAGAGGAAGTCAAATCATGGCAAAGACAGGCATATTCTTACTCATATTGCCAAAGTGCCCAAGCAGAAGCCAAACTCCTTTGGGTAAGAACTCTGCAAGTGTCAAATGAAGTCTGTGATCTGACAGAGGCAACATATGAAAGAAAATGAAAATGCTTTCCCACACAGAGGAGGAGGAGTATAACAAGACAGCACTTGATAGCATGAGAGACAGCACTCTTTTCAAGTCTCTACCGACAACATGAAAGAGATATATGTAACATTTGAGCCCACTCATAGGGAGTCCCTAGCATGGATCAGAGGCAACATGAACTCAAAGAAGATCCCTTTAAGTCTACAAGAAAAAGAACACAGAAGGCCAGAGCCTAGTACAGACACATGTGGAAGACAGCAAGAGACAATAGGTTAAAAGTGGAAAGCTGTAAGGTTACTCCTCCCCCCAAGGTAAAAGCAAAGCTGAGGGTGTATATACAAGCCAGCACAGCTATTTTAGAGGAAATCAAGGAAATCAACCCATTTCTCACAAGAACTGTTCAAGATAACACACGTTCTTCATCTGTATCCCGGAGACCAGTGAATTTGTCAAGGACTGGATTAAATAAGTGAACTTAAAAAATAAAACAAAATGACATAAAACCCACTGCAAAAGCAGAAAATCTCACCCTCACCAAGTTCCCTTGGCAAGATCAACAGTCTCCTAGAAGCTGCATTACATGCACCTCTGAAAGTGCCCTGGTTTCCCAAAGGCTGCCTTGCTGTGTGCTGTTAAAAATAAAACCCCTTTTGGTTATATTTGTTTTAACTTACTGACTTGAAAAATCTACAGCCAACTCACGTAACACTGTGTCCTTTTCTCTGCCTGCTGTTAAAGTTCTCTGGGCTCCTCTTTTTTTTATGAATCCTTACTGTGTTTGTCTAAGCTCACCCACCCCATGTTCAGTCTTTCTTTCACCTAGTCTCTTCCTCCTCCCACTTTCACTTGGAGAATTTAATGTTTTTTTCCTTAAGTCTCCATTATTCCCATTGTCTTTGATCAGCGCCTTGCAAACAGCTTACAAAACACATTTATCTGCAGCCGTTCTGGCTGAGAGCTCAAGAAAAGTTCACATCCTTGCAAAAAACCCCATGAATTCCACTACCTACCCCAAAAGACTAACAGACAAGTAACACATTTTAACATGCTTTTTTTTAGCAGATAACTGCAAAACAACCAAAGAACACACCACATACTCACAGACTAACAAAACAGTTGAGTGAATTCATAGATGAACTGACCACTAATTAATATGATAAAATACAAATCTAAAAACCATACAGTTAAAAAAAATAAAAAGGAATTTTTCCCAAAATCCTATTATAGGCACTACTAATTAAATTAAAGGAAAAAATGCACAACTTCCTTGATTTTTCAAATTTTATTCCAGAAATAGTTTCCTAGTAGACAACCCAAATCCACTCTGCTGCTGCGCCTTCCGTGTGCAGAATGTGCAGCCCAGGGCTGGAAGAGAGGCACGACTGCCCTGCTCAGGCTCATGCAGAGACAGCACCTTCAGCTGCTTGCCAGGCCTGGCCTGCAGCAACAGATGCTACAGAAACGTTGTCTGTGAAACTCTGAAAAAATGATGACTTAGGTTTTGGCCTGTAATTATGAGTTCCACAAACAAATAGTTCACACTTACATGTTTCATACTGCTAACAGCTAAGTAAGTCGTATTTTAATAAGTAAGGAATTTAAATTCCAAAGATTTTTTCAGATTGTTTGTTACATTGCCTTGAGTAATGTTTGCTACTACCTTGAGGTGCCTTCACTTAACAACAAGGTAAAACTACGTGGTCACTTGGGTAATAACATGTTTACCTGATGCAACTAATGTATGCATACTCTTACATATGGGAACTTTAAAATTAAAAAAAAAACCAAACCAAAACAAAACAAAAAACTTCACTGCAACATCACTGTTCCAGAGAAATTAGTAGCATCTTAGCTCTTCTCAAATGCTCTCTGAGTTTAAAAACTAAAACTTCCTGGACCACTTGTAGCAGCATGTAACTTTATAAATTAAGTATCCTAGCCAAAATAAGGTACAATTCCTATAACAAAGTGCCAATGACTTCAACTGAGCTCACATAATTCAGAGAATCCTCAGTCCTACAAGAAAGCAAGCACTTTCCATGATACAGCAGTATCTTCTGATCCCTACAAGTGTAATTTAAAATGAAGTGTGGTATCACAGACTCCTGGAGTTGAGTATAGGATTATAATGTGTGTATTGGATATCTTGGGAATCTGGGGGGGAAAAAATAAAATCTCAGTTATATTCTAAGCTTTGTGAAACTGAAAGAAAAAGCATTTAAACCAATTAGCTGGAAGCAATTTTCTGCTATAAAAAGGATATTCCAAAGATGCACTCATAGCTACCATATGATGCTCTTCTGGCATTTATTTCTGAAATTCATATCTGAAAACCAAATAACTTGTGTAACTCATAGTTTCACAGCTGAGTGATACAACAGCTAATCTAAAACCCCAAAAGCAAAGATTCTCCCCCTAGTTTTCACACGGCAAAACTCAGTGCTGGTTGACTGTTGCAATGAATCCAAATACCTCTCTGCTTGGTAAGAGAACAGCTGATATAAAATTGACACTCCAAATTAAAACTGACTCTTATTAAAACACTTTGAATTTCTGAAAGATTGTAGTGGAAGGCACAGTACATGGCATGCTGCATTTTTGACCAAGGAAACTTACACAAACCCTTTATTCAAAAGCCAGGCTATCAAAAACATACAACTATGTGAAATCAACTTCTCCCCTTAATGTCTTATAGAACACAGATGTCTTGGCAAGGTTGGCACAAACAAAAACCTCCAAGCTATTCAACCAGCTGCTTTGATTTTGTTATGCCTGAACAGCCGCATGCTCAGTTGAGACCTCTATTCTGTTTATGCCTTGAGTCAGTATAAAGCTTTTTGCTCTTTATTAGCACAAGCAGCAGTTTTTAAATGATTTCTTGTGACACAAGGAAAGAAAATAACCTCTGCAGAAATGACTCACCGATATTAATAAAAATAAAATCAAGTCCTCAAAAATCAGTAAGTTATTACCAATGTATGAATGTCCATAGAACATACAAAATAAGTTGGGTTGTTTTGTTTTCCAAATCTTAAGATATATAAGCAATATACAGTATCTTAGCAAAAAAAATGAAATCGAACCATTAATAGATACCCCTGTGCATGCTCCTAGCCTGGAACAAACAGAGTAGCTCAGACCATGTTTTTACCAGTTTCCATTAACAGCACTGTGCAATCATAGCAGTTACCTAATTTACAGGCCTTCACTGCATCTGCACCAGAGATTACCAAGGAGTATTATGACCAGAAAATACACTTTCCAAATCATCTAGCAGTTTCCAAACAGCTCACTTGTCAGGAGAAGCATTATTTCCAAAAAGCATCAAGAGAGACACTAAAACATATATGTACCTTAAAGGCATCTTTTAGGGCCTCCAAAGATGAAACATAACTGTCAGCTTGCAGCCCAATTGATCCAAACTGATGGTAGAAGAGAAAGAAAAACAAGCTGTCCATGATTTCGCTTTGCCTGTAAATACTATCCTCTGAGCCACTGCTAGTGTTCTCAAGAAGAGTAACTCATCTGTGTGGTCTTAACATCAGCTATGTCATCAATGGTGCAGTTACTGTACTATGAACTAAAAAATTTTTCACTTAACACTGGCATCAGTAAACATAAGGGAGTAATTTTTAACAGGTCTTACTATAACTCATTCATCATAAATCACAGCTCATAGGGAACATTTGCAATAAAATGTTTAATATACAATTTAACTATTTCTTCTGAATTGTGTATCATGTTATACCTTAACAATTCCTTTAGAGTATGAGTACTCTCAAATGAGCTATTCTTTTCCAAGATGATGGTTTTATTACAGTTCTGTTAAGAACAATTGAATACACCTCATTCTGACAGAAGAAAAACAATTATGTGTGAAAGTAATGGGATTTTTGGGTTGTTTTTCTTAAATATTCATTCCACGCCCTGTTTACACTTGGTAAGCAGGTATGGTTTACTCTCTACTGTTAATATAAGCTTAGGAAAAAAGTTGGAGGTCAGTTACCACAAAAACTGTAGACCTCCTTGTGGCTACACATAATTCAATGCCTGTAATGGTACATACTTATCCCATTCAGTACACTGCACAAAATATGGTTGCTGGTGTATAAAGTGACAATCTGTACCATCAAAAAAAAAAATCCAAGGCAACTCCAATAGACTCTGCAGTGTAAAGTACCTAGCAAGTCACAAAAAGGGACAGAAAATTTTATCACACTCTAAGGCAAACACATTTGTTAATCAGCCTGTCGAATACAACATGCTAGTTTGCAAAACACCTTGACCCATATTTGCAGCTGCAAGAAAGAGAAAAAACTGGAGAAAGATTTTAAATCTAGACCTCTCCCTCTTTTCCACCCATGGCTTCAAGGATAAGATTAGTCATACACACAAACACTGCATCAAGGCTTTTTGAACTTTCTACCAGGTGCAGCAGGAGGTACGATGAAAGAAAGAATCCAGGACAGGCAGTTCTCCAGCTGACTCAGTGGGGGGGGGGGAGAAAAGCTCTAAGTCAAGTCAGTTGCAACTTGATTAAATATCGTTCTCCCATTTTTTTCCTACATCATTCAGAAACATTTGCACTGTGTGTTGCCATTCACAAAGTCATGATGAATGTTTTAAATTGTCAGTCTATTTTACCCTAGTTGGAGTTGATTGTGATTTTAAGGTAAAGAAATACTAATGAATTTTTAATTCCACCATGTAGCAAGTTACCAAAGATGGGTGTGCTACCAAACAACCCAGCTGCCTATTACATCCTTTTGATTATTCAAGGGGTTATCAGAAGCACAAGTTCTCACTTCAGCTGGATGACCCAAGCAGTAAAGTGGTATGATAGGTTAAGAAACTCAGAAACTGTACCTACAAAAACTGAGGATTTTCTGCAGCTGTCTGAATTCCCAGAGGGTTTTTGACCCAACATAAGTGCCCATTCACATCATGTGCATCAGAAACTCCTGTACATGCTCAGCAATCTGGACATCAGCACCCACTCACTATACTCATTCTGCAAAATCTACAAGGGATGCAGAGTAACTCCTAAAAGCACTGCACACACTTCCAGACCAACTCTACTGAAGTCTGGTTCCCCCAAAATTGTCAAACTTGCTACACATGCAATAACTTTGAAAAACTGATTTAAAAGTCCTTTAAGTACACTTAACAGCCAAACTAGTTCTTGGCAAATACTTTCAGGCAATTTCACATTAGAGAGTCTTACGCAAAGCATTGCACTATCAGCATGGTGTGCTGATGTCAGACATGTTTTGATCAATCTTTCACGACTCTATTCTCTAATCCACAGTCACAGTTGATAGTTTTTTCTACTACAGCTTGGATAAGGACATTCTCAAATTCAACATTAAAATAACTTCTCTGCTAGGTGGATGTGTTATTTAGTGCATTTGGTTTATGGCAAGATTTTGGTAGTTGGGGACAGGGCAATAAAGGTGGTGGCTCCTCTGAGAAGACACCAGAAGCTGCCTCCATGTAGGAGAGAGTCAACTCTGATTCCACAAAGGACCCAATACATTTGGCAACTTCTTTTTTTAGTTTCAGTGGCTGGAATTTGGTTTTGATCTTGGGAGTAATTTTTTAAAATAAATTTACAATTCCATTTATCATTTAATTCACCATTCATTCAACTTTATCATGAAAGTTATAACTTTCATTAATTAAATAAAGTTTTTCAGGTATGTTTCCCACAATCCCTTTTACCGTAACAATCAGTAAATGCTATTCACTAAGAAACAGAAGAAAATGCACACCTGAAAGTCTGGTGAGAATACCCAGAAGGTCACAGGTTGTCCCCTCAGACTTCTCTTAGGCAACCTGCAACATCTCAGTGGTATCACGAGCTGAAAGCAACAATAGAGCTCAGCTGCTGCAGTGGTGCCCTGTGACCTGTTCAGGCCAGTCTGGGTCATAACATGATTACAGAGATAGGAATCCAGCTTATTCATCAGCCCTCAAAGAACAATCCTCCTATCAGTCATGCAGAGTAACCTTGGTACAGGCTCCTGGACTTAAGCTGAAACCTGGTAGCTTCCTACACAAACCACGTAGATGTTTCATTACTGCTGTCACAATACTCCGACCTTCCGTGCAAGTTCCTTTCTCTATTTCAGTTTCTCTTAATCTGATTAGTAAACACCCGTGACACCCGGCTGTAGTAGCAGATCACCATTTCAGACAGGAGTTTACAATGTGAGGAGTGGAGAGATCTAAATGTATTGAGACTGGGGAAGAAAAGCAAAAAGCAAGAACCAGACAAATCTATGCAAGCTACAACTACAGTAACAGTTTCCATTTCCTGTAAGTAATGACTCGCAGTGAATAACTACTCTTTTTCTTTTTAAACAGTATTTCAGTTTAAATATGACACAAAACGTAAAGGTCTGCTAATTTTATGAAGTCATCTCTTAAAACTGTGAAGTGTTTCCATTAGACTTAAAAAACAAACATTTATTTAAAATTATCTGAAAAACAAACACTGAAATGCTCAGAACATAAACAGGAAGTAAAATTAACATACGATTTACTGTCCATCATAAGAAAAATATAAAAAGCAAGAACAGAGCATGACACCGACTGTAAAATTTTAAATACTGACTTTAATGACCACATGAGGATAACCTATCCATTCATATGCAACTTTAATATTAACATGTTGTGAAAAAAAATTACAGTCTTTTGTAAAAAAAAAACAACAAAATAAACCAAAAAAACACTAATACAAAGAAAAAACCCCAAAGCTACATCATCTCCATTTTCTCTTGTGTTAAATTTAATCCCACAGAAGTCAGATAACCAAATTTTCTAAAGCCTTGGAGGTTGTCTGGGAAAGAAAACGAAATAAGAAACATTAACAGTTACAGGAGGAAGTATGAAACAGTACAACGGCAGTTTGCAAAGGAAACTAAAAAAAGCAAAGTAAACTTGACCTGGCACAGAACTACTCCCTAATGAACACCAAAGATCCCAAAAAATCCTACATTCTGCGTACCTTCAGGCCTCAAACAAATTCCCAGTTAAATCTAATGATGCATTTTGCCATCTTGCAAAGAAAAAAAGAAACTAGATGAGGAGACCCATATGCTGAAGATAACATGAAAGACCATTCCTCCACCCTGCCTGAAGAATTTCATTTCCCTTTTCATCCCTTTTTCTTTTCACAGAACTTTATCATTTTGCCTTCCCAGTGCAATCCCAGTTGTGAGGCAGATGCCTTTTTGGTATTTTTTTCACACTTAAAAACTGGCAGCCAAAACATCTAGCTAGTAAACAAATATTCTCCTAAAAAGGAACCACAAATGGCCAATCAACAGGAATAAAAGCAAGGAGAGTCAGGCAATTCATTCTTCAGCAGCAAGAGCCAAGAAGTAGCCATTGCTATGGCACAGTCCAGTGCTGCTCACTCCCTGTTCCAGGCACACAAACCTGTTGAGAAAAGCAGGCTGGGGAGGAAGGGTGGTAGTAAACACCACTCCTGCTGCACATGCAACTATCCCCAGTACAAGGAGAGTTGTGTAACCCCAGTGGCTCACCTGTACTGTACTGAAACAAAGAACTAAGAAACTACTTGGTTAACAAGTTAGGCTTGGAGGACTTAAACCCTTTACTGTTCCCATGCTAGACAGGTGATCAAAAGAAAGCCATGAGAGAACCAAGCTGAAAGGCAACATGAAAAAAAACAAAGTTCTCCTTTGCTTTGGCCAATAGTGTAACTAAAAGCAACTACCTACACATTTTTAAATCCAGAACTGATCCTATACACTTGAAGACTGGTAATCCTACCTTTCTGCCTGACCAGCCCCATTCAGGAGTGGGGCAGAGAAGGGAGATTGTTCCTGTGGAGAGGCAGAACTTCCCGTCAGCAGTGCCACCTGCACAACCAGGTCACAACTTCTCTTGCAGCGCATGCAAGAAAGTTTCCATTTCCTGTGCAGGCACTTGCGTGGTTAATGCAGCTCCAGCTGCACCAAGCACAGGCTCTGCCCCACAGCAATGCACTGACACAGCAATGCACTGACGTAAGGACAGGAGAAAAAGGGGCCAAAATCTTCTCTATAAAAAACAAGGATAACATTGTAAAGAATAAATATTTTTAATTTAACTCATTTAACTAAGCAAGAGAAAAAATTGTAACACTGTGAACCTTACCCCTGATTCTGCTAAATTAATTAGCCCAGTTTTGAGTACTCGTTCATGTTTTCGAAGTAAGCATCTGCCCAATTCTCAGATGACAACTTCAGACCAGGATATTCTAATGTTTATTGACCCATAGAAGCTCTGTCTAATTTTCCACACAGAAAGAAGGAAGTCTCCTGACATTATGAACATCATCTCAATGGAAAGCGACAATGTATGGAAAATATGTTCACCAATCCCACTTGCTAGTGGGTGTCAGTACCTCTTCCAATTAAAAAAAAAAAAAAGAAATTTAGATGCTGGTGTCTTCAGTGTACTTCTAAGTTAAAATTCTTCCATAAGCATTACAGTCTTGCATGTGTTTTTAGCAAAGATCAGCTGGCTAAAAGGTCTCTTTCTTGAAAATGTACAAACATTTGCATTATTAACCTAAGCTTATTTGAAAACACATAAACTTTTTGAAAGTACATTAAAATTATGTTTAATGTGAGATGGTCTCCTGGTGAAACACTATAAATACTTACTTGCACTAAATTAGCACTCACGTATAATTCTCAATATGACAGTTTTTCAACAAGGTATGTTGGAGATCTTCTCCCATTCTCCCTGATACACAACTTCAGATGTTTGATTACAATGTTTTAAGTAATTGCACCTAAAAAAATGAATGGCTGTCATTTAAAAACCAGATCTTTTCAGAAAGATCACAATGACAAAAGAGCCTGTAAAAGAGATACTAAAAGAAGACATCCTCCAAAAAGATGAAGTCATGCGCAAATCAGAAAATCACAGAAGCACTCTGCAAATTAAATGTAAAAATCACAAATCACGAGATTTGCAGTAACAATTTTTCTAAATGCCTACAAACCGGTATATTTTTCAAAAACATCAAAAGCAAAAAATTTGTCTTAATTCTGCTGTGAACCTCCTCTCTCATTCCCATACTTCAAATCAACAAAGAAACTGACAAACTATGGGGAGAGGGAGAAAAAAAATAACCCAAACCATGAGTTTTGTAAAGAGATACCTCAGGATCCAAGTCATTTAATATACTACATCCACTTTTTGGTGGACAAATAGGCTTGTTAGCAACCTATTTGACACAGTCTACCTGAATTTCCGAAAAGATGTACCAATGTTCAAACACAAGGGTGTTTGATTGAAAAAAACAACTGACATGAGACGAGGAGAAGCCATTCTTCCAGAGCAGCAACTGTTTAGTTTGAAAGGAAATAGGAATAAACTGTCCATTTTGCCATTCAAGAGATGGTATCAGGAATCAGTTCTGCCATCTGTGCAGCTCAATGCATCCTACACTGTCTAGAAGGGATGCGGTTGGCAAAGTGACAAAGGTCACTGATGACGTAAGAAAAATGAAAATTTTTAGATGTGGAGGGGTCATGTAACATCACAAATTCTAACTGCCCATAAAGAAAGCAGATGAAAAATATATATAAAGGCATAAAGCAATGCACATAAAAAAAGACACTTGAAAATTTACATATATAATGTGAGTCTCTGAATCACCCACGACCATGGTAGACAAAATACACACTGCAGTTTTAAGAGTTTTCTTGAACTATGCCTTGAATATTCAGGAGCTACCAGGATATTAAACCATTGAGGATAGGATAAGAGCAGCACAAAGGGCATCATTATACAAAGCTGGAAGTTCATAGTACATCTGCATTTTGTTCTTTGTATCTCAAAAAGTTAAAAGAGGGATATAGGAAGGCAACTAGGTTGACCTCAACTACAGAAATGCTTTCTAGGGGGATGGGATTAAATACGTGCATGCTAATGTGCTAATATGCTAATGTCCTTCAAGCTCAAAAATAAGTGACTGATGTAAAGCAAGAGAAGTCTACAATCTGTAAGGAACAGAGGAAATAAACAGAGAAAGATTAATTTTTTTCTCAGGCTACTAAAATGCCAAATTAAATCATATGGATGCAAGTTTAATTAAAGTCTGCTTTTTATCTTAAAGAACACTTAGGTAAGATGTGAAATTTATGTTTTCATAGAGGCTAACAAATTCTAATTAATGAGAGGGATACTCAAGTCATGTCTGTGTTTAATAGCTTATCATCTTCAGCTCAGAAAATTTCTGAGCAACAAATTGTTGAAATAGTATCATGGTAAGTTTTACTGTTAATGTTCTCCCCAAGACAGAGGCTATTGATCAGTGATTGTTAAAGAGTAGGATACAGGCTTAGGGGAACTTGTGGTTTGACTCAATGTAGTGCTAGTTTCTGGTGGAAAAATTGACAGCCTAGAAAATTTTTGAGAGTATCTTGAGCAAGTAAACTTCTTACTGTTTCAACCATAGCACACAATTCAACAACACTTCTCAGCCCACAATGTGTGTTTCAATTCCTAACCATTCACTTTTCTCATGGTCATGTTCACATAAGCCAGGGAGTCTGAGAAGCTTTATGTTAATGCAGCTACAAAAATGGATAACAGGATAGAATTAGTACTAGGATAACTAGGATAGACCTAGTACAATTTAGGGGAACATACACTGTCTTTCAGAACAAACTACCCACAGAAACAAAATCTACCAAGTTCTGAATAATAACTTTATTTCTGCAAAATAAAAGCAGCTTTTATAGAAAGGGTTGTTTTCTAAGTCTTCTGGAGATCTTGCTACAAGCACTGATGCATTTAAGAGCCATCCACATGGACTTGATATCAGTCAACTTTAGGCCCTTCAAGAAGGGACAAGATACAAGGTAAAACAGAAGGATGGAAAGCTGGGTGGAAAGTACCATCCAAATGCTCTGCTCAAAGTCTGAGCAGAAGTTCATATAACTTCTTTATAAAATACTGCTCGAGTTTAATATTGCTGAAGTTTTTAAACATTACTTTCTCTTTCCTCAGCCAAAATTAAAGTTTTCTGACTCTAACATTCTGGAGCAATAACATGATGCTTCAACTCATTAAACTGTACCTGGTCCCCAGCAGATCCTGGAACATGATCATAAACTTTCATTATCTACCTTTGGCTTTATACTTCATCACATACTCATGCAATTTTTTGGAAAGCAACATCCAAGGCAGCACAACACAATACACCCATATATCATATGTGCTTCAGGAGCACATCTGTTATTCTTCTGTATGCATTTTCATTTTTCTAGGCAAACTACCTTTTCAACCAACATATTGTTGTATTCCATTTAATTCTATTATTAAGAAAAGAAAGAAAAAATGCTTTTAAAACTTCACACAAAGTATGAAGCAGGGCTTCTTCAAACTCAGTTAAAAGCTTCCTAATAATGCTCAAAATTGGTCTAAAGATTAATTCACAAAATCAAAGCCCAAGACAAACAAACCCATTGATTACTGGAAGCCTGTTTGAGACTACAATGCAGTCAAATAAACCAAAGCTCATGAACCTGAACTGGTTGAAGATATTCTTGCTCACTAGTGGGATGCTGGAACTAGATGCCTTTGAAGATCCCTTCCAATTCAGACCATTCTATGTTTCTATACCACCCTAAACTTACCAACTGTCTTTAAGTTTCAGGAGAGAAGTGACATGCCTGGGTCAACTCTTACTCTTTATACATCTGCTTGATTCAAATTAAATGCCTGTATTGCTTGCTTAGTGGGCAAGAAACCACAGCATAGACAGAAAAGCAGCAGCTCCATTCAGTTTTATACTGAGGTGTGTGTACATTATTTGTATTGATGTGTTTGAATACACCCTGACACAGAGGGTAAAAATAAAAAGTAAGGTTAGTACAGAACACAGAAGCCCAGTTGCAGGTTCCATTCACATCTTAATTGTTACCGCATGTACAACACATCCCTAAATGATCATCTGTCTCTACAGACTTTCATTTTAATTTATCCCAGCCCATCTTCCCAAAGGCTGAGTGGTTCTCAATGAACTGCTTTTTAAAGCATTTTCAGTCTACTTTCATTATAAACTTCTAGGCTTGCATATTTTTCCTTCTTGTTAAAACTGCACACTATTCAAATTCTTCATTGAAAACAGAAATATTAAGTTTTCTTTTGCCATTTTATGAAAGTCTACTATAACCTCAAAATTTTGCAATATGAATTCATTTACCTGGGGCCCTGGAAAAACAGTAAGATAACCTATCAAAGATCTTCCATTAAGGTTAAATGTCCAGTACACCAGCATTTTGTAAAGTTTTCTATGGTCAATTAATACATTCAATTGCTTTCAGGTGGAGACCTCAGTATTCTCTTCATTCAGCTAGGCTATTCAACTCCAAGGCAAGTTTTTAGAAATTAAGAAATCCCAATTACTGGTCATGTGGAAAACACGCTACATGATTTTTTGAATACCTCAGACAAATTCATTAACTGGACAGGGACAAACCCACTTCTCTAGCATTCAGCTGACCAAGAGATATCAATTTCTTTTTCCTGCAATTGCTTTTCACAGACAGGAAACAACACTAAGAAGACTTTCAGCATTTATAAGCAATAGTTAAAAATTCACACTACCAAACCCTACTAGTTTATACATTTAACTCATCTAGAGCTGTTTTGAGAGTGGTCCAATCTTTATTTAAAAATTCTCGGTTGTGGTCAAGCTTTAACTTCATTAGTAAATTCTTCCAGCAGAAGCCCCATAAACTCCCCAAATGGTGGAATTATTCAGCAGGTTGGTAGTCCAGTCCATAATGACTGGGAAGTCCTTCAAGCACTGCACTTCACTCGCTGAAGTTCAGGAATCACAAACATGTAGGGTGTTTCTTGGACCGAATAACATTCACTACAGTTGCATCTACTTACTTTTAAAGCCTCAGGCCAAGCTCCAGCTCTACTTAACGCTGCTTTATGAACAAAGTTCAGGTTTTCTTCCTCTACCACAAGATTATATAGGTTTGTTTCAAATTAGAGAGTCATATAGCAACTTGATGAGAGAAAGATACTCCAAAATGTCCTGTTGAGTAAGTCCAAATCACAGGTTTAACTTTTGGCACATGGACAAAGGTCCAGGTGCATGTTTACAACGGGAAAAATAACTCTATCAGAGAAGAGGCATCCATCCAGATTATCTTTGTACACATTGTACATGTGCTTTCAACATACTACAACTATGAGCAAAATGTCATCACTCCACCCAGTAACTTCCCACTACAGTTTGAGTCATGAACCAATCAATGATTTCATACTAATCCCCAAGTCTGTCATTGTTTCCCAGGTTTATAATATGAACTATGCTCTGCACCAGCTACATTGCATTAACTCCTCATTTCCCTTTGCTTTTCTCACAGAGAACACACAGACTGTTTCAAAGAAACAGTTGTATTGCTATAAGAACAATCACTCTATACCATGCTCACTGCAAGACAAATGAGACAGTAATAACTACTTGTCAATTTTATTGATGAGTTATCTAATGGCATACACTCATCTGGACCCAATGAAGTAGCACCATTACTTGTAGGAACAAGTCATGAAGCAACAGAGATTATGACAGAAAAAAATAAGGCAGGACAGCTCTTTATTGTTACCTTCAAAAGGCAGCAATAGAGAACAAAAAGTAAATCAAATCCAATTGAAAAGGAATACACAGAAAGGGAGAAAATTGCTTTGCATGCAACCAGGTTTGGCCTTGACACAAACATTAAAGCTATGGAAAAATACGCAAGATTTTGTAAGATTCAAAGAGACATGAATTGCTTTCATATTTACAATATGCACAATATTCACTGACTCATTTTAAAGGAAGATGCGTTGCTGCAACTTGTTGCCTAATTAAATAGGATGAGAAAAACAGGAAGCTGTACTAAACTACACATGAGTTCAGCAAATAGACCAGGCTTTGCTGAAGTAAAGCAACACCATTTGTCTGTTTTAACCACAGACAAAAACATTTTTGAAGAACCTGTCCTAGACATGGTGGAAAACAGCAAGCAAGGAAGCATATGGAGCACTTCAAATGAAATGGGGAGACAGGGAAGGGCAGGAAGTGAATCTGAGGGTTTAAGTCAGCAGCAAAGGGCTTCATTAAACCTGCAAAGTGTCAGCAAAGAAAAAATTGCATTTCTTCTCATGTTTTCTCTGCCAGTTTAAACAAGGTCTCCTTCCAAGTACTTCCTGTGAAAGCTTGGCAACAAAACTGCCACCAGAGGACTATAAACATTTTTAAAAGGGAAACTTTATAGAGAACTAACATCTCTTTTCTTATAACTGTACTAGTAAGCAGACAATATTCGGGCACTTGGGCTTCTGCAGATGACCCCACCCCAAAAGATTTTACTTCTCTATATGCTTAAATCACATCACCTAAGGAACACCATCATTTTTTCCAAATCTGTGTGCAAACAGTCCCAGGACCATAACACTGAAAAATAATTTAAGCAGGTCTTCACATCAAAGAGTCTCTTCAGGCTTCTTTCATCCCTCACCGAAAGAGGCTAGAGGTGGGAGAAGTAAAACCACAACCAACCAAAGAGGCAACAACAACAAAACAAACAAACAAACAAAAAACCAAACTACCAAAAAACATTCCCTAAAAAATCATACCGTTGCAAGTGCTCCAGCCATGACACTATACTAATCTCCATCTGCCTTACAAAAGACTCACACCTGTATTGTTTTGCCCAAGTAGCTTTTCCCAAATCAAATCATAAAAGCTTAATTTTGGAAAAGTCTCATATGAAGAAAAATTTGCAAAAGAAATCAAAGCATCATTTATAAGATTTGGAAAATGTAGTGTGTTAGACCAGTTTTACAGTAAAAACAAACAGCTTTGTCAAAACTTTTAAGGCAACTTCATTCAACTTTCTCTTTCAAGTTACTTATAACTTATTGTCTGGTATAAACTCATTGTCTGTTTTAATAAGTTTCAACTTCATGACTAACATGGATAATACATATATTTTTCTAGGATAAGAGATTGGATTAGACAACAGACATAGTCAGGATATCCCACTTGCATTGTCTTAGCATCATCACTCTTCATTTAACAATTTTCCCCATAATTTTGACATTTAGTGAGGGAAGAAAAATACAAAGCCAAAACACAACCAACATCAATTCTTAGATTTAAGCTACCTCCTTAAAATTCTTAGTTAAAAGTCATCCATTCCCACTGATTTCACAAACACCATCACCATGGTACATTACATTATTAAGAACAGAGGGATGGACCATCATGGTCCTGCTCACTTACAACATGTCACAGGCTGGCACAATTTGCACATTCTGTTATACTCATCTTGACATCATTCCACTTTATTAAAATTCAACGGTTTCATTAACTGACAACTAACAAACAGTTTTTGAAGGTTGTAAACAGGCACTGTGTCATTATGAACAAAAGAGTCCTAAGTTTGTTTTAACATCACCACTACATTTTTCTAACAGTTTCTAAATGTCTTCATTTCCCTACTGCACACTGCACAGAACAGCTCAACTACTTTCACTGTGTGGTGCTTTCAAGACTGACACTGACACTAGCAGTATTAATTAAAATGGTTTGGTTTGTTTTGCATGAGCATCGCATTCACGTAGCGTGATTGTCACGTGTTTTTACATCACCAGCCTTGACTTCTGTAAGGCCTTGGACACGGTCACACAAAACATCCACATCACTCATTAGAGAGACATGCATCTGATGGATGAGCTATTTGATGGAAAAGGAATTGGCTTGATGACCACAAAGAGTCTGAATCAATGGCTCAACATCCAGAGGTCAGTAATGAGTTGTGTCCCTCAGGGGCCCATATTGGGACCAGTACCATTCATTATCTTTATTAATGACACAGACACTGGGATTCAGTGAACTCTCACAAGTTTGCCAGTGACACCATGCTGACCAGTGCTGCTGATACACTGGAGGGTTGGGATACCATCCAGAGTGACCTGGACAGGCTGGAGGAGTGGGACCATGTGAATCTCATGCAGTTTAACAGGGTCAAGTCCAAGGCCTGCACTTGGGTCCAGGCAATCCCCTATATCAAAAGACTGGGGGATGAATGGATTGAGAGCAGCAGTGTCGAGAAGGCCTTGAGGATTCTGGTGGTCAAAAAAAAAAAAAATCAGACATGAGCCAGTGAGCCAGCAATGTGCAATTGCAGACCAAAAAGCCAGCTGTGCCCTTGGCTGCACAAAGGAAAGTGTGGCCAGCAGGTTGAGGGAGGTGATTCTTCCCCTCTGCTCTGGCAAGGCCCTGCCTGGAGTGCTGCGTTCAGCTCTGGGGTCCCCAGCATAAGAGGGACATGGAGCTGCTGGAGTGAGTCCAGAGGAGGATCACAAAGATGATCAGATCAGAGGGCTGGAGCACCTCTCCTGTGAAGGCAAACTGAGGGCACAGGGTTGTTCAGTCGGGAGAAGAGAAGGCTCCAGGGAAACCAGTAGTAGCTTCCAGGAATTAAAGCAGGCTACAGCAGAGCTGGAAAGAGACTTTTAACAAGAGCATGTAGCCATAAGACAAGGGGCAATGGCTTCAAACTGAAATACAGTAGGTTTAGATTAGCCATTAGGGAAAAATTCCCCATATCCTATGATTTTAGGCAATGAAGTGTTAAAAACTTAACCAAAATAGGATATCTACATCCTAGTGTGGTTTCACAACAAGCCACAACTATCCCAACAAACAAAACCTGCTATATTTTATTCTTTCCTGCCTCCCCCACCCCTAGTAAGTTTTTCTGAAGTGCTATGGAAAAGACCAAATTTTGTATTAAGGACACTTCTTCAGGTGTATTTCCCTCTTCAGTCCAAAATTCTTGCTTTGAGAATCAAAAAAATCAGAGGATAGTTTACTTGAAAAGTAAAATATATTACAAGAAGAAAGGAAATTAGTGTAATAAATTCAAGGTTGGAGCTCTAAAATTCAAAATTCAAATCATCTTCCTATGAAGAAAAGTTAATAATAAAAATTAATCCAGTAGAGACATAGTTAAGCTGTAATATAGTCATAACTCTACAGAATAAATTAGCCGACTTTTACAAGTACAGATTAATCGTTTAAAAAGAATTATATGATTGTCTAATATTCAGTAACTATTCAAACTATTCCTAAAAATCATACAAAGCCCCAAATGTGATAAGCTTTTTCAACTACATTTTTGCAGAAGTGTGAGCAGTATCCCATTTCCTCTATTAAAGCAGTCTTTCACTGAAGGAAAAAAAATTATCAATTTTGCTTACACCACTTCTATTAGGTTTAAATGTGCTGTTTTTCCAAGAATAAGCTCACTGTAAACTTTTACCTGAAAATACAAAAACACATTAATGAAACTAAACAACCACTTTACTCTGCCTCCTCATGTTCTAAAAGATTAAATTATGCAGTCCAAACAATTTTAAGAAGCCTACTTTTACAGTCAAGTGGAGTTTTGAATGTCTCTGAGGACAAGAGGTTTCACATTCTCTCTGGGCATTTGTTCACCAGACTCATGGTTCAAAACAAACAAGTCCCCAAAATAATAATAGTAATAAAGAACCACAAATATGCCCCCTCAAAACTAATCAGAATTTCTGCTTTCTCAGTTTCCTCCCATTACATACCTTACATACTTGGAGAAAGTAATATGACCTTCCCTTAGTCTCTTGTCTAAGGTTGAAGAATTCCAGTTTTCCTTCACTGAGTGATGTGCCCTCAATCATCTTGGTGATCCTCACCTGGACTTGTGGCAGTCTATAGTTTCTTTGATGTATTGGTGAACCCCAAACATAGTACTTTATATGTGGTTTCACAGTTGCTGACAGAGGAGAAGAATCACTATTTTATCGCTGCTGGCTGCACTTTTACTAACACAGCCCAGTATGTGGCTGGCCTTTGTCACTGTGAACCCACACGCAACAACTCATCCACCTGAGTCCAAGGTTCTTCCTTAGAAAATTGTCTTCTAGCCAGCCTGTACTGCTGCACATGGCAACTCCATCTCTGGGGCAGGATTTAACATTTCTCTTCAGTGGATCACACAAGGCTCCTCCTGTGTCAGGCCACTTCTCCAGGTCCCACTGAATGGTGACTGCTGCATTGAACAACTTGGTATCGCCCAAATAAACTTATTGAGATCACACTCGAGCCCACCATCCACACAATTAAGAGATACCAAATAGTTCTAGTTCCAAAACTGATCCTGGAAGGCACCAGTGACACTTGCAACCTGCTGCCAGCTGGACTTTGCTTCATTGATCTCCACCCTCTGGGCTCAGCAACCCAGTCCATGTCCCACCCACCCTGCAGATCCCTTACCTGGTCCATCTCTCACCAGCCTGGACAGAAGGCTCCCAGAGCACACCATGTCCAAGGTCTTGCAGTCCTACAGACTATTGTTTTACAGGAAGTTACCTCCAGCACCATACTTGATTTTTAGTTCTTAACCAAGAGAACCAAGAAATGAAAAGACTCTACTGGCATTGTAAGTTTCTATTTCCTCATCAGAAGGAGTTTTATATTTCTCCTGTTAAGAAATGTAACAAGAAGGATAAAACAAGAAAGGTCAAGAGGTGGCTATTTAAAAGAAAGAAAAAGCATACACTTTCCAGCTTAACCATAGTAACAGCACAACTTCAGGCCTCTCCTTTCACCACTGACTAAAAGAGACAAGGAGGTCACGTGCAGCCATATGCACATTTATGTGTATAAAGGGGCAAATGGGATCCTTACAGCATTTTGTTGCTTTTTCACAGGAGCATTAAAGGAAATGTTTTCCATAATCACCACAATCAAGTCCACTGTACTCCAAAATCTCACTTGTCACAATGTTTATACAAAACCTCAGCATTAGCCCACTGATAGCAATATTTACAACCCATTATATATAGATATAGATAAATAACACAGATCAACACTCTCTCTTTGGAAATACAAAATAACTGTTTGTTGCACATCTCAGCAGGGAGTGGACTTCCAGCTGCACTCCTTCAGGAAAGGAAACTCATGCTGGTATCTCAGGGGTTTTCCTTCATACTCACCAATAAACTTCAGGCCCCTTGGCCAGTATCAAACAAACCTGGCAGAACAGTCTCTAAGAGAAGTAGCAAAATATGCTACTAACTGGACTCTGAAAAGTTTCCCCCGAGACATAAAAATGCTATTGGTTGAGAGCCCTTTTTTTAGAACATGCTTATATTGCCTACCTTTGCACTTGAGACAATACTGATAATTAGCATTCTAGGCTTGATTCTGCCTAATGGTTTTATTGCAAGGCACTACTCAATTCAAAATAAGATGTTATGATCTTTCTTACCATTATCCTCTGTAAATTTGCTTCACATCTGCTGTTTAAAATTATTAAGAACCATCTTCATTCATATTGTTACAAATAACGAAGATAGTTATGAAAATTAAGTTTTACTCTTTGTAGTAAGAAAAATACTGGAAATTAAATCAACCAATCTCATTCTGTTCTGAATCATTCACGTGCAGTCCTTCAGTGACACCATGCTGAAATACAAACATGGCTTTGTGGGTCATTTCCCCCTCTCTGTTTTCTTCAAAGTACTTTTTCATTGCTTTCCAACTACGGAAGGTGTCTCTACAGGACTCAAATCTAAACATTAAACCCAACTCTAAGTCATCTCACTTTAAGTGTCTCCCCTCAGTCGGGGCCCAGTTCCCATGACTACACGGTACACACTCTGTCAGGGTTTATCTGCACAGCATACTGAACAGAGTGCACCAAAGAGCACTTTCACAGCTTCCTAACTGATGAGTAAACATGAAGAGGCCTGTTGGGAGTTCAAAACAAGAAACAGTACTTCTCAAAAAAACATATGAACTACCAAATGCAGTAAGTACTTTCAAAAATATGCCTAAAATGAACACAAATTCTCAAAAGGCAAAGCTAATTCATCTGCCATGACTGAAACTTTGAGCTAGCAGTGAGTGTTTCTTATTTTTCCTCACATCAGTCACATTTAAGTAAAAGGAGATTGCCTGCTTATTACAGCTGAATGCTTTGACTACTTTCAAACGAAGGGTAAAGCTGATTACACACTAAATGAATAAATACTGTAGCATGCAAATATAAAAGCATCCTCAGATGCATTTTTGCTAGACAGCTATTGTAAATACAAGACAATGCTGTCAACTCCTCCTGTATCACATTTTCAGTATTGTGATCATGAGTCACCCATGTGCTGTCACTGTGGCCTCTGTATTTCCAAATGCTCACGTGCCCATCTTTACATCTCTGTTGCAATTTGCCATTCAATGAAAAAGCAGCAACAATTATTCTGAGTCTTATTTACTACACAAATAAACTTCTCATCTGTTATTTTTAGGATGGTTTGCTATCAAAAGCATATTTCTTCAAAAACTGAAGATTGCTCGTGGTCTGTTATGTAAAAAAACCAGTTCTGAAGTACAAAGCTCTCTATGATGCAAGACTACTTCTAACTGCCATAAGTAACAGGTTACATGGTTAGGAAAAGCTGGGTTTAGGTCTAGTGCTGCTGGAGTTGCCTGGATTCGCCACCTAAAAATAAAAATATCTTTTAATTAAAAAAAATTAAGAAATACAAAGAATAGGATGCTACAATTTATTTGTTGCAATTATATAAAAGTGATGCTTCAAGAGAAACTAAGTGATAGATATTTTTCTATTATTTCTTTCTCTTGAGATACTCACACACACAAAATAGATCCTACCTGTTATAAAAGTCCAGGCTAATGAACAAAGTCTGTGCATAATACCAACAAAAGCTGGTTCAGAATGGAAATGCTCCAGTTCTCGTGCATGGTTTCAGCTGCCTCTCTTGATAGAATACTTTGTCACTGGAAAAGGATCTTGTGGTGGAAAAGTGTATGAAATCACCACAGAGGATCTGATGTTATAGCAGTTTCAGTGCTACACAAGTTTCAACAAAATTATACGGAGGAATAATGTTGTCCCCTCACCCTCATGCCAAAAGTCCTTCCTCACAGTAGAATAAGAAAAATATGCATGAATTGTAGCCCAAAGGGAAAGCTACATGTGGGAAACTGTGAAAATTAGTCAAACACAACACATTTTGAATGAAAAATTTTTAAAAAGGCAAAATAAAAAAAGTAACAACTCCATGCTTTACCCTTTCCCATCTCTAATCTTAAGAGATGTATTCACGACGTGACAAAGAACATGAGAAATCATCTCCTTTCAAGCTATGTCAGATTACACCAGACTTGCACTGAGAACAACAAAATGTGTATGAGACTGAGTGGGAGCCAGACAGTCATTCCTTCACTGATGTATATGCACACATCTGTTATAGGACCAGCCTAGACTGACAGACTGCTGTGCTTGGGCAGATCAGCACAGTGAGAAACAAAATGAGCAACAATCATTGCAGGAATAGTGGTTTGCTTTGTTTTTTCTAAATTAAAAACCAAAACATAAAAAAACCCTGAAAGAGAGACACAAATATATCTGCAGCCAATTGAATTGTCAGAAAGCACATTTTGAATTTTCAACTTCTCATTCAAGAGCAAAAGAAAGAAGTAACATTAATCATTAAAGATGTTCAAATATTACAGAAATACAACAGTAAAACAGGAATTAAACAGCAAAATCAGCATCAGACACAAGTGAAGCTATTCTTTATTTTATCATCAGCTTCTAGCTGTCCATTCATATCTACCAGCCTAAGAAGAATTTAAATATTTAAGCTTAACCTCTGTCTCCAGCCAGCCCCGTACAACATCTGCTACTTTAGGAGAAAGACTCAGAACTGCCTGGTCATGATAACTGAGCTATCCCTTGAGTGCAAAGATGTCCTTTCAGCTGGAGCTGGGACACAGCGGAATGATAATCAAGACAGTCTTGTGGTGATCCCACATGTGTACTACTTATTCTCAGAACAGATGTCATCATTCTCTAAAAATTCCAACTAGCTCACAAAGCAATATTAACTCAATGATTAAAATCAACTTTTCAAAATCTATTTGAGTAACACAAATCATGGAGCTTCTGTGGATATAAAAGCATGTCTGGTCAGAACAAAGGAGAGGCTGCATTTTAAGAGACTGTACCAGCAATCTGTCTATATTTACCATTTGGGCTTTTTCTTTAAAAAAGTAATTGACCACCCACTTAGGTATGCAATAATTCTCTCTTCATACGATCATTATAAATTCATATAATTGTTTGGGTCAGAAGGGACCTTAAAGATCATCTAGTTCCACCCCCTGCCATGGGCAGGGAGACCTTCCACTAGACCAGGTTGCTCAAGGCCCCATCCACACTGGCCTTGAACACATCCAGTGCTGGGGCATCCACAGCTTCTCTGGGCAGACTGTTCCAGTGTCTCACCACTCTCACAGTAAAGAATTTCTTCCCTGTATCTAATTCAGTTTAAAGCCATTCCCCCTTGTCCTAACACTTCATGCCCTTGTAAAATGTCCCTCTCCAACTCTCTTGTAACCACCTTTAGGCCCTGAGAGGCTGCTCTAAGGTCTCCCCAGAACCTTGTCTTCTACAAGCTGAAGAACTCCAACTCTCTCAGCCTTTCTAAAGAGGAAAGGTGTTGCATGTAAAAAACATCTCTGACCTGCCTGCAGAAATATGTTAAAAATATATTTTTTGCATGAATGTAAGATTACACTGAAGAAATCAACAGAAAGGAGTACAGATTGCAAATTCTCTCATATATATAATGGTTGTTTCTCCCTCTATGAACTTGAGAAAAAGCCCTATTATTTTAGCAACAGAATGAACCGTAAAATGTGTGTTTATTTGAGGCAATTACGTAACACTCACGCTTTAAAAAAACATTATAAAACAATCTTGTAGCTTTTGGTAATTATTGTTAAAGATGCCTAAGCCTGGCTAGAAATATGGCAGGGTCCTTTTTTTGAATCTGGTGTGACTGGATGACAAAAATCTAAGTTTGGTCTCTTAAAAGGAAAAAACCTTGCAAATCTTCCCAAGTTTCAGTAGCTTAAACAATGTAGCATGAAACCTTCCAATTCGATTAACTGCTACAGAGTAGCATGTTCTTGCTACCATCTTTGATAATATTATAACAGATTTAAAAAAAGTTTGGGTGGAGGTGGGTTTTGGTTTTGCCTTTTTTTTTTTTTAATAAGTCATGAACAGAGAAGTCCTTTGGAGAAGAACTTCCACGGTTCTCATTTTGTGAGGTATGCCTTCGTGTTTTGTTGGGCCTTCCACCAAAAACTTATTGAATGCAAACTCATCAGAATCAGTAAATATGTCTGCTCTGATTTTTTAGTTGAAACTTGTCCCAAAATTGCATCTAACTGTATCCAAAGTCTCCTCTGAAAATGATTTTAATTATAATAAGAAAAGAGTCATAACTAGGAGATAACAGATAGCAATTCACCCAGCTGAACAGACTGCCCTCCTACTGATGGACAAGCAAGTAAGAAAATTAGCAAATGAGTCCATCACCTCTTATTATTTCAGAAAACTTGTTAGTTGTGATGAAGGAACAGTAAGTTCATAATTTTGCAATAACTTCAGGGAACTAGACAGATGCACATAAAACTATTTCATTTTTATGAAAATGTGTTTCTGAGCTAACCACTGATCTGAGCTACAGTAAGAATCACATTGGACGGAGAGACTGGGAAACAGAGCTAACTTTTGTTAAATCTGTTTAATTTCCCTTCCATTTCTGTTCAGAAAATAGTTCCAGTTTGCAACCCTGCTTAGAATAAAGAAAATAATTAGTTAATTCACAAGCTAGCTTATAGTCACTGAGGTAGGTGCAGGTTGTGCTGAATTAAATTAGCTGTAAAATAACAACCTAACATACTTCAGGCAGCAGCGTCATAACAGCACGGAGCCTGACACTGCCGGCAAAAGCCCAGAGCGAGCTCCAACCCAGATGCAACATTCAGCTAAAAATCAAACAGCTGTAAGGATGGAATTGTCCCCTTTGCCTTAACACAGCAGGCTCAACAGTGAAGTTCAGGAGCTGCTTGAGGAGTTCTTTGGTTATCCACGACAAACCAACAACAGCAGCAGGAGCTACAGCACACTCACTTCAACCATTCATTTTCAACCCCCTGTTTCACAGGACCCACTGCCTTAGGTAAGCAGGTGTACAGAAACCAACCGAGCTCGAAAGCAGCAGTAGCAAAACTGTGTCTTCACTGTAATTGTAGCTTGCATACACAAAGACTCCAAAAGAGCCTTTTGCTAGCCACATCCTGACTGTCTGCATGTCCCCATGCAAATTAATAACTATAAATTTAGGAGAGTTGCATATTTTTTCCACACATAACAGTAGACCTTGTTTATAGATTGTTTCCCACCAAATAAAGCCTTTTTATATTTACAGATAATAAAAACATAATGCAAAACAAGTCAAGTTTAAACTGCAATCAGTTTAAATAGGGCACATAAAACAGTTATAAAAACAAAAGAAATTCAAAGAAGAGCAACACAAGCACCAGAAGTACCCACTATTCTTTATTCCTCTGATTTATTGCTGTCAAATCTGACATAAAAACTTTTAAAATGTGCACAGTCCACACAAATAGAGCAGAATACTCTGTATTTATCTTCTGTATTTTGTTTCTCTTTGGATGGGCATTATCATATTTAGCCTGCACTGATGTATCTCCCAAACCATGAAAGCATTACACTGTATTCTTACCCTAGAAGTCACCAGTGATGCCAAAATATATATTTTTATTTAACTCTATGCATGCTGTCAACTGTACTAATAATGGCTGTATCAATGGCTGTACCTATTCCACATAGTTAAGACCAGGGGGCAGCAATTCTGTCAAACACTAACCTAACAGGTTGATTTCTGACAAATCTATCAGTGGCTATGGCTTAGTTACAAGAGAAAAGAAAAACCAAAACAGTGGCAGATATGGAAAAGTTACAGGTATTAATCTAGGTCACATAATAAAAATAAAATACATTCTTTTAAATGTGAACCTACAATCACTCTAGTCAGTTGCTGCTGACAATAGCACTGTTACAATTTTGAACATAGTTTTTCTGTTGCAACTTCAGCTGATCTGAATCCTAAGGAATTATATTTTCCATACCCAAGAGTATCAGACAAGCACCATAATTAAATAATTAATACTCTTTCCTTGCATACCAAATGTTTTGCTCATGCCAACACGTTCAGCAGAACTAAAAGTCTCTATTAAATCCATCTCCTAGATACGCACTGGCTCCTGAAGAACCGACAAATACTTGATGAACTAAGTGTATAATCGAAAGCAACAACTAACTGCAACCTATGCAACAATAGCAAAAATGTATCTTCTTTCAGCATCATTATGCTTGTACCTTCAAGCAAGCACAGGGCAAGAGAAGAGCTGTACACTGTCTTGGTTTAAAGTCATTTGAAAGACATTTCTTCATAACCACTGACCTAGTCCATTGGAAATCACTCTGAAACCTCAAATAGGAAGCAGTGGACTGATATCCCTAGGAAACCAGCTCTGGAAGTTTACCCATTTTCACGCTCCTATTTCTTGACAGCACAGCAGGGTGAACATTTAAATGATGCTCATAACAAGCATGAAAAAGCCCCAGCACTGAGGCTTCAACGTTGAGATGCTGAGACTGTATAATCTCTTCTGCTACGTTATTTTGCTCCTCTCCTTCCACCAATTTTGTTTTCATATTATTTCCCTCACTCCACATTCATCCCTTCATCCTTACCTCATTTCTTAAACCAAGTCTTCCTTGGCAGATTTCTGCAGTCAGAGTTCTGTGCTTACTTGATGTAACGACTGGCTGGGGAAAACCTCTACGAACGCTCCCAAACAAAACTCACCCTTCATCTTCCCTCTAAAAATCCTAACATTCACACATTTTTTCTACTGCAACAACCGACAGCACTGAAAACACCAAGAAGTACCACAGCAACATTTAAGTTCAGACAACTGCTTTACGCACTAATCTTTGAGAGACCAGGGCAGGAAAGCTTTCTGTAACTAGCTCAACACAAGGGCAAAGTCCCACAATTAAAAGACCAGATTACATGCATACCAACGCCTCTGGCTCCCGTGGATTTGGGCGGGTGGTGCTGTCCCGTCCCTGATGCTCTCTCACAGGCATACAGAAAAAAAAGAAGGAAAAAAAAAAAAGAACAAAAAAGGAAAAAGGATACAAAACAGGGGATAGGGTGTGGGGTGTGGACGATTTACCTCTTCCAGCAGTGTGACCGTGTTCCTGCAGTTCTGCAAGCGGGTGGTGAAGCTGGAGGTGGTCGGGGAGTTGTAATCCTCTGTGGTCTCGGCGATGAACTCCGACACGGTGATCTGGTCCGGCATGATCCTGCCCCACCGGTAAAGCCCAGGAGGAGCCGGGCACACAGATCCGGAGAGAGGGGAAGCCAAGTTTCGAGGGGGAAGGTGGGGGTAAAAAATAAGAAAACGAAAAAAAAAAAAAAAAAAGCAGAGGGAAGAAGATGTTAACAGCCAGCAGAGACCCGCAGCATCAAAGCAGCGGAGCCGCAGAGGGAGGCTGAGGCTTCGCCTCCTACATCCAGCCTCTCCCCGGCCGCCCCCTCCTCCTCCGGGCAGGAGGTGAAGGGGGAGAGACCCCCGCACGGCGCCCCTCGCTCGGCCCCGCCGGTGGGGAGCGCTCCCGCGGCCGCCTCCGAGCAGCCCAGCCCGGCCCCGCCGCGGCGCTGCGGGGAGGGCGGCGGGAGGGGAGCGGCGACCGCGCCGGGCTCAGCCCCTTTCCCCACCCGCGCCGACCCCC